>NC_041396.2:198867475-199198725 GCF_900747795.2 Erpetoichthys calabaricus
AATAACATTTATTTCTGTAGCATATTGTCACATTAAGTGTGCAGCTCTAAATGCTTTACAAGATATCAAAAAATAGTTACAAGCAAAAAAAATAAAATAAAATTAGATAAGAATAATAATGAATAAATAGTATACAATGAATAAATAATGCACACTTACATAAAATAGATCTATACAGTACTGTAATTAAGACAAGTAGAGTACTTACATGTTCCTAATTGATTCTTTCTTATTTTTTGGCTTTGTCTTAGAGAATTTGACGCAGCGAGTCTCGTGGCAAGTTGGGGTGTCCGCTTTCAATCAAACATCACAGGCGGCTACACAAGATTTTGATCAGACGGTGGTGATGCAGAACGCTACTGCAGAAGAAATGGAAAAGAAAACAGATAACAGATTAATAATGCTTTCAGATTCATTAAAGCATGATAATTATATTCATATCTAGTTTACTAAGAGCAGAACTAAAATGTTGCTATGAAAAATCCAAATTATAAAAGTGGGTTTTTACGATTTACGAGTGTTAGCCTGACAAATCAAGTTTATTTTTAATGTCTCCATTATTTCCATTTTTACTAATGACTAAGATTTTGGCTTTTTACTTATTTAGCCCGAGGAAATTACTGCTCATCCATTCAGAAATACAAGACAGACATTGGATCAGAGAGTCTATCATGCTATAGAGAAGTAAAGCTATGTGTCATCTGCGTAACTGTGGTAGTTCACCTTGTGCTTCAATATAATTTCGCCTAATGGGCAGCGCATGCTCCCAACATCAAGGACCATGTAGATTGAAAATAACAGCGGGCCTAGAATAGATCCCTGTGGTATGCCATATACAATATAATGGATCCCCGAACTACAATCACAACAATTAACAAAGAACCTGTTAAATAAGATTGCAAACAATTTATTGACACCTCTGGACAGGCACCCATTCACTAAGATAATTTATAAGATATAAGGTAATTTATAAGAATACTGTGGTCGGTGGTATCAAATGTTGCCCTCAGGTTTAATAGAAAAAGAACAAGACATGGTTCCTCTGTCCACAATAACCTGCAAGTCATTTACTGTTTTAAGCAATGTGCAGTTTCTATACTAAGATTTGTTCTAAGACCTGACTGAAACTTATTTAAAAATAGAATGTTTATTCTTGATCATTTCAGTCCTAGCATTTTGTATCCAATTTTGCCTTAACCGTTTTTCAGTATTCTTGATACGCAAGTTAAAACATAACATCTTAAATAACCTAGCCAAAAAGATAATGACCATTGAAGGAGATTACATTAACAAAGTTTTACTTTGAGATATTGTGTAAACTCTCCAGTACAAAGACCATACTCTGAAACTCAGCAAGACAAGGAGAATTTTTTGCCCAGGACGGACTGATATAACAAAGGAATTGCCCTTAATTAAGTTATATACTGATTAACCTAGGTGCCATAAAATGTCTAAGATTTATAAAAACTCATGTATTCAATACTGACTTAGTTGAGCCTGAAATCTGCTTTAGGTAATTGTCCTCGATATATATAAAAGATCCAAATTTGCTATATTGAACCATTTATTTGTATCTTTTCTGCCTTCCCCTTGTCTGCTTTAATTCTTTTGCAGGTTTTCAAGTTCGTAGGTAACATTTCTTTAATCGTTTTTCCATTTAAAGCTTAACTTTTAGTTTTGCTAATTAATTTCTACTATTATCGCCACCTTCTGCTCAGTGCTATCTTGCATTCCCGTATCTATAGTTGCTCCTGTGCTTCTAGAGGCATGCCCTTGGAGGTTGTGACCTTCGATCAGTTACTCTGCAGGGTTAAAAGCCACTCAAAAAGTTTAGTTTCCTATCCAAGCTGTCAAATTCTAAAACCCTTTTTGTATATTGTTTTTGTGTTTTACAAATCCTTTTTCTGAAGAATTTTTTGGTTTCAGTTCTCACCGCATTTTCTATTTTTTGTCTTATGACTTAGCTTTGGCTACAGTGCATCTGATCTTCTGGTTTTTGTACCTTTTTGGCAGCCACTTTTTCAAATATTTCTCACTAGTTGCAAGTAGTATTGAATCATCCTGAGCTTTAACTGATACTTTTTTAATCTCTGACCCCCAAAACCGTAAAGAAAAGCACTCACAAAAGTTTCTTGATTTGATATCAACAACTTTAGACAACATCTGACATGAAACGGCAGTTTAAATAGTGTGGTACTGATGACATCACACAGTACGACTTCAGGTAGATGTAGTATGACAGTGGACATGTCACAGCATAGCGGCCAAGCTGCAAAATGGCAAAAGAAAATAATACGGTGTCATGAAACAAAAGTAAATATTTGTTTCAATGCTTACTGCAAAGTTTTAAGAAAGTCGACATATTGTGGTCTGCTGTAAAGAATTATAAACATATTCAGAGTTTATGAACCATTTTAACAAAGGCCTGAAAAACTGCAGGTGCATTGAGCAAGATGTAGGGCATAACACTATATTTATGGCTGTATTGAAAGCAGTCTTACACTTTTCTGTCTATATCTTCAATACCAGATGATGAAGAGTACTGAAGATTTAAGAGCAGGGCTTGAGCCAGACAGCAAGTTACAATTCCTTGCATCTTTATCTTCTCATTACTCACTCAGTCACTATCCAGAAACATAGTATAAACAGTTGCTAATGGTATTTCCATCTGCATCTTGTATATGGTCCACTGTTGATAGCCTAGTACTGATTCTCTCTGCCTTCAGTTCTTGTTTTTACAGAGTTATTGACAGTTTATTTTCAAAACTAACTTGGTTGCTTCTTCTCCTGGTTCAGATTAGCTGATGACTTACCTAGGTATTAGGATGATGAAAACTATAATGTGGAGCATGTGGAAAGGCATCCAGTTATCACTTATTACAGGACAACACCACCTACCTGTGACAGTGACACCTCCCTTCCAGATGTGCTGAATAACTTCTATGCACGGTTTGAAGCGCAGAAAAAAGTGGTGATGAGGAAGACCACCTCTCCTCCTAGTGACCAGGCATTAAATCTGACTGTGGCCGATGTGAGAAATACTCTGTGAAGAGTCAACCCACGGAAGGCTGCAGGACCAGACAATATTCCTGGCAAAGTACTAAGGGAATGTGCAGACCAGCTGGCAGACGTTTTTACAGACATCTTCAACATCTCCCTGAGCCCTGCCATCGTCCCAAACAGCTTCAAAACCACCATCATAGTTCCCGTGCCAAAAAAGTCACAAGTGTCCAACCTCAATGACTACCGTCCTGTTGCACTCACATCCGTCATTATGAAGTTCTTCAAGAAACTTGTCATAAGTCACATCAAAACCCTGCTGCCCCCCTCACTGGATCCCCTGCAATTTGCTTACTGCTGGAACCGTTCAACAGATGATGCAATAGCCACCACTCTCCATCTGGCTTTCGCTCATCTGGACAATAAGGACACATACGTTTGAATGCTGTTTATCGACTTCAGCTCAGCATTCAACACGATCATTCCTCAGCAGCTGACGGAAAATCTGAGCCTGCTGGGACTGAACAACTACTTCTGTAATTGGATTCTGGACTTCCTGACTGAAAGACCTCAGTCAGCCAGGATTGGAAACAACATCTCCAGAACCACCACACTGAACACTGGAGCCCCTCAAGGCTGTGTGCTCAGTCCATTACTGTTCACACTATTGATTCATGACTGTGCAGCAACGCACAGCTCTAATCACATCATAAAATTTGCCGATGACATGACTGTGGTGGGTCTCATCAGCAACAACAATGAGTCAGCATACAGAGAGGAGGTGCAGGGGATGGACTGGTGTAAAGCCAATAACCTGTCTCTGAATGTAGACAAAACAAAGGAGATGACTGTTGACTTTAGGAAGACTAAGAGTGACCATCTGCCACTGAACATTGACGGCTCAACTGTGGAGGTCATCAATAGTATCAAATTCCTGGCTGTCCACCTGGCAGAGAACATCACCTGGTCCCACAACTCCAGCTCTTTAGCCAAGAAAGCTCAGCAGCGGCTCTACTTCCTGCGTAGGCTGAGGAAAGCCCATCTTCCACCAGCTACTCTAACAACTTTCTACAGAGGAACCATAGAGAGCATTCTGAGCAACTGCATCACTGTCTGGTTTGGAAATTGCACGGTCAGGGATCGCAAAGCCCTACAACAGATTGTGAAGACAGCTGAGAAGATCATCGGTGTCTCTCTTCCTCCCATCATGGACATTTACACCACATGCTGCATCCGCAAAACCACCAGCATTGTGAATGATCCAACACACCCCTCACATTCACTGTTTACACTCCTACCATTGGGAAAAAGGTACCAAAGCATTTGGGCCCTCACCTCCAGAATGTGTAACAGTTTCTTCCCCCAAGCAGTCAGACTCCTGAACACTCATGGACTGAACTGATGTCTGACATATGTGTTCTGTTCTGCAGTGTTGCACATGGTTGCACATGTTTAAACATTTGACTCACATACACCTTGTTATATATTATGTGTCTTTATGTTGTGTCATGGATTCTTTGTTGTCCTGTGTTTTATGTTGCACCATGGTCCTGGAGGTACGTTGTTTCGTTTAACTGTATGCTATACTACTGTATATGGATGAAATGACAATAAATACTCTTGACTTGACTTGCACAGTCATTTCTTTACCCTTACTGGAACTCATGAAAATGTTTATCAAGAAAGAGTTATGTTCCTCTATTAAATAATAATTATTTGTTTTATTAAGTGTGTATAACAAGATTGCATGACAAGATCGCATGTCAATTTTGCAACACCAAAAACAAGCCTTGATCTACTTTATGTGAATGAACCCATATGGCTATTGTATTGCACTTTCACTTTCATCAAGCTGACTTTAAATGGGCCCACATTTCAGAAAGGATCATACAGGTGTTGTTTTGTTTTTACAAGGTTCTTTAATCTTTCACACCCCGGTGCTACTATTAAGGCAGCAGACATATCACGATGTTATGGAGTGAGCTGTTAAACCCAGTGGGATACTAGGATTTCCTTTGTCTCTTTTTATTGAGTGGTTTGTTTCTCTTTCCCAGTGTGGTGTGTGTTAGCGGAATAACAGATATTGTTTGTCTAACTGCTCTGAAATATTTTTGATACATTGGACAGTTTATTGCAGAACATTAATTTTCTAGAATATATCTATTAATTGTCAGTTAATCGAAAAACAAGACAAACATATTACTTACATTGCACATTAAAAGTAGGCACTATTTCAATTAGTGAAATTTCATATCCTTTATTATAGAGAGTGCCAGCAGGAGTTACCCCAACTCAGAACAAAATGTCTGAATGAATAAAAACACATCAAAAACAAGTCTGTATATTTAATGCAAACCAAGGACAGATGAACAAATAGAGAAAATGTATCAAATAAACAGAGAGATAGGTCACAAAATTGATCTAGGCAATGCTGGTTCTTGTTCTCTTTCTGACTGGCGACACAGCTTCTCCATGTACATATACTATGTTGGTCTACTGTTCTCACATCTGCTCTCTTAGGGTTAATGCCTGACAGGTCAGTACCATGGGAGACAGTAAAACTGAAAGACTCAAAAGGTGAGAATTGAGAGTGTTCTGGTAGCCACAATTACACATGCCAACCCAAAAGACAGATGGATAAGACATTCCTGTCTTAGCTAAATTCAAGACTTTACCATTTTAACTTCCCTCCCAGTGTAGAAGCTCCATCTGGACACCACAGCCAATGAGTTTGAGTATCTCAGTCTCAGGTGCTTAGCTTATTAAGATCCACTTTAATATATTATTCACAAGTAAACATCCATATGTGTTAATATTACCCATCAAAAGGCATCAGCCACACATTTCTGTCTCCCCTGTACGAGGATCACTCATCAAAGTATCACTGGAAAGTGGTGGCAATGTATCCGAGTCTTTTTTTTATCTTGCATGACTTGGTTTGAACCTAACTTGCTGGCGTAATTTAAATGTTTCACTTGTCTTGATTCTCTTGTATAAAATGCCTTCATCATGATTGCCTACAGGCCATGGTGTCAAGTGGAGTTGTAAAACAGACCGAGTGAACAGGTACAGGAATATACTAGAAGAGCACCATGAGCAAGTTACATAATATAAACTGGGTAAAAATTGAGTTGAAAGAAGTGTATATTGTAAATTATTAACATTTATCACATTATCACGTTGAAAATGATCACATTTGTAGCTGTGGGTGCGTAAGGCAGGATCAAGCACGGGTAAAACGTGTGCCGAAAGAAATCTCTCAGTCCAAAAGTTTGTTTAAAAACATTTAGTGAAAATTCAAAGCAAATAGTCCACACAAAAATAAAGAAAAAAGGTTGTTACATACGTAGAATAAAAGGCAAAAATAATATGTGAAAAAATGTTTCTTCTATAAACTTAGCTTATCTTGTCAAAGTTCAGTTGTTTCTATACTTAAAAATGCTTTACTTCATCTTCAGTACGCTCTAACGCATGTTTAATACAGCACGTTAACTTTCATACTATTGAGCACGTAAGGCACAGTTTAAAACCATGAGCCCACCATGCCTTACACACGGCAAGGCAGGTCACTAACTGAGACTATTCTATAGTTAGAGGGGCAAGAAGTAGTTAGAATATACCAATTCAATTCAACTTGTGGGGGTTATAAGAACCTCCCATACTCGATACACTAATATTTAGGCAAGCATTTAAATAACTAGCAAATGGCTCTTATAATATTTGAATGCTTTTTCGTAATTTTATAATAACTTTTAAACAATGAGTTAACATACTAAGTCATCCATGAGCGGACTGTAGTTAAACTTACTATTTATGCTCTATTAAAGCGTTCCCCAATAATTCATTTTTTTACACAATGACGCTCTTCATGTTAAATTACTAGCAAATTATTTTCTTCTTGAAATGACATACTCAAATAAATTATGTTCTGTTATCCCTGAACACCTCTTTTCCTTCCTTGACATGTCTTAAATCTGTGTATATCTGATACTTTATAGCCACTTTGCAAATTATAGTATATGCTGTTACTTCAGAAACTTCAACTTTAGATTTGTTTAAGATGACTCTGCTCTGAGAAAGATGTTTGGAACCATGCAGAAGCTTGGGAATTTTGAGCCACATGCATCCATGAGCAGCTGTCTAGCATGTATCTTTGTAAGAAACAGATGTGAAACACCTCCAAGCCTACACTGCAACAACTAGCAGAGGAAAAATAAGACATCTAGCTTAACATATAGCCATGCTAAACATAAGGTATGGTCTTAAGTTCAACGGAATCCTTAAAATGAACAAAACCTTTCATTTTGTAATTAGAAATTCAGAGTCATGGATGCCAGGAGTCTGTCCCAGTAGAACAAGGAGCAAAGCAGGAACCAAAACAAAAGAATTAAAAATCTTCACCCACCTGCTCCAAATAGGTGTCATTGGGTTCCTGCAGCTTATCCCAAAAACAATGATTGGAAGGTACTGTAGGACACGTCCTTTCAGGGTCCACTCCTATAATCAGGTGTCCCCATTTAACCTAAACTGTAAGTCTTTGGAGATGTGGAAGGAAAACCCATTCAAACATGAGCAGAACATGCATGCTCATAAAAGATGACATCTGGATTCTGAACTTTTGCCAAGGATGCTGGCTCTGTCAGGCAACATAAACTAACCACTGTGCCATCATGCCACTGCTGGTTTTCTGCATATGTTTGTAATTAAAAGTGAAATTAAAAATACAATTAGAAGCTGGCAGTTTTAACTGAAACTATTTTGTTTTAACAATATCTATTATTCTTCTCATTATTGTTTGCTGGTTTTGATGAATTTTGATCCAATAATATAAATTAAATACAAACTTTTCTATACATGAGATGGAACTGTTCTTTTGTCAAATATATCTTATGATTTCCACTGTGAAATCCAGAACATGGAGATTTGAAACTATATAGTATTTTAGATTGAATCAATCATTGCTTTTTTAATAAATTTTTTCTTAATTCATTTATACCTACGTGGCATTGCATGCATATGTAGCTGTAGTACAATATAAGCAAAATAAAATAATGTTCTTGAAATGTTATCTCCACCTCTGTTTGCAACAAAAATTCAGGTGTTTTTAATCTGACTATGAAAAACACAAATTGTGGTTTTTGAATTTTTGCCCTGCAGGATACAATTTAATGCCTTCTAATTTTACGCCATCACTATCTGCTTGTTTTGCTTTGTTGAACTGGAGTTGTGTAAATATGGATCTAATTATGATATTGTTGAAGTAACAGCAATCTGAACAAATTTAGGAGAAGGGTACAAGCATAACACAAATGAGTAAAGTTATTTAGAAAAGATAAGAAAGAATAAAAAGTTGAGAGATAGAAATTTGAGGCCACCTTGAAATTGTGCTGCATCTTAAAAAAGCTATGCAGTTTAGAAAAGAGGCAGTTTAGAAAAAGTAAATCTTTACAGTGGACTGAACTGTTCGGATAATCCTGTTATCAGTTTATGTGTTAATGGTACAAAATACCATTGAAAAGTACAATTCATCGTACATACAGGATGATATAATACAGCACAAATAATTCCTTCCATTAATTTAGCTGTATATGAATACATATAAAAGAAAGATTGAGCAACGCGTGGCAAGTACACTTCAGTCAGCATGGGTGCAGGCGAGGGAGGTCGTGTTTTACTAATGCACTGGAATTCTATGTAGAAGCAACAAAAGGTTGCAATCAGAGTGGAGTATAAGATATGATTTAACTGGAATTTCAGAAAGCATTAGATAAGGTGCCACATGAGAGGTTTGACATCAAACTAAAAGAAGTGGGAGTTCAGGGTGATGTTTTTAGATGGGTGCAGAATTGGCTCAGACACAGGAAGCAGAGGGTGATGGTGCGAGAAACCTCATTAGAACTGACTGATGTTAAGAGTGGTGTTCCACAGGGGTCAGTGCTAGGGCTGCTACTATTTTTATTATATTTAAATGATGATGACTTGTATAGGAATATAAATAATGAGTTGGTTAAGCTTTCAGATTATACCAAGCTGAAAAGATTGTCAGATAATCTAAAATCAGTTGAATAATTACAGAGGGACTTGAACACAATACAGTCTTGGACAGATTTGTGGCTGATGAAATTTAATGTCAGTAAATGTAACGTATTACACGTTGGAAGTAAAAATGTTAACTGCCAGACATTGTTCAGGTGCCATTAAGAAAGCTAACAGAATGTTAGGTTCTATAGCACAATGTACAAGTCCAAGGAGGCTATGCTAAAGATTTATAACACACTGGTGAGGCCTCATCTGGAGTACTGTGTGCAGTTTTGGTCTCCAGGTTACAAAAAGGACATGGAAGTGCTAGTAAAACATATGAGGAGAGCGACTAGGCTGATTCCAATGGCTACAGGGGATGAATTATGAAGAAAGATTAAAAGAGCCGAGCCTATTCAGTTTAAGCAAAAAAAGATTAAGAGGAGACGTGATTGAAGTGTTTAAAATTATGAATGGAATTAGTACAGTAGCGACTTTTATTTTAAAAAGATGTTCAACAAGAATACAGGAACGCAGCTGGAAACTTGTTAAGGGTAAATTTTGCATAAATATTAGGAAGTTTATCTTCACAGAGAGAACCATAAACATATGAAATAAGTAGTGTGGTAGACAGTAGAACTATAAGGACCTTCAAAGCTACACAGAGGAATTAAGTGTATAGGACTGTTAAGCTTTGTTGGTCTGTTCTTGTCTAAATTTTTCAAATGTTCAAATGTAGTGTCACACACGTGCGCATGGGAGGCAACTAAAGGGCTCGAGGGAAGGCAGTTCTGAGGCATGCCAGGATGTGGCAGAGTGCACTGATTCTTTTTTTCCCTTGCCTGTAGACCATTCCCGGGAGATCTCACCTGGCTCTCATGATGTCACTTCCAGAACCGAGCCAATGGAAGAAGACCTTATCGGCTCCGGCCCCTGTGATGTCACCTTCGGGCTTGAATATATGGCAGATGATCCTGAGCCAGACCCATATGACCTCACTTCCTGTCTTCCCCTTTAAAAGTCTAACCGTTTCCCCTATGTGTCAGTCTTGTTGCGGACTCTGTTCTAAGCACATCAGTGCTCTATATTTTGCATTTTTGACTTTGCAGCCAGGATACCTCATTATACGGGTGGCTGCTCCAAACCTTTATCTGGGTGATGTCTCGTTATTGCAACAGTAGATATATGATAAAACTGCTTGCAGACTACTAGAAATGTGGTGTAATTACTGTCATTTTATTTCATTGGTGGTTCATCCTCATCTCATGCTTGAGGAGCTGGACAAAGAAATGAATTGCCAATGACATGAAGCATTTATATTTTGGGAAACATTTTCTGAAAAGTTAAATAGTGCAGTCAGTTTGAGACAATTAAACTGAACAATGATGGGCAGACATACTTTGTATATTTCTATTTTTATACATTATACATTATATATATATATATATATATATATATATATATATATATATATACACATATATCGTGACAGGTGGCTGGTGGGGCGACCCAGCTGGGAAGCCTCGGAGGACCGGAGGAGGGCTTACGCCTTCCCCAGACCACGTGGGGGCAAACACCCTGTTGGCTATGGGGACCACGGGTGCAGAGCTTTGAAGCTCAACCCTGTAGGGGCCCGTGGTCACCACCAGGGGGTGCCCCAATGCCTTGGGAGCCCTGGACCTCAGCACTTCTGCCACACCCAGAAGTGCTGGGGGGAAGAGGATCGGGGACACCTGGAGTGGTTCCGGGTATGCAGCCGGCACTTCCACCACACTGGGGAGTGCCGGCGGAAGATTGTTGGAAGGCATCTGGAGCACATCCGGGTGACTATAAAAGGGACCGCCTCCCTCCATTTGATGGCTGGAGTCGGGTGGAAGAGTACAGAGCTCAGAGGAGAGGAGAAGAATGGAGGTAGACCAGAAGAGAGACGAGGCATTATATTGAGGGCCAGGACTTTGGGGTGATTGGTGCTGCGGCACTGGGTTGTGCGTGATCACTGTTGTATATAGAGTTGTAAATAAATGTGTGTTGGGTGACAAAACGATGTCTGCCTGTCTGTCTCCGGCCTGTTTCCCATAATATATAATTATATATATGCATATATATATGTAATATATGTAATATATAGTCACACACATGCTCATGGGGGACAGTTTACAGGCTTAAATAGTGTCATTCATCATTATTCACTCTCACCTGAACCTCTCACCTCCTGTTTCTTTGCAGTTCAGCCAGAGAACGTGCCTCCCAATGATATCACCACCGGTCCACCCTCTGTTGACATTCTTATATAATGTAATATAATAATATGTTTAGAGAACCATTATTGTTATGTGTATAGACTACAGAGAAATCCTTCTTGTGTGTACCAATTAAAATGCAACACATCAGCAATCTGGTTTGAGGTTTCTTTACTTGAATGTTCGAATTAGTGGAGTAAGAGAATCAGTAATCCAGGACAAGCTATCAGACATGGTGAATAAACTAGAAGAAATGGTTTTGGGACAGGTGAATGAGTTGTAAAAGGCAGGTCTAAATCTAAATTCCCATGCCCATCTTGCATACAAAAGCGGATAAAAGCAAAAGTAAGCCAAAATATGAGGAGTATCCTATATAATGCATAAAACAGAATGTTGAAGGCAATGATAGCTGAGGTATGAGAGATAATCCTGAGAATGCAGATCGGAAACTGAACAACAATAGAAGACAAGTATAGATTTTAAATATAAAAAAACAAAGCATTTGAGACTGGGCTTCCTGGAACATTTGTTTAGGGATATCAGAAGGAATAGAGGTCATAGAAAATGGAAAAAGAGCTGAGAGCTTGGGAAATGTGATGAAAAAAATTAATTGTTTCATAAAGATAAAGGGAAAATTCTGATTGTCTTGAAATAATTAACTTGAATAAACAATCAATTAGATTAGACTGGATTAGATTCGATTAGATAAAATAAAGTTTAAATAATAAAAGGAACATTTTTTAATCAGAGTATGGCATCAAGTCAATGAGACTTCTGGGATATTGACCTTGTCAGTTAAGTAGCAGAGGGGTTTTTAATCAGTTTCAGCTGCTTTGGTGTTAATGAAATTAACAAAAGGTGCACTAGAGGGGCAACAATGAGACGACCCTCAAAACACGAATGGTTTAATAGGTGGACGCCACTGACATTTTTCCCTCCTCATCTATTTTTTCACTAGTTCTGCATTTGGTTATGTTCATTGTCACTATTGGTAGCATGAAGCGATACCTAGACCCTACAGAGGTTGCACAAGTAGTCCAACTTCTCCCGGATGGCATATCAATATGTGCCATTGCCAGAAGGTTTGTTGTGTCTCCCAGCACAGTCTCAAGGGCATGGAGGAGATTCCAGGAGAAAGGCAGTTACTCTAGGAGAGCTGGACAGGGCCGTAGAAGGTCCTTAACCCATCAGTAGGCAAGGAGGAACAGGATGAGCACTGCCAGAGCTGATGTGTTTTCAAAGTGTTCCTTTAATTTTTTTGAGCAGTTTATATAAAAATATATATAGTATATATCTACATTTTACCTAGGCATATGTACCTGGCAACCCATTGAGTAGAAAAAGTTTGATGTTGTTAAAGTTAATGAAAAGATACAAAAGCAAATAAACCAGTCCATAGCAGTTTTGGTTGATTTAGGATGTAGATGGATTTTTTTTTGATTCCTTGATATGATTAGTTGAATAGCTAACATGGAGGAAGGAAAAACAAAAAAACTCCTACGATAGGCCATAGGACAAAAATAAACCTCTGGAGGGCCACAAATTTCCCATAGGAAAATAAAGATGCATACAGCAGGTGAAACATAAAAAACAAGAATACAGACTCACAGGACAGATAAGTTTTTATATATTTATTTATACAATATATTAACAAGTACATTGGGTGGAAGTATTGAATTGCCTGATTGCTGTGGGCAGAAAAGACCCCAGAGGTTCTTCTTACCACATCATGGTGAAATGAGACTGTGATTTTTCATGATGACATCCAATTTTGCCATCACTGTGCTTTTCCCTAACTCTTCTGTTGAAAAAGAACAAAAAACAAACATTTATTGTAGAACAGGTGTGATAGCAGACTGTGAGTATGAATTTAGACAAAGGAGACCCATGTTCTAGGAAAAAGCTAAAGTTTAATACTGACCCAAATAAAATATTTCCTAGTAGTGAAGCATTGAATACTTCATATTCAAAAAGCTTGTGATATGTCACACAATGAAAATATATAATTCAGTGTTCTGTTTGCAAATTGTCACGATCAGGCTCTTATTTCTGAATTTTTATCATTTTTCCTTGACCACTTAAAATATTTAGAGCTTTGTTTGCTTTAGGGGTTTTAGAAATCAAGGAATTTCATGATCACATCTATTTTGATGCCTGATACATTTTTTAAAAAGTTCAAAATAAGTAACATTCTCTAGCTATGGCAATTTTTTTTGTTATGGGCACTGCCATTTTGAAGAGTATTTGTGAACAGAAGACAAGAGTACAAAAGTCGTGTTGTGTACTTCCTGGTTATCCTTGATTGGATTCAGGCCAATCCGTAAAACTTTAAATCCTGTGTTGCTTTGAAATATTTCTGGTTAGTGAATTTTGGCTCTGATTTGTGATTTTAATATAGGAAAAAATATTTTGCCTCTGGTTGCATGTCTGTTTATTGGTTTTCAAATTCTTTCCCTCTAAATTTGACTATGGTTTTGCTCACACATGTTGAGACTTGGTTATTTGCTTTTGGACTTCTTGGTTACGATCCACCACTTTTTGCTTTGGTTGCGATTCTTTTTCCAACTCCTTCTCTAAGTAAATTCTGCTGCTGTGCTTTGCAATCAGCACATATATGACTTTAAAGTGGATTTTTCCACCCACAAACAAAAAATAATGGAACAGAAGCAAACCCTGGAGGATCATCTTAACCACAAAAGTCTTGTACAGGAATATATATTAGTCTTTCTCTAGAAAAAAAAATCACTTAAAATACAGATCCTATTATATAGGCCAATTTCACTTTTAAATACTGATTTCAAGGTATTAGAAACAAGAGAATTCAGAACAGATTGTCATTTATTATCCCCAGATGATCAGTCTATGTTATTTCCATTGCTTTAATCTCCAAAGTTGTTTCATAAGTTTGCCTTAAGAAACATACATGGAGAAAAGGAGAGAGAGAGGAATTAGGTAACATTGCCTCAGGCTAAAAGGAGACACAGGAGGTTGCTGATATGCCTATCCCTTCACTGAAGGTGAAAAAGAAACTTAAGTTAGCAGGAGGTGTCCACACCTCCTGGCTTACTGAGGGAAGTGCATGGTCCTAGGGTGAGTTACCAAATGAGTCAGAGAGACTCAAGTATCAGGTACATGTTTATTTCACCAAGCAGGTACTACTGAAGGTGGAAGTGGCCACGTGCAAGGAAAAAAGAGACATCTGGGCTTTCCTTGGTGCATCTTCCCATAACAGAAAAAAATAATTGTTTTGATGCACTGAGGGTTGTCACAACATCATAGCCCTTCAAGATTAGCTACTGACCCTGTGAAAGTCATCTACAAAGAAAAAAGTTTAGTGTTCAGATAATAGGTTGCTGGCAAAAGAAAAAGGAGCCAGAAAGCTATTATGAAGTGGTTAGGATGCATGAGGTGTAATGATGCTACTGCAAAAACAGTTATCAAAACTCAGTTATTTGCATACAGGAAATAAGAGTATATAGAATAATACAAATTCCTGCTTCCTGCTTTATTATAGACAAACTGAAACCACACAGGAGTGTGGCATAAAAATGGACTAATATATAGAGTGAACAGCTTTAACTTTGCCTACTACTGCATTTATGTTTTTCATATATGTATATCGTTTGGTGTTGCATTCACTGCTTGTTTATATTATACTACTTACACCAGTCTGTGACAGACATTTACTATGCAAACTTGACAATAAATGTATAACTGATCTCAAACTTAACCTGTTCACCTTTAATACTATTCTGCAATTTGCCTTATGCTTCATAAAAATAAAACATTTAATGCCTAATCAGACCTAATATATACATGTCATTATATTAGCCAGACCTCTTCTTGAAGTTGTTACAATACATAAGGCACACGGCCTTCTGTTCAAATTAGGAACTTCATTTTCTAACCAGTTTTTGTGGAAATTCCCAAATTAACTCATCCTGTAGACATACTGTAATAAGTTACAAAGTCGGTAATCATGTTGATAGCACAGCCATCCTCAGTCACATATGCTTTTGTGTGGGCTTGAAGTCTACGGTTTGATTATTAAAGTATGTGGCATGTGTTTATACTGTATGTAATGAATCAGATCAGCCAACAGATGGTATGCTCTAAAATATTGAAAAAATTAATTCTAAATAAATAATAAATTTGATATCCAATTCATTTATTTTCAAACAAACTAAACAATTTCACATTGTGGGTTTTTTTTTTCAGAATCACCAAATGTGCGTCATTGTATTCGGATTCCTGTATGTGACTCTAAAGGTGGGGAGAATAATTACAGAAATGTGAGTTACGAAAGAAAGAGAAATATTGGCAACCGGTGTGTGGGGCTGGAATGATGCAACTCTGGGTTCAGGAAAGTGCAGACAATAGGAGTTACCAACATACATTAAGTCATTCTTCAGAAGAGCAAAATGCTGCTTATGTTCAAATGACAACACATGCCACAGACATAGTATGAACTAAAAAACTAGTCAAAGGTTTAGAAAGGTAGATTAGCAGACAGTTAGAGAAAAGATGGTCAGGGGCTCATTAAAGAAGATGAGGATTGCTTGTGGCTGCTTTTACAAATGTAGCACAATATTCAGCATTTACAATGGAACAAGAATATATTGGTGAAATTTCTCCTGATGGTGTTTTTGTTTTCTCATTTAACTGTCAGCTTGAACAATTATCTGCTGTAAAAAATTAACTCAGTCTGGTGCCCCCATCTACTTCATGTTGAAATTGCAAATTTATCAGACTTCATACATTTCCAGTAATCTTCAATATAGTGATGCCTTCCATAAATGCACAGTCTAGCTGTTGACTAACATCACTGAGGCACTGCCAGTTCATGTGTCATGATGCGAGAAGTCATGTTTGTGTAATTTCTGCTTATTTATTTGTTTATGCAGATCATTTTTCTGGCAATACCATTTTGTGTTGTGTTATCATTTTCTGTCATTTACTGCATACAGCATTATCATCATTGTGGCACAGAAGTCGTGTAATAAGTTATGTCATCACTTTTCATCTATTTATGATGATGACATTCAAAAATGTTGTTATATGAGTATTGGATCAAAAGCAAAAGAATAAAGCATGGTTAGAGTTTACAGTTAATATCCAAATTAGTCTTTAGATTTTATCTTTTTTTAACTAAGAATTTGGTTTAAAAGTTTTGTTTTGCTTTGATTCATTGGCTTTGATTTTGTCTAGCTTTCTGACCATGATTTTGTTATTTCACTCGAGCTCCTTCCGTCTCCTGCTTTTCTATTGTTCAATAAAATAAAAAAAATTAAGACAACATGCATCTCCCAAGAGACTATTATAACATTTTTTATGACATCTGTTCACACAATAATGTAAAGGACATTCAAGATATCAAAACAAAAGGAAAAAGGAAAACTACTAAAGAAACAGCAAAAAACCTGCTGCCTCCTTGGCTCTTGTCTTATTTACTCTTCACCTTGCCAGGGAGTTTGTCTCCCAACTCTTCTGTAGGCGCAAGATTCAGTTTGCCCCTTCCCGGGGTCACTTCCAGGTGAAGGACAGCCCTTCTTTGGGCGTAGAGACACCCAATGGCTTCTGCTGTTCCCAAATTGCTTTATTTTTATCCGCCGTTAAAGGTCAAGATCCTCAAGTCACCTGTACATTGCTCTTTTCTTTAACCATTATAGTGTCTTTGTGTCAAATTTGACCCATTGATGTGTTTGAAGTCAGTATAAAAGCATCTTAGATTGCACCTGTACAACATGAAACTGTTATAGTTATTTGCTATTTTATTGTTGTTTTTTGTTATTTGAGAATTACTAATCATACGTTTGGTCTCATTGCTATTTTCAGTTAATTTTGTTCATTTATTTATTATGTACTTTTTATGTGTGTGACATTGTTCTTTTATGCTTCTTGTATTTTATGGATGGAACCCCAAAGGTAATGACCCCCCTATGGATCACTGCTAAGGGACCGCCTTTAAAGACATGGCGTCCCTTAGCAGTTTATTGAGTACGTTTTTGGAGCTTTCTATTGCCATTTCTTTGCTTTTGCAGTGGTTTTGATTATCTTTGCTTCTGTTTTTGGATATCAATTTGTGGATTGCCTCTCAGGCAGCACCTTTTTGCTCTTTTTAGCATTTTCTTGTATTTATCTATTTTTAGTATGATTTTGTTTTAAAGATCCTTGTGGGGCTTGTCAAAAATTAAAGCTAAGCAAGGGAAAGGTTTTTTTTTTATATCAAGCCATTAAATCTTGTTTCCCTTATTGTAAGATTTATTGAAAATATAAAGATTTTTATTTTAAGAAATCTTGTATATTTTGCTTACCCCATTGGCAACTTTTTTTTCTACAGAAAAGAAATTTAGAAAAAAATCTGCCAGTGAGGTAAGCAAAATGGATCTTGGATCGCAAATTTACAACCAAACCTTTTGGCCCAATTTAAAATCGTATGATTTCATCTATAAAGACTGGCATACACAGATGCTAATAACTACTTATGAATTTGAGACCAGATACCTTTAAATCTTTTAAAATGGTAGTAGTTACAGTAGGTTTGAGATATTTGTGTGAACTGATGTTGACATATATTACAAGAAAGAACTAGTTAAAATGTACTGTAATTCAATTAAAAAAAACAATGAAAATATTTTACAGGTCTTGATTTATCCTCTCTATTTCTCCTTTTCCTTCTGGATAATAACCTTCAGATAAATGAACTTGGAGCTACTGGAGAGTCATAACCCAAGAAAAAAACCATCTTATACAGTAAATACAGAAATAATACAAATATATGACCCTGAAGAGTTTTAGGAACTTTTAAAATTTTGTTAGTAATGTTAATTTATTCAGTTAAATTGTTGTGTTCTCCACCTTTACTGCTGAAATGAAAGTGTCTTCAGGTATAATATTTTCAGGATCAAATTCCATAATAGTGTGTGACAGTAGGGGGCGCTGTCACACCTCCAAACCCGCAGCCAATATGCCAAAACACCAGATAAAAAGTCCCAATAATGATTTTATTGTTACAATAATGTGTACAAAGCACCTCCACTATACACAATAATAAACGAAAATCACAAATAAACACTAATCAATCCTCATCTCCACCCAGCAGCTCTGTCACACTCCCTCCCAACTCCGGCTCAGTCTGCTGGGGTTTCCCATAGTCCTTTTATATTCCTTGACCCGGAAGTGCTTCTGTCCCTCAGTCCATGTGATTTCATAGCACTTCCAGGTCAGATGAAAACTTCTTCTTTTCTTCAGCCCGGAAGTACTTCATTCTTTCCGTGTCCGTGATTAGGGAGTACTTCCGGGCTATATTAAAAACCATTGTGCCTCCCTGCAGCATCCCCTGGCGGCCCCCACGGTATCCAGCAGGGCTGTGCAGTAAAACGCCATTGTCCATGATGCCCTGCTGGAATTCGGGGCACCTCCATATTGCAGGGAGGACTCCATCTAGTGGCGTGGGGGTATTGGCCGGGATAAACTGCCGGCCATATATCACAAGTGCTATACCATATTGTCTTGATAGGGCATCATCTTTTACATATTTGCCGCCATTTGTACATAATAAAAAAATGAATTCTGTTAAAAAAACATAGCCTATCTGACCTAATGTGTATTGAGACGTTTAGCAATTTTAGAAATAGGTAACATTTTTATGATCAGTCAACATTGTAAGCCCTTATGCTGTTTCTTTGAGACAATACCTCTATTCATCCAGTGCCAGTTTAATTGCCAGAATTCTCTATCGCCGACTCTTTCATTTTTCAAAGGGTAAAACACTTTTAACAAAAGAAAGCACAAGGATGTTCCTTTCCAAAATCAGGAAAATGTCAGGACAGCATTGCAACAACTCCAACATTTGATGCAATTTAATCATTAAATTGGGAACCAGAAGACACAAAATAGGTAACACTCATTGAACTAGTGGGCAGAGATTGAAATTAGTTCATTATCTTTTTCATTAATATTTTTGTAAGAGAATTTTGAGATCTAATTATAGAGTCTTTATTTAAAATACTAACGTTCAAGTCTAGAACATTTACCAGATTGTTAACAAAACTCGTGCCAATAGGACCACCATCAATTGATTGTATCCCTAGTCTGTGTTTTATTTTTTCTTATGAAATAAATAGGTAATTGCTATACTAAGCATGAAGTAATAAAATTCCCAACAACTCTTAAAGCGACAAAACCCAGTATGTAAAACTGTTTTGATAAAATTACTGGTAAATAAAAGCCATAATCAACTTGGGGTTTCACACAAGTGCTGACCATTAAAACTCTTTTTAAAGGTGAGAACATCAGGTTTGGACTTGAGCTAACCAAAAGTTCCAGATCTCCACAATAGAAACTGCCCTCCTGAATTCTATGTCTTCTCTCATTTACGTTGATATTTGTTTTTCCTCTTTCCATAGGCGTGTCTGAAGTACTGGCTTCTCAAACTGGATGTACTACAGTGCATTTCAGATTCTTTCTTTCTTTCTTTCTTTCTTTCTTTCTTTCTTTCTTTCTTTCTTTCTTTCTTTCTTTCTTTCACATTCAGCAATATATTTCCTAGTTTTGAAGTTAAGAAGATAACTTTAAAGAAATTGCTAAGATCATGGTGTGCATTATCACCCTTAATGTCTGCTCTGAGACCATATACGATAGGAAGAAAAGAGGACTTGATTCTTCCAGCTGCTGAAGTTTTTCACATTATTATTTATTTCTTAATTGTCATATTTCCTTGTAAAATAATTACGTTTATTTATGTGAACAGAGGCCGTATCTGAATTCTCTAAAGAGCTCTCCTGCAATACTGAAGCAAGTATGGTTTTCCTCACTAATTGCTGTGGCCCAGTTAATAGAAAAAAGCAAAACTGCAAAAACTGTTGTCTGTGCAGCCTTGCCACAGTGTCATGGTTCATGCTGTCTTTGGCAATGCACTAGTCAGGGATTTCTTAATGTTTGTACACAATGGGCACTGGCCAGGGACCCCAGGAGCATAGGGACCCACATTGTTTCTGATGCATATGTTTGTTTCTGTTTTGCGATCAAAACAGGGGCACCAGCACACTTTGCCCAGGGGCCTATGATGCAGTTAAGATGGCCCTAAACTAGAGAAGCACACGCTTTTTCAAAATGGAGATACTGCATTGAGTAAAGAGTTTATGCATGCATACTAACCTTTGTGCTGTCTTCACTTTGGCAGTATAACATTTACTTATCTGGCTGACGTCTTTATCCAAGGCGACTTGCAACATTTATGATACAATTGGTTACATTTCTTTTGTTTTTCCAGTTGGAGCACAGGCAGGTCTAGTGACTTGCTCATGGTCACATGGTGTCAGTAGCGAGATTTGAACCCACACCCTCAGGGTTTGAAGTCTAAAGCTTTAATGAGCACACCACTCTGACTCTTTCAGTAGGCTACATAACCTGCATTAATGGATAAACCCTTGATCACTAGTGTAGCACAAAATTCAGGGATTTCCCTGCATTTGGGGAGGTTGCCCCTCCAAAAAAATGCATTTATTTCAAACTCACTTGCCTCTCCACTAAAGTCAGAAACTGTACAGATAAAGTATTCAGAAAAATTAAACCTGTGCTGTGCATGACCAGCACGTTGCAATTCAAAGTAAAACTGCTGTGACTGTAGTGTATGTAGCGTCCAGCAGATTGCTGTAAGTACATGGAGCACTGCATTCTGATTTTCAACCCATTCTACAAATCGGGAAGATCCAACAATGCAGGTGGAAGCTTTCGGAGGTGTGAATAAATAGCAGATTTTAAGTATTACCATGCCCACTTCTTTGTATGGGGTGTTGATGCAGTTTCTTACTGTTTTGTTTAGAATAAAAATGCACAAAATATTTATTTCTGTTTTCAAATGTTACATATATATATTTTTGGCTGGCTTTGAGAAGACCTGAGGAAGGACTGGAGGACCCCCACCTCACATGGGCTGTGACGGCATTCCCCTATGCCAGTGCCCTCGACAGCCTCTGTGACCCCATGTTACATTCAGGATGAGCCACAGGAAGCTCTTTAGTAACATTAACAGGGATTGAAATTCCTGAAACGTGTTGTTATTGAAAAACCCCGAGCTCCAACACTAACTGTTATAGTGTGCTACATATTTCAGACATTTGTTCTTGTAAATTCTTCACATATGACCATAACTGAGCAATTCTTGATTTGGCACATTTCATCAGCCACATACTAGTGGTTTGCATGTACTTAAGGAAGTATGAGTTTGTTTTTATTTTACAAATGGACAGGATAAGAGCCAAATAACAAACATGAGATTATTTTAAACATTAAATCTTCTGGATCTTAACCTTTCAAAAGACATTAAAGCCTTCACAAACAAAATGAAAGCATTTAAAAAAAACAATAAGCTCCTTCTAATGAGCTGAGTTGTTTCAATACTAAACAATTGGGAAAATGTACAGTATCATGTACAGTAAATGTGTGGGTATTCTTTAGTCTTAAAAATTAGCCACATATTCACAGGTGCTACCATTGTGATGACATCAGGAGACATATTGGCAGTGCCCATGACATATAATGGTGGCTGAAACAATAAAAACAACTAATTTGGGTGGTTTGTTGTGTGGTGGGTGCAGCAACACGCTGTAATTAGTGTATGCTCCCAACCTCGTCCTCCTAGGCACTCTGAAGTGCTATGCCTTGCCCTGAAGATTTTGGTTATCTCGTTAACCTTACTTGGACTCTGAATCTCTCTCTGTATAAATCAAGAGTGCAAGTTAATCCCGTCTTAGGCCTGCTACCCTCTAGTGTACTGGGCAGAAATTACATGTTTCATTCATTGTGCCTTTTGCTTTTCCTCTTTGGTGCTCCTGTCTGTTGCACTTCTCAGCCGTCAAGTAAGGAGGGTCTTCTTTTCTAGAAATGCCTGGCTTTCCACAATCATGTGCTGAGTTGTCATCTCACTGTCATTGTGGCTCATTCTTATCTCTCAAGGTGCTCTGAAAGGGACTTTACCTGCGCTATGACTTCCTGCCATCAACTTTTGTGGCAGCCTAGCACTTCTTAGTACAACATGCTAAATTAGTAAGTGTGCTATTATTAAGATGAATAGTGGTGTAGAAGTTTAATTTAAATGTGCCAATCACTGTTTGGACAACAGATTCAGTTCCGGGCTGGCCTTTTTTCTGTTTGGAGTTGACATGTTCCGCACGTTTGAATGAGTTTTTTCAGGGAGTTCATTTACTTTTAGTAAATAAAGGACGTATGGGGAAGTTGATTAGGATCAATACACAACATGAGAGTGGGCACCCAAGTGGATGATTTAGAATGGGTGCCGAAATTAACCAATGTGCTTTAGGGAAAATTTAATGCTCTTTTCTCAAGACCATCTCAGTCAGATCGTGGCAGTTTCTATTTAATCGTGTAATGGTTACATTCAATGGCATTGTGCATACATTGCTGTATGTCTTCCAGCGATCTGTCAAAGTCCAACAGTAATAAGTCAATCAAATCATGTAAAGTCATGTGCTCTTGTCATGTGCTCATATACACATAAAGTATATATGAAATACTTGCGAAAACCTATTATATGTAAATTCTATATTATTAATATGTTGCATGCTAAGTATATATATGTAGTAGGTGCAGAAAGGAAGGACAGGCATCTTGGTCAGAATAAAGGATGGATTAGTAACCAGTCAGAATGGATGGACTGGGAAAACTGGCTTACTGGGAGCAGTTTATTCCCCCACACGACAGTTGGCAGTGGAGTCTGGAAACACAGCCCTGTCGGGGTCTTTGGGGTCCGCCAAAGTGAGCTGCTGGGGGAGGATGGCCCTGGTTTCTGCAAAACCCAGAAATGCTTCAGACGACTTGGATAGGATACCGGAAATAGTACCCAGGTCTATTTTAAAAGAAAGCTTATTGCCTGACTTAAACTGAATCACAGCCAAGACCCAGTGGGCAAAACTCTTGGAGGAGGAAGGAGTAAACTATGAATGGTGTATTTTGCTGGTGTTTTGCAAAATAAGGTATTTTGTTAAATAAAAATAATTTATTTGAACCGGAAATTGTGTTGTGTATTACAGTGATCCCTCGCTATATGACGCTTCGACTTTCGCGGCTTCACTCTATCGCGATTTTTTTCTCATACACGCTTACGTCACTACGCATGCGCTTTCTGAGAACTTTTATCTAAGCCCCACGGTGGCTCCTAAATGTGCTGCTTTTCCTAAGCCTTCTGACAGTGAAACTAAGCACCGGAGGAAGATACTTACCATCCAGGAGAAGGCGAAACACTTGGATATGATCAAAGATGGCAATACCCTACAAAAGCCTCCTCACGCATATGTAAAGACAGCCCCAGCAACTGCCTATCAAGATGTTCTTCAGCCGCGCACCCAGACACCCACTGCCTACTCCTAGTACTCCTTCAGCGGAAGAAGACAACGACGCACCTGCTGAAGACACTGCACCACCTGAAGACTCTCCTACTGAGGTCGTGCCTTCATAGGTTAGTGGTTGTGCGTAAGAACTCTGTGTGCGTGTAATTAAATGTACAGTACAATAATAATAATATGATATTTGTAACATCTAATATGTCTTATTTTCTCTTATTTTGTCTAATATATTGGGTAATACGAGTGTAATGGTGACTAAAGGGTGTTATTTCATGTCTAGAGGGCTCTAATAATGTTAAAAAAAGTATTTAGAAGGTCGTAAACAGGTTTTCTATACTCTAACTGCGAAAATATTCGATTTATAAATAAAGAATCCTACTTCGCGAAAATTCATTTATTGCGGTAGAGTCTGGAACAGATTAACCGTGATAAACGAGGGTTCACTGTACAGTGTCTGTGGTTTGGGGCTCAGTGGTACCCCCTAGTGGTTGCAATATTTATATAATGTATATATGTATGTGTGCATGTATATATTCGATCTTCACCCTGTCCTCAGTTCAATTCGCATAAGGGGAACCAAAAGTATGTACACACGATGACCCACAAATAGAGCAAAACGTGTGTTGTGTACTCTTTGCATTATTTGGCAGGTACTGTATCAAATGCCTGTGATCTGCTTCTCACAACTGAAAGAACGTGATGGATGTTTGCCGACTGGCAGAACAACCACACGCATTACCTGGTAGGTAACCATCCAAAATAATCAGATTGCGATTCAGACCTATGCATGCAATATTACGATCTTCACCCTGTGAAGTAAGTGAATGTACAGCCATGGTGCAAAGTCAGAGGCTTCGCCTCAGGTGCTGACATCTGCAGTTCGATCCCCATAATGGGAAGTAAAGGTGCGTACCCTTGACGAGCCCAAATAAAAACAAAGCACGTGTTGTGTACTCTTTGTATTATTTGGCAGGTTCTGTATTATATATATACAAGGGGGCTTTGCCCCCTGCTCGCTTCGCTCGCCTACCCCCGGCGTTTTGAACCCGTGTCCGCTGGGCAGCCAGGTGTGAGGATGACGCACGTTTAATACGGAGCGCTCGCCCGTGTCACTCTGGGGCTCTCCACTGGTAATACGGAGTCCCGTCCGTACCATTTATGACGTTTTACTTTGCTTTCCACTCTGTCTTTCATTTGAGACCTTGCTTTATTCTGTTTTTGTTATAATGACACCTGGTCCGTGGCGATTTAATTTTTTTCACTTCGTATATCGTGTAGTCGAGCTCTTTCTTTTTGGAGGAGTGTCTGCCTGGTTTGCGTCATTTCAGACGCACATTGTAGGCACTTGCGTTCATTAATTATATCCAGGCAGTCGCGTGTTTGTATCTCGGTCACTCGAGCTGTGTCGTGTTGAACCCGTGCCTGCTTTGCCTATGCAGTTTGAGACGTGTGCTGTAGGAGTCCACGTTCATTAGATCTACGCATTGGTGCCACTCACAATATGGCAGCGACGCCTGCGCCTTCCGTATTATGTCGGTTCTTACCATGCCGTTGCCTTTTGTACTTCACTGCGCGTTTTGACGGCCGATGTACGCGCCTGAACCTTCAGGGTCCGCCTCCGCTGTGTGTTGTGGACATTAAACTGTCGTTGTTTCTGCTTGTATATTCTGTATCTTGGTCTGCATGTGTTTAGTGCCCAGGTTTGTTTGTAGCTGTCACATTCCAGTTTTCATCATCTGTAACCCGCTCTTCATGTGTTCGTCCCCGTTGTTTAATCCCTTTATGAAGTTTTACTTCGTTTCCTACTCTGTGTTTTATTTCTGAGGCCTTTGTTTTGTAACCCGCTCTCTATGTGTTTGTCCCTGTTCTTTAACCTCTTTATGACGTTTTACTTTGTTTCCTACTGTGACGGTTCGTAGTCTCTCCCGTTTTGCTCGGGTGCGGGGGGGTGGGGGCTTTGTGTGGTGTCTGCGCACGGGCTCACTGGGGGGGGTGCTTTGTTTCTTTAATCCCTTTATGGGGCTTTGTTCTGTAACCTGCTCTTCATGTATTTGTCCCTGTTCTTTATCCTCTTTATGACGTTTTATTTTGTTTCCTACTCTGACGGTTCGTAGTTTCTCCCGTTTTGCTCTGGTGCGGGGGGGGGGGGGGTGTGTGGCTTTGTGTGGCGCACGTGGGTAGTCTGTCCCGTTTCACTATGGGGGGGGGGCATTGAGTGGCACCGGCGCACTACGTCTTTTGCGTCCACGGCCCATGTCCCTGCGTCCATCCGGTTTACCATTCTCGTTTAGTAATATGGATATATATATATATTGTAACACTAGATGGCGCTATACCAGCGCTTAACCCATAGACACTGACAACACGTTTTAAAACACCAAGAAGCTGTTTTATTTCTTTTGCCTTCTTGTAAAGTGCCCAAATCACCTCCACTACAATAACCAAATACACAAAATAATATTCAAATCCCTCCTTCACACCTCCCAGCAAGCTCTGTCCACTACCACCCAACTCTGGTTCGGCTTGCTGGGTTCCCATCAGTCCTTTAAACAGTCTTTGACCCGGAAGTGCTTCTGTTCTTCCGACCACGTGACCGGGGCTAATGAAGAACTGAGATTTTTTTCAGCCCGAAAGTACTTAGGGGCTTCTGTCCTCGTGACTACCTTATATTTCCAGGCTATAAGGAAAGAATACATCCCCATGTCCTTCGATAGCTCCCCCTGGCGGCACCCACAGCACCCAACAGGCCTGAGAAATCAAACTCCAAGTTCCAGGATGCCCTGTGGGAATCTGGGGCACCGCTACACTTCAGGAGAGCTGCCATCTAGCATTTTGGGGGAAGCAGTGTCGGCAGATAGCTGCCTTCCCCATCCTTCCATTCTAGGGGCGCCCCAGCCAGGATGAGCTGCCGGCCGTCCATCACAATATATATATAGTTATATACAATGTGTATATATATATATATATATATATATATATATATATATATATATATATATATATATATACACACAATATATTTTTATACAAATTTGACTGGCTCATCAATAAATACACTATTTCTTTTAATTGAAAAATTGATATTGGCTGGATGGCACATCTAGGCCAGTAGACATCCACTAAGAAAGGAAATTTAGATATATCTATATTTGGGGGTAACCCCCCCCCCCCCCCCCATAATAGAAAAACTAAATGCCTTAAAATCTTAAAAATTCTTTGACAGATATGATTTAAATTTAGTAACATTACAGAAAAAGTTGCTTTACAAGTGGGCTATTCTTAGATATAACATCCTTTTCAGCAAAGAGAGGGAAGTAATCACACAGAGAAGTGGTGCTGCTGCTTTATGCAAGTGAAGGACGCTACCAGAACTGAAAGGGAAGGATGAAAGTCCCAGGAAGTTCAAAGTAAACAAGCTTAGCAAGTTGCAGACTTGGGTACACACAGTACTCCCTATTTTGTAAGTTTCTTCTTACTTCTCACAATTCGGTATAAAATATGTACAAATTTGAAGGGAGGATGTCCCCCATAGATTGTTGATTATGTTTATATACAGTGCATATACTTTGAACAATAGGGTGAAAGATGATGTGCCTTTGGTATTGAAATACATACAATATTTTGTTGAACTGGGGTGTTCGCTTGAAAATCAGACTGCAATGTACTTCCATGCTTGGATTTGCAAAGAAGAAACACAGAAAATGACTGCTACAGTGTACCAGCTCACGTCAAGCTCTGGGTACCACACGCTAAGATCAGTAATCAGTAGTAATTAGTAGTTCCCCATGGACAAAACATACAGAAGGGGGACATGCTTTGCAATGCAGTGCTTTTTAGTAGGATGCTACTATCCCATTCCTCTCCCTGATCAAATGTTAGTATAGTGTGGCGTTCCGACCAGCCTGTTCGACTTATAAAGTCTTGTGTAAAAGTAATAAAGAAAAGCAAGAAGGAGCAAAATGGCAACAAAACAGAGTACCAACAAGTATTTGATTCTACTTCAAGCACTAGGACCTTGTACATAATTCGCAAAATTATTTCTTTACACTTACTGTTTTTTTCTGTACAATGCTTAAAATGTTCAATTCACTGTATGTCCCATGTAAATGCTCAGCTTATAAAAGCCAATCTCCATATATATACAATCCAACGTCTGTCTGTCTGTCTGTTTGTCTCTCTGTATGTCTGTCCACTTTTCACGAGAGAACTACTTAACAGATTTAGATCCGTTTTTTTTTCTATAATTTGCTTGAACATTCTGGTTGATTTTGCGATTTCTCTCATTGCGCTAAGTATTATAGTTTGGTTGCAGCACCAATTTAATCACTCACTCACTCACTCACATACCAGCCTCCGTTCGAGTCACTGTACCTCTCGCCAGGTGTTGGAGCATACCTTGTCTCTACTTAGCTAGCGAGACCTGTTTGTTCAACAGACATTATCATGTACAGATTGTTAAAGAGTAATGTTTGACGTTTTTGAGAGAGAGATCAGAGCTACGTGTGTTTTAGAGGGTAGCTGCTGATTGGCAGAGATATCACTGCCATGTGCTTTTCTCCCCATGTGGGGGACGCTCTCCCATCAGCGCTGAACACGATCAGATACAGTGCCAATGTTTGATGTTGGAGCGTACCTGTCTTCCGCTTGGCCAGAGATATCTTGCCAACTTTTTACATTTTTGGCAAAGAGATCACAGCTACATTCTCGCCCCGATAGCAAAACCAAAACTATTATATATCAAAAGGCCCTTGAATATGAAAGCTATCAATATACATTTGTCTCAATACAAATAGTTACATTTTTAACATTTTTTTATTGATTTTTAAAGTTTGTCCTGTTTCACTACTACATGGGCAGAGCCGTGGGGGACAGCTAGTATTGTATATAATAAGTTAAAGTAAACCATGATTCAGTTTATATTTCTTTTGATCTAAACCCTCCAAAACTTTATAATTGTACAAGATTACAGATCAAAGCGTTACATTCAATTCTAATTGAAGCTACCTTTTTACAGGATCTGCTACAGGGTGAAATTATATTTATACACCTATTTCCCATTATTGCCTAATAATTACATGTTTAAATTCAAAAATTTGGATGGAAACTGTCCCAGAATCTACTGGAGCAAGTGGTGATGGTCCTGTACCATTTTACAGAAGAGTGAAAAAATTGGCTGTGTAGGATGATCAGTTGCAAAATGTATATATTTACTTTTTTTTTTTTTTTTACTGTTTGAAATTGATTAGAATTAGGTCTACAAAACTTTTGAAACTTCTTGTTCCAAGCTACCAAAATTGTATGATTATTGTGTAACAAGGGGCTTAAAACCAATCTGTAATCAAAACCAGTGAAATGTGTGGTATATTGAAGTCCCTAATAATTCTGACTTATTGTAGTATTATTACTATTATTATCATTTATCTATACTTTCTCTGAATTTGCAGAAGGTTCCCCCAGATATGGAAAAATGTGGTCCCAGTGCCAAAGAATGGGTATTCCAGTTATCCCATGCATTTCTGGTGAGTTGTACTTACTTTATACATCTTGAAGACCCTTGAGAGGCTGGTCCTAAAACAGCTATGACCCCTGGTTTCAGTACATCTGGATCCTTTGTAGTTTGCCTATCAGACACATATAGGTGTGGAGGATGCTCTGATGTACATGCTCCACTTGGACAAAGCTGGAACCACAGTCAGGATCAAGTTCTTTGATTTTTCCTGTGTTTTTAAGACCATTCTATCAAAATCACTGGGGATCATGTTCAAGGCTTTAAATATTGATGTCCCAATGATATCCTGGATCATGGACTACCAGACCAACAGATAGCAGTTTGTAAATCTGAACGACTGTGTCAGAAATGGAGCACTGGACACCTCAGGGAACTGTCCTGTCTCCTTTCCTGTTCACCCTTTACACAGTAGAATTTCAGCACAATACCAGTGCTTGACATCTACAGAAATTTTCAGATGAGTTGTCCATCTTCAGCTGCATTAATAATGGAAGCAAGTATTGTGAAGGGGCAACATCCTGTAACTCAACGTTAGCAAGGCAAAAGAGCTGGTGGTGGATGTCTAGCATGAAAAGAATCCTTTGAAACTAGTCACCATCCGGGGGAAGGCGTGAGACTGGCACAGAGCCACAATTACCTGGGCATTCAAATTAACAGCAAACTGAACTGGTGTTAGAACATCAGTGGCACTGCACAAGAAGGGCCAGAGCAGACTGTACTTGCTAAGAAGACTCAACGTCTTTTGATGGGTGCAGAAAGCTGCTGTATGTGTTCTACTAGTCCATAGTAGCCAGTGTGGTGTTTTACACTGCAGTCTCCTGGGAAAGCAACTTGAGAACAAAAGAAGCACAATGCCTGAACAAACTTATTGAGAAACCCTGCACCATTACAGGAAAAACCCTGGATACACTGGAAGCTGTTGTGGAAAAGAGAATGGTGGCACTCTCTTGGAGCACTTGTAGTCACAGGCTCATTCCGCTATGGTGTGCTAAGAAGCGCCTCTGATGGACTTTTCTGCCCGCTGCCATCAGACAATTCAATGCTTCCTCCTGATGTACTCGTTAAGTTCATTTTGAAATATCTGCACAATGCACATTTATTTATTTGTATTTATTTCTTTATCAATTGATTTATTGGCTAAATTATTTGTCCTGTGAGTCTGTATCCTTGTTTTTTTATGTATCTGCTGCTGTATATATCTGAATTTCCCCATAGAATTAATAAAGTTTACAGAATCTAATCTAATTTACCCCTTTTAAATGCTGTGTTTCACTATCCAGTTACAGGATTTGTTGGTTTCTCACATGATCTTTTTTCTTTGTTTCTTCAACTTTTCATGTAAGCAGTGTAATTGAACTCACAGTTTTATTTAGCTGTACACATCTTTCAAAAACACCCCTTTCTGGCTATGCCTTCAAAGTTATTGTGTTCCAGTTTAATTCCCAGATAAGGTGACCCAAGTGGCAAGTTCTCTAGACTGCTTCTACAGTGCAAAGGTCATTCTAATCTGGCTCAGTGTGTCCCTGTGTGTGATCGCTGATAGACATGCATCACATGCAGGATTGGCTCTTGTCTTGTGCTGAAGGCGATGCCTCCCCGCAAACTGCTGCAGATGTGTGGGGAAGTCACCTAACTGTTTCCTGTTTACTACGTGCTGCTCCTCGGTGACTCTGGAATGGGCAGAAAGTGGCAGAAAAATGTTCAAGCTCTAAATTTAACTTGCTGGTTGTAGTAAGCATGTAGAAATTCTTAATCACATTTGCTGTTTCTGTAAGATGTTAACATAAAAACATAAAACTAGCAGTAAGCAGATCAATTCAGTATGAAATTACATCCTATGGTTAGCGTGCATAGAAAGCAGAGCTGGTCAACTTTGCTTCTGTATTCAAATTATGTAAGTAGATGAGCCAAAGTTCAGTATTTATTTTTCTTCCATAACTGTATCAAAAAAATAAGCTTTACTTTTGAGCTCTGCTCTTTGTATTGCTGAGACAACACTCAAGATAGTGGGGTATTATTAATGGTATAAATATGCTGTGAACATTTTTTATTTCTTTTACAGCTACTGTATTTAATTAACACCAATATTATATTTTATAAGAAGCTTCTTGATAAAAATGCACGAAATTAGATTTTATGTATACCTGTGGGTAGTGGCTGGAGTAGGAAATAAGAACTGGGGGTACGTGTTGTGCCACGCTGATATACAGAAACTATGTCGGAGATGAGGGTCCCCTAGGAGGTATGAAAGTGTGCTGATGTTAACAGAATATATCTAAGAGCAGGAGGAGGGTGAGGTGGTGGGTCCCACTCATGGAGGTACAAATGTGTGCTGATATATAGAAACTATGTTGGGAATGGGGGTCCCCTTGGAGGTACAAAATTGTGCAGATGTAAACAGAAAATATCTTAGAGCGGGAAGAGGGTGAGATGGTGGGTCCCACCCATGGAGCTACAAAATGTGTGCTGATATATAGAAACTATGTTGAAGATGGGAAGGTTGGGTGGGGGTCCCCCTTGGAGGTATGAAAATGAGCTGAAGCAAACAGAACGTATCTAAGAGCGGGGGGAAGAGAGGTCCACCAGTGGAGGTACAGTAGTGTACTGATATACAGAGACTTTAAGGTAAGGGGGTATTACCCTTGGATGTATGAAAGCTTGGTGAAATGGCCAATTTTTTTTCTAAATACAGGTGGAAGTGCTGGTACACATACATTAACTACTGGTACACATGAAAGTGTTGATATGGAGTACTGGTGAGTACAACCCTCTTTAAGCAGTGCTTGTGAGACAGATAGTTACCGTAAAATACATAGCCAATGTTTTTGCGTCTTTGGTGATTTTGCAATGTTTTCTTGTCAGATATTTTCAAATTACAATCTCCTGGGGATGGGTATTCTGAATTTCCTTCTGCAATCTAAAAGGTGCAGTCATTGCAACTTTCCAGTCTATTGGTTCAGTGTATGAGTGGGACACACAAAAGGACCACTTGAAGACACGGTTCCTGCTTTTTATCCTGTTTTACCAAGACTTCCTTCTGCTTTGCCCCACCAATACTTTCATCAAAAAAATGAATACAAGTACATATGAGTGTGTCCTTTGGGTGGAAAGTCTGCCCGTTTAGAAACTAGTAGTGGTGGACAGCCGTAGGGTTCATAGTGTCAATATTGTCACATGCACAGAATGGAGTGAAATTCTTATCGGCTTGGGTTAATTAACATGCAGCCTGGCACTTGTAAGTACCGTATATACTCGCGTTTAAGTTCTCCTGCAGATAAGTCAGGGCTTGATTTTACCTTATAATCATAATGTCGGTCGTATAAGTCAAACGCGGAAAACTCACGCTATTGGTACAAGGGATTATGAAATGCTAACACCCACCTGAGAGAGTAACCACGGAGCACACTGCCTTTTTTTCTATGTATTGTGCCTACGTGACCACACGGTAATACTCAAATTATTCCGAAACAACGGTTGCACTGTTTTGTGTTTTTTGTATCTCACACCCTCATTCACCTTTATCGTAAGGGCATCCCTTATCTATGATGGAGCGTTCGATCAGAAGAAAATATGAAGCTGGTTTTAAATTAAAAATCATTGAAGTGGCGAAAGAAATTGGTAACTGCGCTGCTGCAACAAAATTCAATGTGTCTGAGAAACTGATGAGAGATTGGAGGAAGCAAGAAGATATAAAAATTAAGTGTCGTATTTTGAAGTCGGGGTCTGATTTTATGATCGATTTTTCGGGTTTGAAGACCGGACTTATACACGAGTATATACGGTATTCCTACCTTATCTCAAAATTAGAGTTATAATTAGAAAGGTCTCATCAGCCTCAGCATTTAAATCCAGAATGAAGACCGTCTTTGGTTAGCTCAGGAGCTAACCTTGGACAGGGCACCAATCCAATATGGGGAAAACTTAAACACAATTAAGACATAGTAAACTAACCTGGATTTGCATGTTTTTGGGAGGAGTGAGGAAAATAGGAGTACTCTGGTGAAAAAGCCACACAGGCAAAGGGAAAAAGTACAAAATCCACCTGCATCAGACCGGGATTCAAGTCCATGACTACCTGTAAAGCAACCACAATGACCATTGTTTTACCATAATTCCAATTCCCTAAAATTAATTCTTTGGCCTTTTATAAGCGTTCTGATCTAAACTTCTGTTATATAAAATTTGTCTTGTAATGAACCACCTTAAGTTGGTATGATATTCCAAAGAGATCCAAATCTAAAGACTACATAGCAAGAGCTGTACTGCTGAATTCGTCAATTCACACAAATTGTATTTTTGTGTAGTTATTCATTTTTTTAATAAATTAACATGATGAGAGTTAATTGCATTCAGCCCTCTAGGGCCTGAGGGCTATCCTGCAGCAGTGGCTGCAAAGTAGAAAGCAACCCTTGCCACTCCATTGCACGGCACATTCAAACACATAAGGCCCCATTTTGAGACACTAATCAACCTAACATCCATGGCATCTGAGAGAAAACCAAAGCAGTTCTTAGAAATCACAAACATCACACACACAGTTACTGAGCATGGATTAAAACTGAGTTCACTGTTGAAAAAAGACAGATACATGTGAAAAACAATCTATTTTTTTTTTATCCCAGAATTACCTGCAGCCTGTGCTCCAACATGATTGCTATTGAGGAATGAACTTTAACTTTCTGAACCTCTCATGACATATGGTCAAGTATATCATGATTGCTAACTGTCTGAGTGCATGAATGGGCTTCCATAACACTTGAATGAGTACTGGGAACATCCAAGGTCAGTGTCTCCCTTTCAAAGTGTTTCCATGATCTCAGTCGAGAGCACAACAGTGATTAGTACTCTTGGTGTATTGTCTTATTACTTCAGGCTAGGCACTAATTACCGGTTGGTATCAAGTTTATGACTGAGTGCCTTATATGCAGGAGGCTATTATCACTAATGATGCAGAAGCATTCTTAAAGATTAAGAGGCTTGAAAGGTGCATCCTCAGATTTTGCCATTTTTTTGCTCAAATAATGTAAATCATGGAAATAGCCACATGCTAAAGTCCTTTGAAATGATGGAAATATAAGCCCAAAAATTGAATGTAGTACATACAGATGTGAAGGATACTGATGTAATAAATGAAAAAGCGTGCCAAAAATATGGTTGTAACCATCGATGATTTACTTATTTTTAATGAACCATTTCCGCTACCTCACTGAAAAAAGCAATGCTTTGTGTTTACACCCAGGTACTCGTGGATCACGAAAACAAGGTTTCAGTGTATTTTAAAGATCAAAAACAATGATCTTCACCTGAAAGGCGTCTTTTTTTTTTTCACAAAGCCTTGCCCATTATGAGTCACTGGTGTGATTTAAAAGGCATTTTATTAGAAGTCAACCACAGGACAGCCTTCTGGCTCTTACTGTAAATGTTCTGCTAGACCTTACAGTAACTCCATTGACAAACAGGCGTAATCAGCATCCCCAGCCACTAAACCCCCAAGCTCCAAAAAACATGTCTGAGAGTCTGTTTTCACCATTTACTAATGTTTGCTGAAAGGCTAAAAAAAAAAGGAATGAACTTTTTTATTTACCTTTTTTATGAAGACTAGGATTTCTTGACCTTATTTTGCATATTCATATAATCAACAAGCTTTGCAGAAATATTTAAATAAAAAGGGTGGTGTATGTGATATGCAGGGGTTTGCAAAACTAGGTTTACAGTTGTTCATATGGAAAAAGACGTGCAGGTTATGATTGCTACACTCAAGCACACTTTATTAATAATAATAAGAAGAAGACAAATAATACAAAAAAATAATATAATAATTGATATATAACTAAAATTACAAGAATAAGCACTGTGTTTCGCATACTCACAACTGTAAACCTACTTTTTCCCACCCCTGTATATGAAGAAAGCCTGACTGACATTTTCATGCCTGCAGGCACAAAGATATGAAGTATATGGTGTAGCCTTTTCTTTGAAAGGGTTTTGAGATTATTTTCTAAATACAATGTTCTCCTGAAAATAATAATAAAGGCCTTTTGAATGTACCGATAGTCTATAGTGGATAAAGAAAGTCTTATAGTGGATAAAGAAGGCCTTATAGTGGATAAAGAAGGTCTCTACCCCCTTTAAAAATTCAAACCATTTGTTGTATTGCACTCTGAAAATAAAGACAAATTAAATTTAAGTTCAATTTTTTACACACAGAAATATACATTAGCCAAGGGAACGTAATATTCCAAAAAGTTCTGCAAAATCATTAATATTACTGTTCCGTTCACATCTAATTTTCATCCATGATAGCTTTTTCCGAAAGTGTATTTTAACACTTTTAGTAAAAATACATGTGTTTGGGACTATGCCAGCAGCCATGGGTACCAGCCCCTGTAAGTACATCTGGTAATTTGATGAACTGAGGGTGAACCAGTAGCTAGTGATGAGGATGACCCCAGAAAGACAATGGTTATTCGTGCAGTGCTAAACATTCACACAGTGCTGTATAATCCAATTAGATATCACATTGTGATCTTTAAAATCATAAATACTCATCTCTTCTTTAAAAAAAAATCAAATCACAGGGGAAAAGTAAGTCACACGCATGTTCAAGTTATTGTTATTATCAGCAATAAAAAGGGGCAGATCTTCTACCTGCATCCTGTAACTCTTTAAAACATTGCTCAGTTATGACGCTGCCTCTGATATTATCCTCCTCCTGAAAGTCTGGGCAGTGACCTCAGTAAATTCCTGAACACAACTCAGCTAACGCCTTGCCTTCAGACTCTTCCGCTTCTGAGGATTTCCACCTACCCTCTTGCAGCCTTCTCTGATCTCTTAGAAATCCTCATTAGTTCCGTGCAACCCATGCCAATAACACCTGAACACAGGTACTGTCTCGTCACTCTCTAGCAGTGCACCTCCACCTCAGTTACTCCGTCAGCATTTCTCAAGATCTGAAATCAGGATGACTCTAACTATCTTCTATCTATGCTCACTCTACACTATACATACCACAGTGATCTTTCATTGGTCCTTGTCTTTAACCACAGTCAAGCTCCACACAAGTCCCCAATGTCGTCAATTCCCAAATGAATTACCCTGAGCATGTACAAACTCTGTACCCACAACTGGGTGGCTGCCATGCTCAACCTCCCCTCTTCACGCCTCCCAGCGCAAATGTAGAACTCAATCTTACACTCCATAAGCACTAAACAACCACCAAAATTATGAGACCTAATCATCCATTAGTCTTGCATACCTGAGCTGTCACAGGGACATTGTGAGAATACAACTGGATGACTTTTTCATGGATGTTTTTGATGTGTTTGCTGCTGTCCAGCATTGGTCACCATCGATGACTGTTATGTACGAAACTTTATTATCTCCATTCTGCATGAAAACATGGCCATCACTACAAACTATATGGGAAAAGTAAAATAGAAAAAATTGCGGGTTTGGGTGGAGTATTCCTTTAAGATCGGCAGGTGTGTATTGTACTACCCAAACAGTGCCTAGATCAGGGTGTCCTGGATAATCAAGAAGACTCATCAGTGAGGCTACCGAAAGATGGATTGTAGCTTTTAAGACTGCATGTGACAACAATATCAGAAATGCTTCACAAATCTGGCATGTATAGGATACTAGCAACCGAAAGACACTTCTTACAGAAGCCATATCAACTCTTGTTTATTTTGGTTAAAATGTACCTTAAAGATTCTGAGACCTCTAGGTGCTTTGCTGCAATTAGGCAAAAATCAAGCATTTTGGCCAAATGCAAAACAGTACTTGTGACAAAAACCCAATAGATCTTACCATCCAAAATTCTAAACTCCTACAGTAAAGCATGGTGATGGCAGCATTCAGTTACGGAGGTGTTTCTCTTCTCGTTTCTTCTGTTACTGGAGTACTTTTCAGAATAGAAAGAAAGACAGATGATGCAAAATACTGGCAAATTTTTGAAGGAAATCTACAGATGTCAGCCAGGAAGCTGTAAACATAAAGATTGTTCAACTTTCAACATCATAATGACCACTAGCAAACCACCAAAGCAACCATCTAGTGACGGACTGAAGAACAGGATGATGAATGTCCTTTTGTGGCCTAGTCAGAGCTCTGACCAAAACCCCATTGAAAATCCATAAAACTATTTGAAGAGGCCAGTCCATCAACAGTCACCACACAGTCTGACTGAGTTTGAACAATTTTGTGAAGTTAAATTGTTAAATATTCCTCCTTCTTTGTGTGCAGCATTAGTAGAGATGTATGCAATTAGACATGAGGCTGTAATTCAAGCAAAAGGTTTTTACCTTTGGGGTGGTGTTCTCTTATCCAAACCAAGTTCTCTATATTTTATTTAGCTTTTAATAAACTTTGCTTTCTTTTTTCACTTGGAAATTGCAAGGAATTATTTGTAAGTAAAATCAGAAAAGTCTCATTTGTCTTCCTGTTGGGCTTTTAAGTGCAGAATTCTATACCCAATTCTAGCTCACATAGCCTGGAAACTAAAAATGCAGGAAGTGAAGACTTAACATAATAGTGTTGATGGTTTATTGTCATTATAGTTATCCATCCATTTGTGCTTCTACTTAATAGAATTTTAGAGTTACATATACCAGCAGGAAAATGCATAGGATATAACGTGGGGCCAAAACCAGGACTGGGTGCTGATACATCACAGGGGATTTGTGCAAAATCGTACTCTGTCGTACCAAGGCAATTTAGATTTCTCCATAATAATAATAATAATAATGCCCTGCGGTGGGCTGGTGCCCTGCCCGGGGTTTGTTTCCTGCCTTGCACCCTGTGTTGGCTGGGATTGGCTCCAGCAGACCCCCGTGACCCTGTAGTTAGGATATAGCGGGTTGGATAATGGATGGATGGATAATAATAATCCTATTTTTAACTCACTTAAAACAATATTGGAATTAGGGGCAGAAACCATAACCTAGATAAGGTGCTACTCTGTTGCAGGGCATGTTGAATCCTACCAGGGTAATTTAAAATCCTAAATAAGAGTAATAATAATGTAATTACTTATTTGGCAGGAACCTTGGAGTTAACAGTCAATGGAGGGTAACGATTGCAAATAATTAACTGGAGGAGTGTAGTGTTACAGTTAGTACTAAATGGAAGAAATGATAACTTAAACGATAACATCGTTAACATAACATTCTCAAACCTTCTTAATTTAGTTCAGAACGAAAAGGGGTTAGAGAATTGAAAGCAAAGCAGGAACTAACTGTGACAGTGATCTGTCCATCGCCGGACGTATTCAGGTATTCAAACACACTCACACAGTGCCAGTTTAAAAGCACCAGGTAACCTAACCTGCATATCAGCTGGATGTAGAAGGAAAACCAAAGTACCCACAGAAAAGCCTCCATCTTGATATGGAAAAGAAGCAGGCTTTGGATTTTAAGGCAGCAGGACATTAAATTATGAGGGAGCAAAATAAATCAAGGGAAAGTAGAATCTTATAAAGCTATTAGTATTCCAACAGAGTGGCAAGAGGTAGAACCAAAGTAGTCATAAGGTGAAAAGGCGAGTCTTCAAGAGCACACTGCTATTACGTGCCTGATGAATCCTTGCTTCTGCCACTTTGAATCTACCATGTTTGCTATAGAAAGGCACTATATAAAATAAAAGTTGTTTGTTCACTGGGGGTTCCCCCCTGCTCACTTTGCTCGCCAACCCCCCTGGCCTGCGTTATGCGCCAGCCACTTCGTCTCTCGCGTTGTGTAGAGGGGGGAAGAATGCACCCCAAGGAGACGCGGTCGCTCCTCCGAAACCCCATCTTTAACGGTGATACAATAGGAAAAAAATACAGTTTTTTTACCTCCTCTTTGCTCGATCAGCTGCTGGATTGCTGCTGCTGCTGCTGCTATAATGCACAATCTGCATCTCACGTGGTGCTTCAACCATTTAAAAGCCTGTACAGCAGCTGTCCTACTCTTTGTCTTTTATTTCTAGTCTCGGGCGTGGTTAAATCTCTTAGCACAAAGTCTCGTCTCGTGGGACGTGGGTTCTTGATATTTTAGTTTATAATTTGAAAACAGAATAAGAATCTGAAAATCTAACAACATCACATTAAAGTTCGATAAATTCTGAAAATGAATGATACTAAACATATATATGTAGGTTTTAAAATAAGCCCGATTTATAGCGTGACAAAAAACGTGACATAAAATCGTTGCACTTTTAGGCTTAGGATTTTATATATATAGAGTAGATTCTGATAGTAAAGGGAGAGCTCATTTTATGGCTTGGGAGGAGGAAGAAGACATAATGAATTATCATTTTAAAAACCTCTGGAGCATTGTCAATGGGTGGATTGTGGAAGAATAGAAGCTTCATAAACAGAAGTCACAGTGCAAAAATTTAAACATGTACTAGGAATGTTGGGTATGCCAGGGTGAATGATTAAGACAGTGATAACACTAAGAGTGGCCTGCAAACCAAGTACAGCTCATGAGTAAAATTTAAGTGGTCTGTTATGTAATTTCATGTCATTTTAATGAAACAGTATGAGTATACAGTGTAGATTTGTTTAGACGCTTACTGTGTCCAAGAGGCTGAAAAAGGCCACCATATGCCTATTGCACACATGGACCTTGCAAATTGACTATGATACAACCTTCTCCACATTATAAGTGTGGTCATAATTGCAATGAGCCACCAAATTCCATGCTTTATGATTTATTGGTTGAAATATCCAAAGGAGACAAAGCCGAAAAAACTTCTGACAGAAATACATTTACCATTCTGTAATGATGGTTAAAAAAGTGTTAGACGTCAGAAAGCCGACAATATAAACTGATAATTTGGTTTAATATACTCCTGTGTGTATAATATACATTTGTTCGCAACCTGTCTCAAAATTTCATGTGAAGCCAAGAGGCTTTTGCCTGTGGTCAATAAGGCAGAATTTACAAATGGCACATATTCAAAATTCAGCCATCATAATAAGATTCAACAAACAAGCATTTTGATTTTGTGGCAATTACCAGATTAAGAACAGCTGCACATTCCTCTTATTTTGTTGACTATATGCAGATTGACCTATGAATGTGAATTTGACTTTTCCATAATGAAGTTGATCGAGTAACTGTCTCATAGGTGAGCATCTCATGCAGGGTAGATTGCCATCAATGTCTCACTAGACTGCTACTTACTGTAGGCAGGTATACTCACAGTTTAAATGTAACTGATCTTGTATAGTAAGCTGTTCATTATCTCATATCTGTTATCTTTTGATTTTTCAGGTTTGTTGACCGAGGTTGGTAATGTTAAGAAGAGGATGAAACACCCTTGTAAACAGATCTAGGGCTATATTATTTTTATGTTTTGTCCTTGTGTGGTTTGCCAAATGTTCCACATAAATGGGGATATTTCTAACTCTTTTTCTTCTGTTATCCCTTTTTTATTTTAATTGTTTACATTGTTATGGTCATTGCTGTTGTGCAATTGTCAGTTAAACTTGGTATGTTCTGTCATTTAATTTGAAAAATAAAAAAACAAAACACTTGACTTGCCAAAGCAATAAAATATACATTTGCTTCTGCCCATAATACACACGAAAAGTTAATTTAACTGAATAGAAAATCTCCCAAAAACAAACACCAAATACTAGACTATGATTACATAATAAAATAATTAGTACAAGGCAGTGCCCCCCACATGTCTCTGTTTACTTCAAGTTTATTTTAACTGGCCCAGCTCCTTATAAACTCAAGTGGTTCTGGTTTAAGGCTTCAATAATGGATGCCCCTTAGTTTGTCTAACAAAAAACCTATTTTAGAACACGGCATACAGTTTTAATAGTGGAGTGTGAAAACAGCCCTTTGACATCAGTGGTTTGGCACGTGGAGATGAAGCACCATCTACAAATGCGCTGTTCTCATCTGGTGATCCAAACAACACCCGACAATTGTTCAGAGTGAGGTGCAGAGAGGTGGCCGGGCTGAGGTGCTTGTGCTGCGTCATGCTGGAATATGACATTATCGCATGTTACAAAAGCAGCCTCACAACACTACATGATCTCATCATACTTAGCGTTGAGCTGTCAGGGTTAGGGTTAGGGTTGTGCTACTACTTATGAATTAGGTCACAACTTTTATTTATTCTGTTAAAGCTTTTATTCAATTTGACTTAGACATCACACATACAGTGTTCAGTGTTTTACACGTTGTATGAAGTCAGCAGTAGTGGCAGTAGCAGTGTGATGTGACTTATAGTAGGCTATACAGTAAGACAATTAAGCTAGCAGCCATTTCTTTAAATTGCATTGCTCTAACCCTTTGGGTCACACTGTGTGAAAATGTTTCAGGGTTGTTTAAATCACATCAAGATGCAAATACACTCTACAAACAAGCATATCGGGATTCTCCGTCACATTATTCCTGTACTTCATTATTCATATCATTGCAAAATAATAGAATATTGTTGCTTTCAGTGTTTCAGTGACCTGTGCCAGTCCAAAGACTAAACTGAATAATGTTTAATAAAGCACCACATTTGGTGTTGTTTCCTGCCTTGCACCCAATGCTTTCAGGATAGGCATCCCTAATGTTGGATTAAGGTGCTTTTGACGATTGTTTGGTATATGGATTAAGCAGACCAAATAAATACTCCTTTAAAGTGATTAAATATGTTATTTGCTTAGAAGGATGTTCATCTGGACTTAATCAGAACCAGCAACTAGAATTCCTGAAGCTGTCCAGAAAGGATAGACCCTCATGAGACTAGTCCTGGCCCACATTTAATTTATTAAAGGGCCGTCCCAACACTAACATTCTATGATGATGCAAATGACCTGGGGGGATATCAAAGACATTGATCCACATGTGAGACATAGAAAGAAAACAAATGAGAAGTAGAGAGATAATGAAGGAGAGGACCTGAGGGACTCATCATCTTCACTGGATCTATGACATCTTAATGGGAGCTCCATATGAGATTTGTGAGGTCAGGTAATTGCAAAATCAAATTCATGCTAAAATAATCCAACGTTTACATGTATTGCATTTAGAAAAATCACAGTATAGCGTTCTTAACAAAAATAAAGAAAAACAGAAGTCAATAAAATTATGAAAAGGAATTTTTTGTGTTTATCCTTTAATTACTTGTAGACAAAATCCCCACCCAGATCAATCCATCCTATCAACATCAGAAAAGCCTTATGATCCCCCAGTAGAACATAAACAACATCATGTCACTTCATCAGTTTCATAGTCATGAGTTGATTCTCTCTGATGAGCTCATTGATTTTTTCACTTGTTATCCTCAACAGAGGACACTGGAGAATATTACTGTGGGACTGAGCAGTGATGTCCACAGTTTACCCACTGGCCGACACCACTGGTTTCTAGGCATGCATTTCTTTGTGCACATTTAAAACCTTGTGTGAATTCCTTCTTTACAAGAAAAAATCAATCACAGCACATTATTGAAACATGTCCTTGTCAATCAGTTCCTTGCAATGAACTATAAAGGTGTCACTGATGATGCAATTGTTTATGTGGGTTCGCTTCCCGGTTCCTCCCTGTGTGGATAGCGCTTTGAGTACTGAGAAAAGCGCTATATAAATGTGGTGAATTATTATTATTATTATTATTCAAGTCATAGACAATATATAGAACTAATTGTTATAATAATGAACATTTTGGTGTAGTCAGGCATTTCAAAGGTTCAAAAGTCATTATTATCATGTGTACAGAGTACTCTGCAATTTTTACTTGCATGTGCTAATCAATGTGAAACATATTGGCACTCTGTGGCACCAGAACTAATGAGTATAACAACCTTAATACAAAAAGTGTCTGTCCTCCTTACCTCAAGACTTCTGTTTTCCTTTTTCTGAATTACGCATCTTACCTCAAACTTAGAATTATAACAGAATGTGAAGGAGAATGTATAAGAACCACAAAATCGCTGCCCTATTCCTTATGCTACGTTTGTAGGGTTTATAATTAGGCAATGGTATAAAACTAAACAAAACTGTGTGTGCATACAGCTTTTCTTTGCTTTTGTACCTAACTTACAGCATTTAAAGTCATTTGTACAGATAGTACTAAATGAGTACCAACTAAACGAAACTGAAGTCCATCTCTTAAGGTCCCACTGCTTTTTCTTCGGTGATTATGATCTAATTTCTTGGTAATTCCAAAATTTTCATTGCTTTTGGTACAACCGTTGTGCAGAAATAATTCAAACTGCCGTTCAGCCGTAACATTAGGAACTCAACGTTCTGATGTACAGTACCTTCAAGAAGTATTTACCCCATGGAAGTTTTCAAATTGTAATTATTATACAAGACTTAATCACCACAGATTTAATTGTACTGTTTGCTGTTAATTAACAGAGGCACACTCTGTAAAGTCAGAGTGAAAACATCCATCCATCCATTATCCAACCCGCTATATCCTAACTACAGGGTCACGGGGGTCTGCTGGAGCTAAACCCAGCCAACACAGGGCGCAAGGCAGGAAACAAACAGCGCGCTGGGCGCCAACCCACCGCAGGGCACACACCCAGACACCAATCATACACTAGGGACAATTTATAGATTGGAAAATGACTGACTGACAAATATACAGTAAAACAAATTAATTGACTGAAGTACTGAAGTATTGCGATTTAATGGAAAGGAGATCAAGGCACAATCGGGTGTGTCCAGTTTGATGGCCTTAGAATTGTGTCACTGACTTTTGCAGACAACATATTCCTGTTGGCTTCATCAGTCTGTGAATTCCAGCATGCATTGGGACAGTGACTTAGTGTGACATCACATCCAAATCTAAGGCCATGGTCCTCATAGAAAAAGGTGGATTGTCTTCTCCGAATTGGAGATGAGTTACTGCCTCAATTGGTGAAGTTTAAGCATGTCTGGGTCTTGTTCACGAGTGAGGGGAAAAGGAATGGTGAGATTGACAGATGGATTGTGGTGGCAAGTGTAGTTAGGTGATCTCTATACCAGCTTATAGTGGTGAAGAAGGAGCTGAATTAGAAGGCAAAGTTCTTGATTTACCAGGCAATATATGTCCTGACCTAATTGAGGTGGTTTGAGCATCTGTTACAGATGCCTCCCAGATGCATCCCTTTGGAGGTTTTATGGGCATGACCAGCTGGGAAGAGACCCCAGGGAAGACCGAGGGCTTGTTGAGAGGAATGTATCTCCCAGATGACCTGGGAATGCCTTGGGATCCAACACTATGAGTTGGCAAGTGTGGCTGGGGCAAAGGATGTTTGGATCTCATTGCTAAGACTGTTGCCTTTGCAACCTGGTCTCAGATAAGTGGTGGAAATTGAATGAATGAATTAAAGTATTCAGCTCCTTTAATATGACACAACCATCACCAGTTGGTTTTAGATGTCCCATATTTGGAAAGATCACTTGAATGAAGTTAAGGGGTTTCAATTGACTGTAGTATAAATGCTCCTTATCTGGAATGACCAACTTGTGGTGAGTCAGTATCATGGCCTAACCTACACAAGAATGACAAAAGAACACTTCCAGCAACTCTGTGACAAGGTAATTGAAAATCAAAAGTCAGGAGATGTATAGAAGAAAGTCACTGAAAATCCCTTGAAATATCCCTTGGAAAGAGTATGGCACAGTTGTAAATCTGCCTTGAGCAGGCCATCCACAAGAATCAAATGATAATGCAAGAAGAAGACTACTGAGGGAGGCAACCAAGAGACTTTTAATAACTGTGAAAGTGTAACAAGCTACAGCGGACTAGATTGGAGACACTATGCAGACAAGAACTGTGCAGCTGTATAGGAATGCCAAGTTAAAACATCATCTAATATTTCCCATATGGCACATGGGAGACTCTAAAATCATCTGGAAGATGGTTCTGTGATCAGATGAGACCAAAATCAAGCTAATCAGAATAAACGCCATGTTACACTGCACATTATCAAAAATACATCATTCCCACCATGAAGCATATTGGTGACGGCATCTTGCTGTTGAGATGCTTCTCTGTAGCATGCCCTACATGGCTTGTAAAATAAATGCATCAACCTGATAAATTCTACAAAATCTGCACCTTGGGAAAAAGACTGCTTACTCATGATCCCCATGCTACCTGACAGAGCTTGAGCAGCTTAGCAAGGAAGAAGGGAGAAACAGCAGTGCCCAGATGTCCAATGCTGAAAGAGACATGTGCACACAGTCAGAAGGCTGTCATGACAGCCAAAGCTGCATCTATTAAATACTGATTTGAAAGGGGTGTATGCTTATGGGATCAATTATTTTGTGTTATATTTGTAACAAATATAACTTACTTTTTTTTACTTTGACATTTAAGAGTCTTTTTCTGTATATAAATGTCAAAAAAGCCAAAATAAATCCACTGTGATTCAATGTTGTAATAAAATAGGAAAACTTCCAAGGTGGTGAACACCTTTTATGAGATTTCTGAACTCTTTTAGAATGGGACGACACAGCATAGCACTACTGTCGCGTCTGTGGAGGACTGCTTATCCGTTGCTGAAGCAACTGCAGGTTCACAGCGCAGTAGAATAGCGCTGCGGAAACTACTACAAGCTGATCGAGATCACGCTATACACACCTATCACCAATTGGTAAAGCAAGGAGCATTATACATGCAGGGAACAGTACAACTTGGCCCCGACTTTGCCCATTTGCTGTGTCTGTGTGCAGGAGAGAGGTAGCTCTTGCTGCAATAAATAACCGTGCTGTTCCTGTTTCAAGTTGAATAAAGCTGTTTTTGCTAAAGTACTGAGACTTAGTGTGAAGCTATAGCCTCACCGTGACGCTAATACAGTATAGTACAGGCAGATACTGGGGCAAGATTCTCAATAAGTTTTAGGTATGAACCGCAATGAGCAATATGCCAGTGAGTTTACAACGGGGAAAAAAACATCAAGTTGTTTGTTTTTTTTTTTTTTTTGGATGTTCCACCGTTTGTTTCGGGTGCAAGCCTCGTGCGTAACATTCTACTTTTATCGACCTTGGTTTTAAAGGTGGTGCCGAAGCTAAACGCAGTCACAGGTGCCTGGGAAGGTCAAAAGACAGCTAGAGGAGGAGTCCAGGTTGGATTAGTAGTGTACATGTACCGTAATGTTTCTGTTTGTATTTTAGTAACCTCGAGGTTATGTTTTTGTTGTTTTGTTGTTTAGTGTTTTATTATGTGTATTTTGTTTTCAGATATTTAGATTTTTACTTAAAGTGTATGATTTCCCCGGCAGGCCGGAAATGGTATTTCCCTATGTTTAGGCAAGCCGAACCTGGAAATGGAGAAGTCTTTTTAAGTACAGCTGGTGCCTGGTGGCTGAGCTGCTGGTTGATGTAAAGGATTATGTTAGGCTCCTGAGGACCAAAAATGTCTCCTGAGATTTTTTTTTAAGGAGTTGTATTTTTGACCTGGACTGAAGCAGAGTCCAGTTTTGTTTTATTTTAAGGTTGCTGATGCCCTTACATGGACTAGAATTGACTGTATATACAGTATATTAGGGTAAGAGCCTCTGTGTTTTACAATATCTATTTTTTGTCTTTCCTTTTGTTCAAATAATTAGATTTGTCATAGGATTATTTATACAAATTTGTGCATCCTTTTACATTAGCAACAATTTTTTTTTTCTTCTCTATCGTGGAATAATAACATTTTTTTAACATCTGGCTCTCTTTTGTTTCTCTTATTACCCCCACAGTCCTGGGGTCTCATGTATAATGCCATGCGTAGAATTCACACTATAACATGGCGTAAGCACAAAAGTGGGAATGTGCATACCCACAGAAAAATCCAGATGCAGGAATCTGTGCATACGCAAACTTTCACGTTCTTCCACTACATAAATCCCGATCAGCGTGAAAAGTAATGCACGTGCACGCGCCTTCTGTCCCGCCCCAACTCCTCCCAGAATTATTCCTCTTTCAATATTGTGGGGAACAGCCCGGACACAGACAGGTAAACATGTTGGTTTCACCACACACACGTTTATTATACATTATATTTACAATAGAAGTGCACAATCCCAGTGCCTCAGCACCAGTCACCCCTTAAGTCCTTGGCCACACTCACAATGCCTTTACAGTCTCTGGTCCGCCTCCACTCCTCTCTACCAAGCTTTGTCCTCTTCCACCCGACTCTTGCCCCTGACTGGAGGGAGGCTGCCCCTTTTATACACCCCGGATGGGCTCCAGGTGTATCCTAAGGGCTTCCGTAGACACACCCCTGTGTGGCGGAAGCTCTGTCGGTGTATCCGGAAGTCCTTTGGGTGTCCCCAATACTCTTCCCCCCAGCACTTCTGGGTGTGGCGGAAGTACTGAGGTCCAGGGCTCCCAAGGCATCTGGGCTCCCCCTGGCGGTGACCACGGGCCCCTAAAGGGTTGAGCTTCCAAGCTCTGTACCTGTGGCTCCCACAGCAACCAGGGAGGACGCCCCTTAGTGTCCTGGAGGATGCACAACCCTCCTCCTGGGCATCCCGGCCGGGCATGAACCCCCACCGGGTACCACTATATGCAAATTGATATAAATAGCCTTCTGTGAAAAGACAATGGGAAAAGCACGGGGGAAAATATAAGAATTTCAGCGAATACCAAGTGGATGCAAAGGAAAAACGTACTATTTGTTGGTTTAAACAGTGGTATAATCAACAAAAGAAAGTTGATCAAGTGACATAGTGTCGGAGAAACTCGAAAGCTCAAGTTCACAAAGTCGCACAGTACCCGAAATAAAAACGAAGTTGTCACATATCAAAGTCGGCGTGAAAAGGCGACTCGCAGCAGACTGTCTGAGTGGCATATGAAAGCTTATTAGGGTACAGAGAAAAAAAATAGGCACACAGTGGGAAAAAAGCACGAAATGTCAACTTTAATCTTGAAACTTCCACTTTAATCACGTAGTTTATTTTGTCATTAAAGTAGAACATCATAAACTTCATCTTAAAATCGTTTATTTTACTAGTTTCTCAAGTAGCACGTTAAATGCTTTGTTCTGTGTTTGATCTGTGTGCTCTATGTGTGTGAATCACTACGTGCTTCCGTTCTTTCTCTTTCTCCGACAGGACACAGAATCCATTACATTCGTGATATTACAGCTCTCTGAATAATTAAAATACTGAGATGTATACGTGATATCTTTTTCATGATGATAGGAATGAAAGCATGTTATTAAACATGGGAACACGGTGGCGCAGTGATTGTTCATATCTCATGCAAGAGGCTTGCTGCACCATGCGCGACCTTCGATGAAATAATTTATTACAGAAGTACTGTCTCTTTCAAACGTACTAACCTCCAATTCCTGTCCTTCCTTTTCTTTCTCCAAATACCCAATCGCCACATAATCAGCTCTGTAATAGATGTTAAGAATCTGTAAGCTTAGAACGCCGATTCTTCAACACTTTTAAGGAACATTGAAATATCTTCGTAGTACATGTTTAATTATTCTATCCGTCTATCCTTCCAGTGTTGCGTCAGCACCAGCAATAATACAGCGCAAGGCAGGAGCTATCCGTGAACCAGCTATACGCTGCGGCACCGTGTCCTCACGTTTAATTATTAACAATGCAGATTATTTAAATAAAGTTAAAGTTTTATCTGTATACTATAAGCAACATATTTTGCTGCATTTCATCTTAAAAATTATATCGTCATCATACGCACTTTATAAAGTGGCGCAGGTTGTGTAATATTATAACTGTAGTGCAAGTTTACAGTGAGGTAATTGTACTTATAAGTACAAACAGTTCTACAAGGAGCACTTGATGGACTGATTGAGTGCGTTTATAGTTCTTGGGATGAAACTACTTCTGAAACGCGAGGTCCGTACAGGAAAGGCTTTGACGCTTTTTTCTTGGCTGAGGTAGTGTGTGCTTGAAACTGTATACCGATAATTCTCTTTCGGATCAGCTGCTGCTGTGATTCCCCACTCAGATACAGTGATATAAATACTCTGAGTGGTGCAGTGAGAGTAATATGGAAAAAGATGATCTGCTGTGGCAACCCTTAACGGGAGCAGCTGAAAGAAGAAGATGCAGTTAGTGTAACAACGCTAAAGCAGTTATGGTATTTGGAATACTATGGCTATTCCCTGGACCATTATATTGCTACAGGTTAATTACAATCAGATGCATTACACTAATAAACAATATGCAGTTAGTTTCAGTGTATTTATAAAGCCGCATCAGGAATGTGGGTCTAAGAAAGAAAGGGTGACCACACAGGAACAGTAGCACTGCTTTGACGCTGGGTGCAGCCAGTCTGCAAAACCGAGCGAAGAAATTGCATATGCCAGGGTATGAGGTACCGTGGAAATGTGCGTGGCTTTACGCCAAGTTTAGGTTTTATACATCGCGATTTGAGCATGGAAACGTTCGTACGCAACATTTCTGTGCGTACGCACCGTTTATACATGAGGCCCCTGGTCTGTCCTAAACTGCTAGCAGGCCATCTGCTTTAGTAAACGATTTGTGACACTCAGCCTCATGTTTTGGGGTGCAAGACAGTGACACACACGTTACACTTCTATAGACACTGTATACAACCTGCTGTTTAGAAATTATCTGGTGCAAGGGTCATATACTGTTTGTCCTTCTTAAGGACATCAGTTCAATTTCTGCTATTTTTAATCAGTTAAACATTTGGTCAGCATTTATATTATATTGTGCCTTTCACAGTGAAAACTATAAAAAAGAAACCATGTTTCATTGTGCATTAAAACAATATTTAAGTGTACACAATAGTACATAAATAATAAATAATTACTGTAAAACAGAGTTGAACTCAATAGGGACAAATGCAAGACAAATGCAAAATAGCATGGATATCTAAATGTTGTCTTAAAAATGCAGTGAAGAAAATGTAGTCTTTCAAGAATGGCTTTGAATTAAGGCATCAAAGGAATTTGATGGCCAGACATTAGGCGAGATCTGGACTGGGCAGGGTTTGGAAATTCTGCATTCTTTGTTTTCTGGGAAGTTTAAGTTTACAGCTTTGTAAATGAGTAGCAGATAATTGAAGATGACAGGAAGGCTTTGTAATCAGACCATCCAAAAGGCTATGGGCATGAGGCATACACGATATGTCAGGAGTGTGGTAACAGCTTTAAGAGCCAATTAGAGCCCATTTCTGTTTCTTGATGTAAAATTGTTGAGGGATATCTGTAAATCCTCTTTATAATTTTCTCTCTCTAATACCACCTCAAGTCAACAATTCTACTGTCTAGATTTAGGAAAAGAGCTGGAATGAAAATTACCTTGCAGGTTAGTGTCATGAGAGAGAAAGCCACAGAGATGAATGGAAAAGGGCTTTGGTTTGGCACTTGGAAGCAATGTGAGTAGGCAAACCATTTCACCTGACTAACATGGACAGCCTGCAATGGGAAAGCTGAGGAGGGCAACATTACTCATAAAGGCCCTAAGAGTACTTCCCTTTGTACATTACATACATCGTATTTTCAGAGTTTGTGCCTTCCTATTACTTAAAGATGAATTAATTATGGAATAAGTGCTTTACACTGATGGATACTTCAGGGGATATATAAGAAAATCTAGTTATTTGAACCCTCTTTTTCTCAAAAGGAACCTATGGCTGAGCAGAACTGGAAGGAAAACTGTCGAAAATTCAAACAAACCTTTACAATGTCCATCTAGCCAAAAGTCTTAAATGATGATTGCTGGCCAATTTTCACATTAAAACTGGCTTACAAAGGATTGCTTTATTTCACATTATGTGTTTTTATGGTATAATTGGCTGTGGCTCATTGGTTTAGCATGCATTACAGTATGACCTAAACATTTAACCAGGCACCATAATTACTATTTGTGTAACAAATTTTGAAGATCACACATATTTCTATCTTTACTTTTAATGGAACAATTCATAATAGAGAATGCAAAGAAAACTTTTCATCTATCAGCAAAACAAAGACTCTACTGAAGAAAGACTACTTCATTTTTTAATTGTCAGTTATTGTTGTGTTTCACCCACAGATGCATGTTGTGACCATACGTTGTCTTTAAATCAAAATGTTCCAGGTCTCTGCAGGTCTTAACTAAATTTAAACAGTTATGGGTAATGACTGAATGAATAGCTACATTAATGTTCCACTTTTAAGTCTTTGTCTACCAATGATTTAATCTTATTTATTCAATATGTATTGTAGGTGATCTCAATTAAATCGAGCAGTGTTTTGTGTAATTTGCCATCCCAGTATGCAGCAAGTAAGGCAGCTGTTTAATGTCATCCGTTTATTTTTCCTTGCTACTCACATGGGGAACTCAAAATTCACATGTATGTAAGACTCAGCATGGTGACACAGTAGCTAGTGCTGCTGTCTTACTGTTCTAGGAGACTAACCTTGTTCTCCTTGCATCTTCATGTTTTTGTTTCCAGGTACTCTGTTTCTCTCTCACATCTCAAAGACAAGATTGTTAGGTTAGTTGGTAATTCTATATTTGTAGAGAGTGAGAATGTGTATCTGTGAGTGTCTTCAATGGACTGGTACTGAGTTCAGAGTTAGTTCTTGCTCAGGGGCCAGTACTCTGTGATTATGATTCAGCACTTGGAGATCCTCAAATGGAGTACTGGGGTTCAAAAAATGGATGAATGGCTCTATATGTAACTAACCATAATAACCATAAATAATATTTACAAAACTGATATAAAAGATAATAGTGCATTCTTACACCTTTCGTGTATTGAATACACACCTACACATACACAAATGTGGAATAATGCCTGGTCAAGTCACCTTCTAAAAAAAACTTAATTCAAAGTTTAGGTCTTATCAATACAAAATCCATATTAAGTCAGTTCTGTGGTCATTCCATAAGGCATTGAATGCCATCAAAAGCAAAGGAGAATACCACTAAGATGCTCCAGATAGGCATGTCATACACCAAAGATGCCAGGTATTCTGGATTCAGTTGCTCCACTGTTTCAACTGTAAGAAACATTTGAGTAGACTGGCATGGCAGATGACTATCCAGGATCTGATTGTTCTCGAGTAAATACGCCTGCATATACAGAGTGGGAAAAACTTAAGAAAACTGGTGAAAAATCAAATGTAATGATTTTAGTACAAGGCTGAAACATAGCAAAATGTCAGAGAGGTGAAGGAACCTAAATACTTTCTGAATCTGTATGTATATTGTTGTCAACAAGGGGAACACACTTGTCACAGAGGAAATGTTGGAGCAATAACCATGTTGCTCCTTTTAATCTTTTGCCAACAACTTAAACAGGTGCTCAGTGGGGCACAGAATAATAACAAAATGGAAAATAATACGGAGTGAACAGAGTCAGGTGCCCTTACTGGACAGTTTCTCTGGGCTGTGGGAGATAACAGAGATGATACACTCAACAACAGCACCCCCTTGTGTCCCGGACTCAAACTGCTTACCTCTGATAAGACTGGAAAGCAAATGTCAGATGAGCATGCCTACCTCTCTCTGTCTTTACGATATATATATATATATATATATATATATATATATATATATATATATACACACACAAATTATGGGAAATTATGGGAATTTCATTGTAACACCAGTACTAACACAGTCTCCATTCGCCTTCGAGTGGAGGAGGACTAATCCAAGGAATACTGATGTCACTTCCACCAGAGTTAACAATCAACCCGTCTCTTCTATCTCCACCTCCATAAGAATCACTTGACCCTAAGTACTGACCAGGAACCTGGCAAAATGGAACTCATGGAGAATGACATCCCGAAATACGTGATGTGTGATGTGCAAGTTTTTTTCTTTTCCTTATTTTGTAAACAAGAATTTGGACATTATATGGGTGCCCCAAATCTTCTTTGTTTTACAGTGTCTGACTTACTTATATACACACACACACACACATATATATATATACATATTGTCACATACATAAACGTGAGAGACAGCTTCAGGGCTTTGGTGACGGAAGTTACCTGCTGGCCCAGGGGTTGGCACAAAGTTCTAATTCCTTCTCTTCTCCTCCCTCTACAGAATGGATGACTAACAGCCACTCCATCGTTGACATCACTTCAGTTATCCATTCACCTGGACCCGCCCCCTTCCACTACATGACCACATAACCTGAGAGCCTGACATCTTGTTTCCTCTTTTACTATGTTTATATATGTATACAGTGGACCCTTGACTTATGAACTCAATTCGTTCACGAGGGCTGGTTGTAACTCAAGTTGGTTGTAAGTCAAGACTATTTTTCCCATATGAAATAATGGAAATACCCATAATGTGTTCCGAACCTCCCACAGCAACACTTACTTAACCTTTTCATAATACTGTACTCACCATTTAAGTTGATATCTTTGGCTTGCAGGAAGGGAGGAGGAGGAGAATGAAATGGAAGGTGGTTATTGTTTGAAAGGAGAGCCCCCTTCCATAAGAACATCAGGACTCTGGCTCTCTGGTGTCCTTTCTCTCCTTGGGAGAGGCTGTAGCCCACTAGAAATTGCTTCTGGCTCACTAGGTCTCAACCTTTTTGGAAATAAAAACTGGTGTAAGATTGTCTGTTTCTGTCTTTTCTTCAATATAGTTCTGTAATATGACATGACATTGTCATCAAGCAAGTTAAGGCAACGATTTGCTTTTTCTCTGTCTGGGCGGGTCTTCTCTACAAATGTTTGTAGCTCTGTCCATCTTTTCAGATTGTCGTTTATTTCAGAAGAGGAAATTTGCTGCACTGATTGTTAATCCCCCCCCCCCCCCTTCAGAAAGCTCCTCAGCTGCCAATTTCTGTTGCTCAGTCAGAAGTTGCTGAAATTCCTCTGTAGACAATTCCTCTGAGTGTTCCTCCTCCAGTTCCTCAACATCACCACTGTCTACCTTCAAGGCTATGGACTCAGCTATAATGACAATGTCATCAACCACAGGGTCAGTTGCAGGTTCACGCTCCTCTACAAAGCCTTCAAAGTCTCTCTCCTCTATAATTTTAGGCCACACTTTCTTCCAGGCAGATCTCAATGTCCTTAGAGAGACATTCGCCCAGGACTTCTCTATTAACCCCACACAGGAAAGGATGTTGTAATGTTTCTTCCAAAACTCTGTAAGAGTTAAATCTGTATCTGGGACCATCTGGAAGCACTTCTGGAACAGTTCCTTGATGTGTAGCTTCTTAAAGTTAGATATAACCTGCTGGTCCATAGGCTGCAGTAGAGGAGTTGTATTAGGTGGGAGGAACTCTACTGTAAGCCATGGGAATTCTTCAGCCAACTCTTCTTCCAAGTCTCTTGGGTGAGCAGGAGCATTGTCCGTGCTGAGGAGAGCCTTGAGTGGTAAGCCTTTGTCCTCTAGATTTTTCTTAACAGTAGGACAGAAAAACTCCCTGATCCACTCAAGAAAAAGTACTCTTGTTACCCAGGCTTTTGTGTTAGATCTCCACATGACCCCTAGCCTATTCTTCATGACTGTATGTTTTCTCAACACTCTAGGGTTCTCAGAGTGGTAAACCAAGAGAGCTTTATCTTGAGGTCACCACTCGCATTGGCACATAACAATAAGATTAGACTATCCTTCACAGGCTTGTGGCCTGGCATTTTCTTCTCTTTGTGGGTAATGCATGTTCACCTCATCATTTTCTTCCAGAAAAGCCCAGTTTCATCACAGTTGAAAACTTGATGAGAGCAAAAGCCATTTCTCTGTGTTATCATTTCAAAGTGGTGTATGTAATTTTCGGCAGCCCTTTTATCAGCACTGGCTGCTTCACCATGCCTAACTATGCTATGAATCCCAGTTCTCGCTTTAAAATTGTGAAAGCACCCCTTACTGGCACGAAATCTTTCACCACTATCACTTGTTAATGGCTTATCCTTTAACAGATCTGCATTTATAGCCCTAGTTTTTTCACAAATTATAGACTCAGATAGGCTATCGCCTGCCATCTGCCTTTCGTTTATCTACACTAATAATAGCTTTTCTACCTCGTCTAACACTGTTGATCTTGACTTACTAATCTGAGTAACACCTTTAGCAACACTAGCTTCCTTATACAAATCTTTTCTTTGTAAAATTGTTGAGATGGTGGATTTCGACATGCTGTACATATTAGCGAGATCGGTCACACGAACGTCACTCTCATATTTCTGCACAATTTCCTTCTTCGTTTCAATTGTGATCGCTTTCTTTCCTTTCGTTACCTTCTCTTTCTTCCTTAGCTTCTTTTCTAGCTTTTTTAGGGCCATTTTGATAGCAATTATTGAAATAAATTACTGTATATAAATCACCAAACTGACCAAAATTACGTCCACAAACACATGTATCTGGGCGCCAACTGACGGTTACGAACGCTCTCGGCTGTTTGTTTACAATCGCACAAGCGGATACACGTGACCGTATTCGGGTTGTAACTCAAGATGTTGGTCATAATTCAAAACTACAATTTTGGTCGTAAACCAAGTTGTTCGCAAGTCAGGCCGGTCATATATCTAGGGTTGACTGTATATATATATATATATATATATATATAAAATAAAGAATAACACAAGAAGGATTGGGGTCCCAGTGGGTGCCCCATTTAATGGAAATGTCTGAAATTTAAAGTGAACTGCACAGCTGTGCATGAATGAGATTGTGAATTATATTGACTTCTGGTGGCTGTTTGTTATATACTAGTAGGGAGGCACAGTTTTGTGGCTCTTGGAAGTGTAGTCCTCCAGTGGTGATCTTCCTCCATTGGAAGTGTCATACTCAAATTAAAGGAAGTTTGTATTTTTTTTTTCTTCTTTTTGTTTTGGAGTACGTTTGGACATTTATAACTTTACAATCCTTAGCCTCATTTCCGGACATGTGCAGGTCAGAAGCCTGCCTTTAGAGTTTGGAGCTAGACTGCTTCTGGTGGTGTAACCTGCAGAACTGTAGTGAGAGTAGGTTTGGATTTTGATTTTTTGGAGGTCTGCAAGTTCTTTGATATTTTTAAGAGATAAAATTTCAACACAACCAAAGTCAAAGTCATTACATCTGTAATAAAATATACTGAAAAGTGGAACTGAAGAAAATAGAACTGCAACACAACAGTAGAGCAGTGGTTCACAGTTCATTTATCTATACTAATTAATAAAAGGCAAAGCCCTCACTGACTCACTGACTCACTGACTGACTGACTCACTCATCACTAATTGTCCAACTTCCCGCGTAGGTGGAAGGCTAAAATTTGGCAGGCTGATTCCTTACAGCTTACTTACAAAAGTTAGGCAGGTTTCATTTCGAAATTCAACGCGTAATGGTCATAACTGGAACCTCATTTTTGACAATATACTGTAATGGACGGCAGCTTGATGGCCGTGGGAGGCGGAGTTGAGTGTCACATCATCACGCCTCCCACGTAATCACGTGAAAAGACTGTGAACTGAGTAAGGAGAAATGAAGGAAGAGCCGCAAACAGCGAAGAACAAAAAATTAATTAAACAATTGAGAAGGGAGCGAGTGAAGCATACAAGCATCTTCATAAGGGAAACAAAGCACGGTGTAAAACGTAAGTTTAAATTTAATTTATTGAAACGCTCCCGTTGCGGATTGCAATAACATATTCGCGAGATAAAAGAACTCAGTAGGGAGAAATGAAGGAAGAGCCGCAAACAGCGAAGAACAAAAAATTCATTAAACAATTGAGAAGGGAGCGAAATAATAAGAAGCCAGCGAGTGAAGCATACAAGCATGTTTATAAGGGAAACAAAGCACGGTGTAAAACGTAAGTTTAAATTAAGTTTATAGAAACGCTCCCGCTGCGGATTGCAATAACATATTCGCGAGATAAAAGTTTAATGAGAAAACACGAGGTATAAACGAACCACACGCCGTAGCGCAACGTTAGGGGCAACAGTTTCAACCATTCTATGATGTGCTTCTCGCAACTGAAAGACTGCACATGGCGGATGTTAGCCGACTTGCTGACCGCAACGTTAGGGGCTTCAACTCTGGCGCTGACGATAGAGATTAGATTCCCGAGAGGGGATGAAGTGAGTGTGTATGCCTGATGAGCCCAGAATTAGGGAGAAACACGTGTCGCATACTCTTTGCATTATTTGAAAGTAAACTATTAAAACCATTCTATGATCAGCTTCTGGGAACAGAAAGAGGGCACGTGGCGGATGTAAGGCGACTTCCTGACCAACCACAAGCGTTACCTGGCAGGTAACCACCCATACAGTCAGATTGTGATTCAGAAAACGAATGCCATGAATGTAATTACCACGATCTACATACTGTCAAATAAACGAAACACACGCCGTAGCGCGACAGCTGTGAAAAGCGAGGTTCAGAAAAAAAACAGATCCTTAACAAATTGTTATTGGTATACTGTATTTTCGATCCGTTTAAAAAGGTTTTCTTTTCTTAAAAAATTAAAAGCAGTACTTCGCCGCAACGAAGCGCGAGAATTTGGCTATATATATCTGCTTCTCACACTTAAAAGAGGGCACGTGGCGGATTTTAGACGACTTCATGACCAAACATTACTGTTACCTGCCAGGTTGGGTTACCACTTTTAATACAAAAAAATAAGGGACGCATACTGCAGCGGGTGCCACATCCCAGTGCCAACACTTTGCAGACTGTACTTAAAAGACCCGCCTTCCTCACTGGACAGTTAAAAAGACCAATCAAACTAACGATGACGTCAAGTATTACCCAATCAAAAGTAGGAAAGGAGGCATCTTCATAAAATGCGTGTGGGATGATTTGCATGAGACGCTGCTTTAAAAAAAATGATAAAAAAAATACGGGATAAATCCCGTCCCGTATTGATTCAAAACGGGACGCGCAATTTCATTCTCAAATACAGGACGATTCTGTATTTTAAAGGACGGGTGGCAACCCTACAGTGCCAGGTAACCACCCATACAATCAGATTGTGATTCAGACTAGGAATGCAATGAATGTAATTATCCCGATCTACATACAAGGCGAAAGTCTTGCAACATTCAAAGATGATGGTTTGGGATAAGTACACCATAGAACATAAAAGAGCTTATGAAGCCTTGAACCGAAAAAAGCAAGATCTCAGAGATCGTAAAAAAAAATATAGGAGGTAATGTCGTTTTACTCGCTGTAGATTTTAGTCAAACATTACCAGTTATTCCACAAGGGAGACCAGCAGATGAACTCAACGCGTGTTTAAAATCCATGCTTCTCCCACGCTCGGTTATATGTCGCGTGTTCTCAGGTAGGTACACCAAAAAATGTATACATTTAAGCATGTAATGGGCAAACAAAAAATGAGGTATACCCGAAGGCACTGCAGTAGTACTTAATGTAACTTTACTTCTTAAATGTTAATGTTTTACTGTTTAATAATTTATACGCTTCTTATATGTTGTTCAAATTCTTTTATCAAAATACCAGTGACAGCGCAATGCACGATAACATGGAGTGAATACACCATACGCATCCGCCCACGGCCGCCCTGGTGTGCGCAGATAGGAGTTGATTCTACAATAAAATAAAATAAAGATAAAACCCCAGGATTGTTTCCTGCCTTGTGCCCTGTGTTGGCTGGGATTGGCTCCAGCAGACCCCCGTGACCCTGTGTTCGGATTCAGCGGGTTGGAAAATGGATGGATGGATGGATGGATTTTACTGTTTAATAATTTATATTTATATGAAATGTGCTTCTTATATATTACTTCATATTCTCATATGATAATGATGTTAATGTTGTTTATATTGATTTCTATGTTATTGAAACTGCATGTATGTGTGTATATGTATATATATATATATATATATATATATATATATATATATATGTGTGTGTGTGTGTGTATATGTATATATATATGACAGCAACACTCATAACAATGACAACACAATTACATTGACAATCATGTTAGGTTATTTTTAAAATGTTTCCTTTTTTTTTTTTCATAACCTCTTTAACACACTACTTCTCCGCTGCGAAGCGCGGGTATTTTGCTATATATATATATATCTGTATGTGTGTATATATATGTGTGTGTGTATATATCTGTGTGTGTATATATATATATATATATATATGTGTGTATATATATATCTGTATGTGTATATATATATATATATGTGTATATATATATATATGTATATATACTTATTGGTATAATTTCCCTCAGTTTATTATTTAAAATTTTAAAGCAGTACTTCGCCGCTGCGAAGCGCGGGTATTTTGCTCTATATATATATATATATATATATATATATATATATATATATATGTATATATATATGTATATATATGTGGATGTGTATATGTATATATATGTATATGTAGATTTGTGTATATGTAGATATGTATATATATGTATATATGTTTATGTATATATATGGTTACATAACCTCTTTAACACACTACTTCTCCGCTGCGAAGCGCGGGTATTTTGCTAGTGTATGATAAATGGACATGTTTTAATTTCAGTTATCTTGGGTTTTAGGATTTTCCTCATTCCCATTACGATTTTCATTACACTTTCCCAGATGCTCTAGATATTTAATGTTATTTACTGATTGCACTTCAGTGGGTATGACATGAAGTGACATTCAGTACTGTTTGCAATAATATCTATTAAACTCATAGTTAAAGGTTAAGACTAGGAAACAATTAAGTTAGCAAAACTTCACAAAAAGGATGGATAAATAGGAAAAAAGTCAAGTAAACATTGAAAGCTATGGCAAAAATAAAAATATTTCTACATCTATACTAATAAAAGGCAAAGCCCTCACTGACTCACTCACTGACTGACTGACTGACTGACTGACTGACTCACTCATCACTAATTGTCCAACTTCCCGTGTAGGTGGAAGGCTGAAATTTGGCAGGCTCATTCCTTACAGCTTACTTACAAAAGTTAGGCAGGTTTCATTTTGAAATTCTACGCGTAATGGTCATAACTGGAACCTCTTTTTTGTCAATATATTGTAATGGAGGAGGCGGAGTCACGTATCACGTCATCACGCCTCCTACGTAATCACGTGAACTGAAAACAAGGAAGAGATTTACAGCACGACTCAAACGCGGGAGCGAAGGTAAATGACGTTAATTGTTGAGTGTCTTTTAATGCTGTGTAAGCATACATATTAACACATGTGCAATTAAACGTGTGCATTTACGGGGTGATTTCTCAGGCTTAAAAGCTCGCCTTTTATTAAAAAGGTAAATGCAAACTGTTATCATTCTGAAGGGCACAAACCACTTTAGATTTCAGCCGTTAAACGCGCAAAAATGTCGGTACAGCAGATAAATAAGCGCAACATATTATCAGTTGTATTGTATGCTTACAATACATATAGAAATGTGTTAATCGTTAACTAATAGTATGGGATGGTGTTTTTCGACTCGTGCCTTGATTTAAACGATTGCATGTCTTGGTGGGTTTGCGTAGCTTATTGTCAATATCTTTACACCTCTTTTTAAGACTTATTGACTGAAACGGGCTTTCATGAAAAAAGTTAGGGCTTTGGTACAGGATACACCCTCCACAAGTTAAGGAAGTAAAAATAAAGGTATATATTTCTGTTTTATTTAAACCTTTTAAGTTCGTATGCATAGCCCCATTTGGCTGTTTTAGTTTTTTTTTTTTCTTTCTTCAGTAATATTTAATCTCCTTAAAGAAAAACAACATATGCATTTTACTTTTTTTGTATCTCTTTAGTAATATTTTAGTGTAAAAGGATAACCAGTATTAACACATGTGCAATTAAATGTGTGCATTTACGGGGTGATTTCTCAGGCTTAAAAGCTTGCCTTTTATTAAAAAGGTAAACGCAAACTGTTTTCATTCTGAAGGGCACAAACCACGTTGGATTTCAGCCGTTAAACGCGCAAAAATGTTGGTACACCAGATAAATAAGCGCAACATATTATCAGTTGTATTGTATGCTTACAATACATATAGAAATGTGCTAATCGTTAACTAATAGTATGGGATGGTGTTTTTCGACTCGCGCCTTGATTTAAACGATTCCATGTCTTGGTGGGTTTGCGTAGCTTATTGTCAATATCTTTACACCTGTTTTTAAGACTTATTGACTGAAACGGGCTTTCACGAAAAAACTTAGGGCTTTGCTACAGGATACACCCTCCACAAGTTAAGGAAGTAAGAATAAAGGTATATATTTCTGTTTTATTTAAACCTTTTAAGTTCGTATGCATAGCCCCATTTGGCTGTTTTAGTTTTTTTTTTCTTTCTTCAGTAATATTTAATCTCCTTAAAGAAAAACAACATATGCATTTTACTTTTTTTGTATCTCTTTAGTAATATTTTAGTGTAAAAGGATAACCAGTATTTAAACCTTTTATGTTACTTTATAAAGTTATTTTACACAATGTTGAAAAATTAATAAGAAAGCTACATATTTTGGCAGCTGCTGCTTTAATTTTCAATGAAATGAAAAAAGCTCTCCAAGAGAAAACCTCAATGAAGAAGAAACAGTTTGCACTATCTAAAAAGGAGAAACCCTCATTTATAAAGGTTTGCTTTAGATGACTTAACTGAAAATAAATGAATAGTTCCTATGTGTATAATACATATTTATCTATTTGACTTATGCTTTTATTCCAGCAACTTGCAACATCTGAGGTACAATTTGTTACATTACTTTTGTTTTTTGCAACACAGGCAGGTGAAGTGATTTCCTCAGGGTCACACAGTGGTGTCAGTACCAGGATTTGAACTGACAAGCTCCGGGTTTGCTGAAATATTACTGAAGAAAGAAAAAAAACGAAAACGGGCAAATGGGGCTATGCATACAAATGTCCATCCATCCATTATCCAACCCGCTATATCCTAAATACAGGAGCCAATCCCTGCCAACACAGGGCACAAGGCAGGAAACAAACCCCGGGCAAGGTGCCAGCCCACCGCAGGGCGCACACACTCACACACACCCACACACCACGGACAATTTAGAATCGCCAATGCACCTAACCTGCATGTCTTTGGACTGTGGGAGAAAACCGGAGTACCCGGAGGACAGACAGACAGACAGACAGACACGGGGAGAACATTCAAACTCCACACAGGGAAGCGAACCCGGGTCTCCTAACTGGCACCTTTCACTGCGCCACCATACCGCCCGCATACAAACTTAAAAGGTTTAAATAAAACAGAAATATATACCTTTATTTTTACTTCCTTAACTTGTGGAGGGTGTATCCTGTAGCAAAACACTAACTTTTTTCATGAAAGCCCCTTTCAGTCAATAAGCCTTAAAAACAGGTGTAAAGGTAAACTTGCAGCACCACTATTCAATTATACTTGCCTAACGCCTCTCCTAAGGGGAGATACTGTGGGATCTGGGCATCCGTCAAAGCACCAATCACAGGCCCGATTAGAAAGCGGGAAGCTGTGATTTGTCGTCTCCCTCCCATGTAACAATCACAGCCCGTGTTACAACGCACTATGTATGTATGTGTATATGTATATATGTGTATGTGTGTGTGTATGTATGTGTGTATATGTATGTGTATATATATGTTGATATGTGTATATATATAGTGACACAGACTTCGAATGCCGTGAATATATATATATGTATATATATGTGGATGTGTATATGTATATATATGTGTATATGTAGATATGTATATATATGTATATATGTATATGTATAGATATGTTTACATAACCTCTTTAACACACTACTTCTCCACTGCAAAGCGCGGGTATTTTGCTAGTTTCTTATAAATATAAAATTCACAATATTGCACTTTGTATGACGTACTTAATTAAACTGTGAAAACAGTTAGAAGTAAAATAACTCAGATATTGTGAAACTGTTTGACATAAAAATCTGTAGCCACAGATTCTCTTTAGAGAACTGAAGTGATTTTTGTGTATAGTCAATATGGTAGAAATTTGTATTGCCCCTTCAGCCAAATCAACTATTTGCTACTTATTTACTAGTGCTCACATCATAGAAATTTTAAAATAAATAAATAAATAAGATTTTTACTTGATTTTGGAGAGAAAACCACTCCAGTACCTATATTACAGGCATCAGCCTTCACTTCAGATGGAATGAATGATTTTAGGTTGAATAATAGTGTAACTACGTTTAGATATTAATTAAAAAATTGTATGTTCCCTCAGCCTCAGGCAACTACTCAGAGCTTCTGCTTTAGTCCAGTAAGAATAAATAAAGTCCTCACAGGTGGTGCAGTGGTAGTGCTGTTGCTTTGCAGTAAGAAGATTGTGGGTTCGCTTCCCGGTTCCTCCCTGTGTGGATAGCGCTTTGAGTACTGAGAAAAGCGCTAGATAGATACTTTATTAATCCCAAGGGAAAATTCACATACTCCAGCAGCAGCTGATACAAAAAAAAAACAATATTAAATTAAAGAGTAATAAAAATGTAGGTAAAAACAGACAATAACTTTGAATAATGTTAACGTTTACCCCCCAGGGCGGAATTGAATATTATTTTTATTAATAATATTATAACATAATAATGTATTATAATTATATAATAAATTATAAATACATTGTAATAAAAATAATTATATAATAATATATACATATAATAATATTATTAAAATTGAACTGAATAGTCGCATAGTTTGGGGGAGGAACGATCTCCTCAGTCTGTCAGTGGAGCTGAAGCTGCTCCTCTGTCTAGAGATGACACTGTTTAGTGGATGCAGTGGATTCTCCATAATTGATAGGAGCCTATATATAATATATATATTATAATAATATAATTTGTTATAATAATTATAATATATAATATGCTATTTAAATGTAATGAATTATTATTATTATTACATACAGTATTAGTTTGAAAACACTGCAAATATTTAAACTTTATTATGATGGTTGACGTTGGCCACTTAAAAATGACTTCAGATTACTGAAGTCAATCGTCATACGTGGATTCAACCCTAATCTCAGAAAGACTATTTGTTATTTCAATTTCTACAGATGATGTGTATATTGTCTGTGATGAACTAGCTCCTGCTTGGCATCCACAACCTTTAAATCCATTAAGCATTTTTAAGAATAGATAAGTTATGCTATGTGTGTATTAACGAAGCAACAAAATGTCAGTATGTGGTGCAATATAGAAATCCTCACTGTATTTGATGCCAATCCACAAATGACTCATTGGTTACTTACTTTTCTTGCCTTTTGTGACTTTCCATTATTTTTTTGTCAAATTCATATAAAACATGCTTCTACACATTACAACTCATGTGGAAACATCTCAAATTAAAAAAGTCAAGTACAAAATAAACAAGGGTCTTTTAAAGACCATAAAGCATTTTTGTGAAAGTTGCATTAAAAAAACAAAACAATTTCCTGAAATCTGTGTGTCTGGCCTTTTATTTCTGCGTGTGTGACCTTCCAGCCGCAGGGAAGTTCTTCACAGATGTTTGCCTTTACTTTGAAAAAGTTTGGCTCTTGCCATTTATTTGTAATTTAAATTTGCAAAGAAAGGAAATCCCATTAGAAAATTGCAAATGGCAAAAATGAACAAATCAATTTGCAAGTGCTAGTTTTAACTGTAAACAGCTTTTCAACAAAAAACAAATACCTATTATGCAATGTAATACACTTTGAAAGGCAGCTAAGCACATTCCTCTATTAGAGTATCTCTTTCACATGATTCTAGTCTTTTATATATAATTCTAGTCAGTATTATAAAATTTCTTCCATAATCATTATGCTGTAGCCTTTTGAATTTCAAGAAACAATGGATTAGTCAAGAGGAAAAAGAAATACCTGTAACTGGTCATGTGTCAAAGGTCCTTCGTCTGTCAAATTTCTTTATATGTTCCATATACTAATTGTACTGTACAGTTTTACTTTGTCTATGTCAACACTGTTACATGGGTAGGTGAAGAACAAAAGGGATGTGGTGTTAGTGATTTCGTGACTTAGTAGATAAAAAGAGGGCCTCAAGGTAAAAAAACAGGTGGTCAGGGTTGTCATTCAGCCTAGGAAAGCCAACAGATCCAGAACTTGTTTTAGGAAATAAAATTGTCAGCAGACAAACCAGAGTTGAAATAATCAAAGTTAACTGTGTGAATCATATAGCAAAATTCAAAATACAAAAGCAAGACATTGAAAACAAAATAATTATAGCTTAATTTCTTCAGTCCCCCTCTCACACTAAGTTTTTTTTCATATCTTCGATACAATACTTGGATGCCTGCTGCTAGGTGCCACCATCTTAAATAGATGGGGGAATAATGATATAGAGCTTAATGTGACTGCAACTTGTGAGGCAACTATAGACAACATGGCCATTACCATGCAAAGTCGGACACAAAATGTTGCCTACCTTAAAGAAAACAAGGCACAAAATAGCTCCACCATAATAACAATTGCTGTGGTGGGTTGGCGCCCTGTCCGGGGTTTGTTTCCTGCCTTGCACCCTGTGTTGGCTGGGATTGGCTCCAGCAGACCCCCGTGACCCTGTAATTAGGATATAGCGGGCTGGATAATGGATGGATGGATGTTAACAATTGTCAAATATAAAAGTGCTATATTTCAGTTAGTGTAATGTGGTGGACTTTACAACATGAAAATGCAGAAAATGTTTGTGATCCTTTTGAGGACGCATGGGTCAAAATTTCTAAGGAATGATTTCAGCATGTTTCAAAATGTCCGGGCTGTTCTAGAGGTAAAAATAGATTATATGTGGTGTTCGATTAATGAACTTAATAGAGTAGCCACTTTGCAGATATCCATATTGTCGGCAGTGCAAAGATACAATGGGCTGGAGGAGCAGAGACTAGGATATCAAGAGATGGAGGTGACATGGTAAATACTAGTTGTGGTACTAAGTCTGTTACCTGAGTGAGTAGAGGCTTTACTATTGTGCCTAGAAGGTAGCAGGTGCCTGTAACATTTTCATTGCTGCTATCGAGTTTAATCTCAGTGTTTATCCTTCCTTCTAATTATTTCTTTAGGATATCTATTCCTTTTTGATATACGAGGGCAATCCCAAAAGTAAGGTCTCTAAAGCGGTGGGGACATAGAGAAACTGTTCGTATGGCTGTTGGCCACACTGTTGTGATTGGTGCTTCCTCCACTCCCAAACAAGCATGTGCAGCTTCGCTGGGATGCTCAATCTTGGCTTGACAGCCCTTGAAAATGGAGCTCCCGATGAACGCTACCACCAAGTGCGAAGTTTGCACAGTTATTCGATTTTTGAACGCAAAAGGCGTTAAACCGGTTGAAATTCATCGCCAATTGATGGAAGTGTATGGACAGTCGTGCATGGATGTCAGAAACGTTCGCAAGTGGTGTAGAGAGTTTACAGCCGGTCATACTTAAATTCACGACGAACAAAGGAGCGGGAGACCGTCAATTTCTGATGAGACGGTCGCGAAGGTTGAGGAAAACATGCGTAAAAATCGGCGGATCACTCTGGTTGCTCTCTGCACCCAGTGACTACCACCTGTTCCCTATGTTGAAAGAATATTTGCCCGGAAGGCGATTCTGCTCCGACGAAGAGGTGAAAGATGAGGTTCAACACTTCCTGAACGACATGGCAGCAAGCTGGTATGACATGGGCATTCTAAAACTACCACAGCATCTACAAAAATGCATCGACTGAAATGGAGATTATGTAGAAAAATAAATAATTCTTTAACCTTTAAAATGACGGAAATATTATAGAAAATAAACAGTTGTTTGTATTTCTAAAAAAATAGGAGACCTTACTTTTGGGATTGCCCTCGTATATGGCCTTTTTGGCTATTTTGGATTCAGTAGTTGCTGTGACCATACCCTATCATGTGCAGCATTTTATCGGTTTTAGCAAAAAAATCAAGTTATTTAGTTGTATTGCAAATTCACTACCACCATTTATCTTGTCATTTCAGGTAATAAAATATCACAGAGTTCTCAAAAATATTAGCAAATCTCATTATTTTGCAGTAAAAACTCTCAAATGTGTACATACAACATTAATAATTTCAACAATGAACGGTTTGAATTTTGTTTTTGATACAGTAAAAACTAATGGGAAAGAAAATATTTACATTTGATATTTATATCTTCAGCAGTGATGTATAACTAAATATATTAGAGTAAATAAAAATATGAGTAACCAACACTGAGAAGTTCAAATTATTGTTTCATTGAGACAAACAGAATTTATGAAACTCAAAGCAATGTACTTGTTTATTTGAGAACCACAATTAATTGGGAAGAAAATATATAAATGAATAACTAGTATGGCAGGAGGTTGGGGGCCAGACCCAGCTGGGACGCCTGGATGGACCAGGAGGTGGTCTATACGTCCCCCGGGCCACGAGGGGGCAACCACCCTGGATAATGAGTTGACCACGGGGATGGAGCAAGGAGGCTCAAACCCACTGGGGCCCGAGCGTTGTGGAGCCCGGGAGATCAACACTTCCACCACACCTGGGAAGGTGGAGGAAGGACCTTCCAGGGACACCCGGAGTGCTTCTGGGTGCTAGTACGGCACTTCCGCCACACCAGGAAGTGCCGCCGGAAGGTCATCAGTAAGCACCTGGAGCACATTCGAGTGAATATTAAAGGGGCCGCCATCCTACAGTTGGGGAGTTAGAGTCGGGAGCTATAGGTGGACGAAGCTCCAGTGACGAGAGGAAGAAAGGCGGCCCATGGACATCAAAAGGCCAGAGGAAGGGTGTTGTGGTGCTGGAGCACTGTGTGTGTGCAGGACTTGTGTTTGGGGACACTAGTTTAATAAAAAGCGTGTGTTTTAAGACCTGTCGGTGCCTGTCTGGTTGTGTCCGGGCTGAATCTCGCACTAGATAGATAGATAGATAGATAGATAGATAGATAGATAGATAGATAGATAGATAGATAGATAGATAGATAGATAGATAGATAGATAGATAGATATAACCAAGCAGATGCTTATCATAGATAGTTAAAAGAGATATCTGTCTTTCGAAAGAAAATATTCAAGAGACAATTTCAGTCCAATGGCTGTTTTTTTCTCTGTGTATCTTGTCCTCACAATAACCCAAAAACTGAAAATATTTATTCAAAATAAATCAAAGAAAAGAAATCCCACTAGGATCCCAATGGGAAAAGAATCCCGTTAGTAATGTGTCACGCATTGCGAGCATGTGGCAGATCACGGACAAATTCTATGTGCCAGGTCATTGGCCACAGCAATGTGACAGACACACAGATATGAAAACACAAACCACAGACACCACATACACAATACACAATTCAACATTTATCATCTTATTCAATAGAAAAGAAACACATTGGTTTTGTCTGACTTTCCCTTTTTAATGTATTTATTTATTATTTCTATACAGAAGTAAAGTGGGAAACTGCTTCAGGATGTGTTTTAAGATCACTGGCCCTGTGACGTGACATGGATCAGAGAGGAGTGCTTCCTTAAATCAGCAGCAGAAAGCTTGTTTCTGCATTCCTTGATGATATAAAAAAAATATTTTGAAAAAGTAATTTGCTTACAAAGAACATTTATAATTTTGGATTAAGCAGGAAATGAAAAACTACAGTAAGTAGGAGCATGCTAATCATCCAAAAAAACAGACATGGGTCTTTTAACCAGAAAAATCTAGAAAAGTAAAGAATGTAAAACAAAAAATGAAGTTAAAAATAATCAGAGGTTGCAAAGCTAGAACCAAAAGGTCAGAGCATGCTAACATGAATGCACCCTAACCAAAACAAATTGAGAGCCCAACTGCAAGATACTGTCCTACCATTATAAATAGCTATTTAGTGTAAGGTGGTGTAGTGCATCACGATGAAAACGATCATGTGGGTTGCAATGGATGTGGATACCAATCATAACAAGGCCGCCACCATTCTAAACCAGTACAAAATGGCAGTATCCATGCCAAAATCCCAGGCATATTTATGATGTTACCATCATAACAATAAGTGAAAAAAACAAAATTGTTCAGAAAAGAACCATAAAATGAAAAAACAAGAATCATGACAGTTGAGTTGTGTGAAAAGCGTAATTCAGCTTTCATCAGTGACGAGCAGAGGGAGTAAAAAATTCAGTGTCTGGAGAGTCTTGTCCATTTTGAACATTTGGAACTGTATTTGCTTATAAGCTTTTGAGTCAATATTCATTTCCATCTGAATGTGCTGCAAAAAGAGAACAATGTCTTAAGAGATGCAAAGCTTTCTATGTGCACATCATATTTATAAAACATCTTACCTCATAGTCAAAGTACATATAATTGACATCAAAACCACACAAACAATCTAACTGACTAAATGTAAGGAGACCATTAAGGCAGCTAGCATTGTTGTCAGAGTGCTGTGGTGCCTAACCCTACACCATAATTGTTATATATGCCATAACGTACATTCACTGATCTCAATAAAGAGTAATGATTACTCTCAATTTCTGCCAATTTTATGACAGTTATACCTCCTAGGAATCAAATCTGTTGCTTTACACTAATACGATTTATTAGATTTATTAGGGAGCAGACAATTCTCATCCTCTCCATTCACTTGCTGCACAGCTTAACATATTTCAGGGCTGTAAGAAAATGGATCCCGTCTGTTCAGTCGGAGTACTCTCACACATATCCACTCACAAGGACAATTTAGAGTTCCCAGTTCACTTAGCATTCATATTGTTGGGAAAACCAGAATAACCAGATGAAAAGCCAACAAAGACATGGAAAAAGAGCAAACTGTGCCTGTGAGGCAGGTGTATTTGTGCCTGTGCCACCCTGGAATGCAGACATGAGTGACTTTAACTTGTTCAGCCATCACAATGTTTTCATAAGTCAGTAAGCCACCAGAGCTCTTCTGCTCTAGGGTGTTGATCATACTGCACTTGTTCTAGTAAAATATTTCAATCTAATAACTGTTATTTTTGGAGATGGCAACTCTTTCATTGCAAGAAGAAGAAAAGTCATAGTGTTTTCTTATTTCTAATAAGTTTATGAGTCATTTTCAACAATAACACATCAAATCATTTTTCAACATCATCTTCAATTCATCTTTACTTTATGTCTTTGTTATTAATTTAGATGGCAATTCAAAGATTAAAAATGGAATTGCAGTCGGATTTAAATGGAGCACCAATTTCCACCGACTGAAAAAAAATGATTGCAGCTTTTATCCTGTTACAATTGCCATTACTATTACTACCAGTAATTGTGTGTGTTTCCGTCCACTTTAACCGTATCTGCCGCACAGAAGGCATAGATTGTAAAGCACTTACGGTGGAATAGGCAGATACTGTATTTCTGAAATGAGCACATTTAAAAAAACAGAAGTACATTCCAATTTAAAAGAGGAGAAATGAAACGAGCACGCTTACTTCTCATTTAAACAGGTCACCACATACGATGATACCGTACTCTTCCATCACAAGACTGACAATTTTTAATATTGTACTTATGGCTGGTGTCTTTACCCTAGATGACATTTAAAAATGTTCATAAATGAGTTTGGAGCACAGTTGGATTAAGCTACTTTCTCAGAGTCATGTAGCGAGCCAGGGGTAGGAATTGCATTGACAAACTTTGAATTTTATAGTTCCTTGGCCATTACGCTACACAGCTAGACATACTTTGGTGTGTATGGCAGTCAAGACTACCCTTGTATTAAACCATTTTGGTGCACACTTAACAGATGCATAAACATTTTTCTCATACCCTGTGTGCCTCAAGAGATTATCAAATTAATTTCTGAAAAAAGAAAAGTATATGGAAAGTGTCTCCTTCTCCTCATCCTCCTAAAAGTCAAGTTTGAATGCCATTGGTCCATATATATACTACTATATGCTCCAAAACACAAATGTGACCTTATAACACACCTCTGCTACCGAGCAGCTTGGCTTTTCCTCTGGGCACATCCCTTCTACTATGACTTCCCTTCTCTTCTACAAATCCCTGACCAATATCTTAAGTATTTCTGCCTCCATTTAAATACTATTTAAAGTAACTTGGTAAACAGGGACACAGATGGAAGCTTGCTAAATTTAGTTACAGGAACTTGTAGAAAGATATTACAAATACTTGGAAAAAAGTAGGTGTATGATACAAAGAGGCGAATGACAAAATAACGTTAAAATAAAAATATAATAATAAAAAAGCATGAAAGCACTATAGTACAGCAACTTTGGAACATGACTACATAATATTATAGATAGATAGATAGATAGATAGATAGATAGATAGATAGATAGATAGATAGATAGATAGATAGATAGATAGATAGATAGATAGATAGATAGATAGATAGATATGAAATACAGTGAGAAATACAGACCTTCTATAAGAGGCTTATGTGTCTACAATTAAAGTGAACATTTTCATTATCCCACAAATGTACAAAATTAGCTACCAGAACACTGTACCATCATATATAGATTGCTGTGGAACAAACAAAAGGAAGACTAAACATCAGCATTAATTTCTGTGATTTCATTGAGAGAAGCTATTTATAGATGACAGGGGAATTTAGATAAGCTAAAAATGTCACAGGGAAAGTGAATCAGTGTCTCATTAATCAGAGATGTTAAGATTTCTAATCATTCCTGCTGCATCTGTTTATTTGTTCCTGTTTACAAAGGAAGTGCCATGACTGTGAGTAAAGGCTCTCAGCGTCATAGGGAAGTATTTAGCAGCTTTGGGGAAGTGAGGAAAGAAACAGAAAACCGGTCAAAGAAGAACGTGAGGACAAATGGGTCGGAATGAAAACAAGGCAAGGAAAAACAACAATAAACACAACAGATGGAGTTCTGGCAGATGCAGCAGTGTTGCTTCCTTTTTTTGCTCTTTGTCCTTCCACACATACAGAACAATGCAGTTGTTTCAGTGACAAGATGGCACTGTTGTATTTAAGCAGCACAATTTTGCCAATATTAAAATATTAAATAGTAAATATTGGGCTGTTAAGGAATGAAAGTCTAGTAGTACGTTTTCCTATATACTAATACAAAAGATATCCTTTACTCTTTTAACTCATCTACTTGTAAACATTGTAAAGTCCACTCTAAGATGTACTGTATGTATGTTTCCCCAAATCCCTACTATATAAAGTAGCATGCTAAATCCTTCATAACTGGCATGCTTTGCGACCCATAAGAGTTCCTTAAACTGGCTACCTTTTGTTCAATACAGAGATCGCCAGACAGAGCTCACTAAATGTACACCATGGTAACTCTCTGGAAATTTAAAACACTAAGGTTTATGCTTGACTAGGTACATCTTTTTCATGTTGAAATGTTGTGATAAGTTCTTTTAGTTATGTTACTGAGTTGTAGCGTTGGCTTGTATCATTAACCTAGAAATCCTAAGCTGTGATTTGGGGGCACCTATTCTCTTCATTATATCTCTCCACATTTGTTTCTTCTTGCTATTGGAAAGGCTGAAGACAGCCTTAGTAAAAACCACACTGTTATTAGTAATCTCATGTTAAAGAAATCATAGGCTCTTTCTTAGAAAGTGTGGTTTTCTTTTACGGCATGAGCCCCTTCTCTCATTTGTGTTCATCCTAAAAAATAGGTTTTCAGGTTTGTGCCAGTTTATACACATTTGCTTAAATGGTTATTAAACAACATCATATAATCAAAGTGCTGTCCATCAATTGACTATTTTATTTGACTGTTGATTATTTTAATTGACTTGTGATGCTACTTAGTATATTTAGTGGCAGGACTAACAAAGAAGTATTTCATAGTTACACATAAAATGGCCAATTAGGAGGGCTGATGGCAGACATTAAAAAAACAGCACATACATCAAATGCGTACATCTGCTTGTTAATCTGTGCATTTCAATGCGATTAGTTGAAACACGAGCATTGAGGCTCAATTCATTTCAGTTTATTCTTATATACTGTAGTAGTCATTTTGGAGGTAGGCTTAGAGTATTTACAAAGAATGCACAGATCTATTTATTACTTAATTTCATCAAAGTATGAGTTCTTACCTGAGTATACATTTTAAATGGTTTTGTATTTTTCCATTTCTGTTTTATATTTGTTTATCCGCTTTGACTCTGTCTTTGGAGAATACAGTAATATTGAATTATTTAAAATTGAGTAAAAGTTTAACAAAGGGGGCTCTGTGGTCAGTGGTGATGCCTCACAGTCTGAGACTCCTGGGTTCAATGCCTGCCCCGCTCTCTGGGGTTTACATGTTCTTTCCAGGTCTAGATGAGTTTTTTGTCCAGAAGTTCTGGTTTTCCTCCAACATCTTTAAAGGAACATTCCACCCAAACGTAATCAACTTTTATATACTGCTTAACCCCATTGTTCTGATGGCCGAAAAAATGTTTAATGTCATGTTTTCATGCAGAACTGAGTTTAGCAAAGTTTCTGATAAAACAGGAACTTACAGTGACCAATGCTAGACAACAGCAAACAATATCATAAATATCTGAAAAAATGTAATAATACTTGTGTCGCACATTGTTAAGTCATACAAGTTGCCCCAAAACATACATTTTTACCAAACAAAAAATTAAAGTATTCTCTTATGAACAAAAATGGAACATACTCAGATGTGGATGACAATTTAATTGTAGAGCAGCCTTTGGACATTACATTTATATTCATATTTACAGCTGAAGTACCTTGGGACTTTTTAGTGGCAGTCTGTGAAACAGAGCAGCAAGTGTGAATTCTCCATCTACTCATTGAAGCATCTTGGATATACACAAGTACAAGGCATTTTCTTTTTCATATTTCCACTCGCTTTTCTTTAACTTTTAATCTTAGTTTTACATGACTCTCAGTGTTGTTGATATCACGTGAAGTACAATGTTAGCCATTGAGTCACCTGCCACTGCTCCTGCCTCCTGACCGATGAAGGGAGGGAACAGGTCTTCCATTTAAATGCTCACTCACATTTGAGAATGTTCATTACTAGTTTTCATGTGCATTTTCTAGCAATGGTTTATTTGACAATAACTTAATAAAAAATAGATGTTTTTGAAACAGTGTGAGTATTCAACTAGATGACTTGATATGTGGGTTATGTGACACGAGTAACGTGAGATTTTTCATGGACAGTCTTGATATTGTTTGCTGTTGTCTAGTGTTGGTCACCATAGACAGCTATTCCATGAGAAATGTTGCTATATCAGTTCTGCATTAAAACATCAGAATACAAGTTTTTTCTGCTGTTACTACAAATAACATATAAAAAAATGTCATCTTTGCCTGGAGTATTCCTTTACGACATGTGTGTTTGACTAATTGGTCCTGCTAAATTGGCCCAGTGTCGGTGAATGATGGTGTATTCATTGCAATAGAGTACTGTCAACTCCAGGATTAGTTCCTGCTTTGGACTACCAGGATGGGCTGCAGCAGCTGGTGACCCTTAATTGAATGAGTAGGTACAGAAAAAGAATGTATAAATAAATCTAAACTAGATTAAAACAGCTCTTAGTGCTCCTGCCTGGATTCAAGGCACCACTCTGCCTCAGTTTGTGTAGTTTCCGTATTCTCTCCATATCTAAGTGAGCCTCCCCCAGGTAGTGATCAGTGGTCTGTGGCACTGTACATATTTTAAATAATTGCTTCCCAAAAAGTAGGCTCCAGTTGGGAGCGGCTGTGAGTGAGTGCATTTTGCTCCGCGGTAGTTGACTGCACTGCACATACACACAGAGGCAGGCATATCAGTCAGGTGTCTCAGTGGAGCCACAGAGGGGGCAGCTCACAGCACAATCAGCGAGGCACTGCAGAGAGGGGTGGGGCGGTATATGAAAAGATGGCAAGAAAAGAAGCAGAGCCGTGAGAACTGCATTGTGTGGCAGCACGGTTGTAGGCCCCGCGATGAAGTGAAGAATCAGTGCTGTATTGGTGGATTGTCCCCACTGATTGTCCTTAGGAGTTGGTGCAATCGAATCAGAGCCCTGTCCAGGGATTCGAGACACTCCAGGAGAGTGAGAAAGATGACGAGAGGACAACTAGTTGGCCAGACCGCTCGAGGCAGCAAAGATGAGCGTCGGGTTGGTGAGGACCGTGGCTACCAGTGTCTCCGTCAACTGAGTGAACAATGGGTGAGCCAGGAAGATGAAGTGGAAGTTGTGCTGTGCTCGTCAGATGGAACAATGACTCAATGTGATGGTTTTATTCATGTTTTAAACTCATGGATTGTCACTGTTTTAACAATATTATTTATTTATGTACTTATTATGAACATTTTGAGTACTGCACTGTTGAACACTGTTGATTTGATTGATTTTTAATGAAAGCACTGTTCACCCTTTTGTACCTACCCCTTGCTATGTGTATGTGTCCTCATTTGCCTGGCTCATGTCGGTAACGTTATCAACGGTGGCAGGTTCAAGAGGCACCCTGGCAGAACATGGAGCCAGTCCACACCATCACACAGGTACTCCAGTGTTCAACCCAAAGCATTTCAAATTAGGTTGAGTCGTGACTCGAAAATGGACCTGTTCCCTGTGATAGATCCTGTGTTAATTTCTATCTTGCATTTGGGATTGGTGCCAGCTTCCCATGACCCTGAAATTTCAGAGAACATTAAATTAAAAATCCATTTACATTTTCATGAATAGATTGATAAACGAAAGGTTCTCTGTACCCTTCTACCAAGTGTTTCCAAATATGGAAATTCTGAAGTTTAAATTAACAGATAGACATGTTAATACTTTCCAGGTTAGTCAGACACATTTAAGTGGATTCTATATATGTTATAATATGTTTGAAGTTGAACTCGAAATTGAGGTACAGTGCAGGGCTTAATTCTGTTACACCATGGATCCAGTGTCCTGCTGCTGAATGCCAAGCCGTTATCACTGATGTCTGGTTGTTATCCATAAGGAGCAAATACAATACAGTAATCCCTCCTCCATCGCGGGGGTTGCGTTCCAGAGCCACCCGCGAAATAAGAAAATCCGCGAAGTAGAAACTATATGTTTATATGGTTATTTTTATATTGTCATGCTTGGGTCACAGATTTGCGCAGAAACACAGGAGGTTGTAGAGAGACAGGAACGTTATTCAAACACTGCAAACAAACATTCTATCTTTTTCAAAAGTTTAAACTGTGCTCCATGACAAGACAGAGATGACAGTTCAGTCTCACAATTAAAAGAATGCAAACATATCTTCCTCTTCAAAGGAGCAAACAGATCAATAGGGCTGTTTGGCTTGTAAGTATGCGAAGCACCGCGGCACAAAGCTGTTGAAGGCGGCAGCTCACACCCCCTCCGTCAGGAGCAGAGAGAGAGAGAGAGAGAGAGACAGATAAAAAAAATCAATACGTGGTCTTTGAGCTTTTAAGTATGCGAAGCACCGTGCAGCATACTTAAAAGTTGCACACAGAAGGTAGCAACGTGAAGATAATCTTTCAGCATTTTTAGACGAGCGTCTGTATCGTCTAGGTATGCGAACAGCCCCCCTGCTCACACCCCCTACGTCAGGATCTCAGATAGTCAGCGCAAGAGAGAGAGAAAGAAAAGTAAGTTGGGTAGCTTCTCAGCCATCTGCCAATAGCGTCCCTTGTATGAAATCAACTGGGCAAACCAACTGAGGAAGCATGTACCAGAAATTAAAAGACCCATTGTCCGCAGAAACCCGCGAAGCAGCGAAAAATCCGCGATATATATTTAAATATGCTTACATATAAAATCCGCGATGGAGTGAAGCCGCGAAAGGCGAAGCGCGATATAGCGAGGGATTACTGTAGTCCCATATTTGTGTGGGCTTGTTGCCATGTTCTCTTAATGTTCTACCACATTCTCAAAGACATCAATGATATGTTCATTTTTAATTACAAAATCATCCCAGTGTGAGTGTTGTGACAGTTTTCGGTCCTCTCGACCCCTTGAACCCTCTGACCACTCGTCAGACACCAGGTAAAAGTCCAATAATTATTTATTCGGACAATGTTAAAGTGCACAAAGCACCTACACTCCACAATACTCATATAATAATCAATAATAAAAAATCAATACAATCCTCCACACTCCCAGACACGTTGCCACCCTTCCACCCAGCTCAGCTCAATGCTCAGGTGTTTCACAGTCCTTTTCATAGTCCTTGACCCGGAAGTGTTTCGCCCTCTCTGTCCACATGACCTGGAACACTTCCGGGTCAGATAAAAATCCTTTCTTCTTCACCCCGGAAGCACGTCATTCCTCCTATCCTTGTGACTTGAATGTACTTCCGGGGTGTAGGGCAAATAATCCTTATTCCTCCCTGCAGCGTCCCCTAGCGGTCCCCACCGCATCCAGCAGGGTTGTGGATAAAAACTGCATTGTCCAGAATTCCCTGCTGGCATTCGGGGCACCTCCATGCTGCAGGGAGGGCTCCACCTGGCGACCTGGGGGTATTGGCCGGGATGAACGGCCGGCCACCTATCACAGTGTGTATATGTTAGCCTGATGATGGTTGGTACCTGACTAGTGCTGCTAGCAGAAGGTCCACTCAGTGCTCACCACCACTACCCTGAATTACATTAGGAGGTATGAAAATGCACAATTTTCTTCTCATCTTGGGTTATGCCTCTCATATTCAGATGATTCAATATTAAGACTAAACTATATACAATTTTATAGTTTGGGATGAGGGAAAGGACAGAGTTTCTAAGGCCTTTCTCATGAAAATTCTGCCTGCATTTCAGCATACGTTTCCAATGTAATCGTAAATAATTTTTTGCTGTGTTTCACCATGACAGTGACTCAGACAAAAGCAGACCTAAACAAATAGGTGCCAGCTATTTATATACAGCAATTAGGCAACTCTGCTGCAGGTAACCCAGAGGCACTTCTAGCTAATAGAAAATAAAATGACCCTTTATGGTAATAAATTGGAATCTGTACAGTGAATCACCCTGAAACAAAAGGGGAACACAGCAAGCATCTGTGCATTATGCACCATGCGGTTCCTGTAAGCAAACACTTTTTCCAAGATGGTCTCACATCTGGAGTTCTGACAAGAAGGGGGTTTCCTGCTTTAGGCTGTTATTTGCAACATGCATTCCTCTCAGTACAAACCCAGACAGAAATATTTGTGAAATGAATAGAATTATTTTAAATATTTATTTGGAAGTTTTCTGCAGTACTCCATTAAACATTTTAAAATTCCAAATGTTTATACATTTTATTATTTTACCCCCCAAAAATGTAAATGACACAGCAACAAATAATTTTTAATTAGTACAAATGAGGAAGGCATGGTGGTGTAGTCACAAGCACTGCTGCCAGAGCCAGGGTCCTGAGTTTAAAATCTGCTCCTTATCTATGTGAAGTTTACACGTTCTCCTTGTTTCTGAGTATGGGTTTTGTTCAGGTGCTCCATTTTTCTACAGCCTTAGTGAAAATGTGTGTGGAAAGTTTATTGGAGATTTCAAACTGGCCTTCTGTGTGTACATTAATGAGCCCCCATGATGGACAAGCAACCCATCCTTCGCACAGTGCTGCCGGGATATGATCCTGCCTCCCCTGTGACACTAAAGTGGATTCTGTGGGTTTGGGAATGATGACTGCAACAAAGTGTTAGTGTTAATATCAAACATTTTTACAAATCATTCAAATTTAGCAATGCAACATTGCATTCAGCAAAAAAACTATAAAAAATAATGTTTAAAATGTTTAAGTTTGAAAACTATTGGTACAGCATGGAAGTACAGTAGTTGGGTTCGATGCCCTTCTCACTTTGTCACAAATGTAAATTGTAACCTGATGGGTGACACTGTTATGCCACATTCTGCTGTAGGCTTCATGAGAAAAGGCGACTCTAAGAAAATGACACCCCTGCTTCTATGGATCTGCTGTCAGAACTGAAAGATCAGGTGGAGAATGCATTATGAAATTCAGTTAAAAAGTAGAGCAGTCTTCTCACCAGGCAGGCTTCAAACACTTTAAAAAATTATATAGGAGAGCGTAACTGAGGTTTCTCTTGTCAAACATTTCAAATCTTTAAAATACAAGTTGCTGACCACATTTCTCACTCTTGTGTAACTGTTTAATTCTTTTATTGGTTCCAGTACAGGATTGTGTTGGACCTGAACCCACCCTGAGCAGCATACCAGCCCATTTCAAGACTCACTCCGTCATACCATGCCAGTTTAGAATTCTCAATCAGTCTAGTCTACAGTTTATGTCTTTGGGATGCGGGACACTGGAGTACCTGGGCAAAACCTGCATAGAGTGTGCAGGCTTCACACAATGGCCAGGACGGCCTATGAACTCTACAGCTCCAGGAGCGAGGCAGGCAGGACTAACCACTATGCCACTTAGCTGCTGATGCCTGTAACATAAGACCTGTTTTTAATCAGCAGAATGCTAATGAATTAGAGAATGAGCCTGTTTTATATTCCAAAATATGCAATTATTTGGAAGGACACAGCACAGGCCTACTACTGGCTCTAATCAATTTCTCTGTATATTTAAACAGGTAACCTGAATGCTTTTTAAATTTAACTTTCTTAATGGCTCCTACGTACAAGAATATACCCATTTTTTTACATTTACATTTATTAAATTAGATGTTGCTTTTATCCAAAGCAACTTACAAAAGAGGTCAACATAAGTGAGTAATCATCAGTCTGTGGGGGACCATTCAGGAACAAGTGTTACAGTTAATGTCAGTTAGACAGAAATTCACCAAACAAGAGAGTCTTCGAGTGCTTCTTAAACACATTGAGCGAATCAGAATTCCAAATGGAGGTGGGTAATCTTGTTCAGGAGTCAGGAGTTACAAATAAAAAAAGAGTTTCATCCAAGATTTGATACCATGCAGAGGTGGCATCAGTAGATGTGGTTCATCAGCAGACCTAAGTGGTTGGGAAGGAGCACAGGACCTCACAGGTGTCTCCATATATATACAGTATAGGTGCTGATCCATTGACTAGTCTGTAAGCAAGCATCAAGAATTTGAACTTAATACATTCTGCTACAGAGAGCCAATGTAGTGATCTGAAAAGAGGAGTGACATGCGCTTGCCTCGGCTGAGTGAACACCAAATCATCTTCAGCGGGTTGGTGATATATGCCGGTGTGCCTGCCAGTAAAGAGTTGCAGTAGACCAGATGTGACGAGACCAAAGTCTGTATGGAGTTGTGCTGCAGATACGCTCTGATCTCATGGATGTTTTATGGAGTGAAACTGCAATACCAAGAGACCTTTGCACCATGGTCAGTGAAGGACAACTGGTAATCTATCGCTACCCCAAGGTTGCATACAGACTTGACAGGTGGTAGTGAGAGTAAGCCAAGCTGATCAAAGATGGGTTGCTGAATAGACGGATGAGCTGGTATAATAAGGAGATTTGTCATTGCCAGGTTGAGCTGGAGATGGTGCTCCTTCATCCAGGATGTAATATCAGTGAGACATGCAGAGATTCTAGCTGATGCTGTGACGAGGATGAATTTACCAGTCATTTCAGAGGGAACTGGTGAGGTATTTATACCATTGTTAAGGGAAATTCTATAATGTCTGAAAACTGTGAAAGGGATGAGGGGTCTCTTAAAATAACAGAAAAAGAATAAGAAATATTGTCTTTTAGAAATGGTGTACATTTACAGGAAAAAAAGGAAATTTGAACAAGGTACTTTATGTACTGTAAGTATTCTTCCTACCCTACTACTATTTGAAAACTTTCAAAGGCTCTGAATGAACTTGCAATGCAAAGTGCTCAGAAACTGATTTTAAAAGTGCATACATGTTAAGATGAAAACACAACCAGTAGGCAATCTTTATAGGATTCTCCATTTTAGATGCTAGTGCCAATCCAAAGCTAAGTTTGAAAATATGTATAAACATATACAGCATTAATTTGGCAGATGTTGTGGCCAGTACTGATATTTCTATTGTACTTCTTCAAAACACTTCCCTAAATTTAACTTATGTTAGTCTGATTTTATTTTGGTGAGCAATGACACCAGTAGACTGTCATAAGTTGCTGTTTTCCTGGTGTGGTTGCAGTTTTTCAGCAGTTCCTCTTGGTCCCCTCATGTAACAATGCTGGATTTTTCTTGACCCATACCTTGATTTAGTGGTGCTACTCAAGGTGGGATAGCTCCTCATAATTCCTCATCAGTGGGGAATTCCCTTGTAAAACAATACAATTTATGTATTCATTAGACAAGCATTCACACATCTCCTGCATTTGTTTTAAATTTGTTTTTAGAACATTAAACTAATACAAAAAGAACATGCCTTTCATGCCAACTAAGCTTATCAGTATTTAGTTGCCTAAAGGCCAATGATTTTCAGGCATAGCCTTCATTTACATTGGGGTCCTCAATCACAGTCCTGGAGGACCGTAGTGGCTGCAGATTTTTGTTCTAACCCGGTTGCTTAATTAGAAAGCAATTCTTGCCAATAATTTAATTTCATGGCTTGTTAGTGCTTTAACTCTGCTATGTCAGATAATTCTCATATCCTAAATTTTCTTCCCCTTTCTAAAGATATCATCCAAATGATTTGAAGTCTAAAACAGATGAGTAATTCTCAGTCCTTCACTTTTTTCTCTTCTCTTTCCTTCCAAGTATTTAATTAAACCCAGTAGTGCATGATAAATACACACAGGTGTAAATGGAAACAAGCTAAATGGAGAAATGCTGGTCTCTTTTCTCATTTTCATTATTGCTAATTAGGAGCAATTAAAAACTGAGAATACAGCTGTTTAAAACTAAAATAAGCAATAAGCGTTCAAAATCGTAATGAGCGAGACAGCTAAAATGAAACAGAAGTGTTACTTGAGCAATAAATGCTTCTTATTAAGCAATTGGGTGGGAGCAAAAACCTGCACCCACTGTGGCCCTCCAGGACCATGATTGAGGACCCCTGTATTTATATAATCATATCGAGTCAGAGACAGTTGGTGGCACACTCCTGTAAAGCCGGGTGTGTAATGTGACATACCCAGTGACACACTCCAGCTAGTCTGCAACATGCTCCAATAAAATGAAACTGGTTTGATTTTGTCTTTAGTCGTAGAGGCGGGAACAACATGCATGAGAGCTGACAACCAATGGATGCTCATCTAAAAGTACAATTCATATAAAGCAGCGACAAAGAATAAGTAACACAAGTTTTTTGGACCTCAAAAACAGAGTAGAAGCTTGTCTGTCTGTCTCATGTTTTATGTACCAAAAAAGAATGGAAAAAGAAAAAAAAAACGGTTGGGACTGTGACTGAACTTGCTATAACTATTAACCCTTTAGACAACAGTGTTTCCATCAGTGCTGAACACTCTTCCGGTAAATGTGACATACCCTGCAATTTTCAGTCATTTAAATTGGCATGATCAGTTACCGTGGCCAGCAGTTCTGAAATACTCCACGACTAGAAGTTTAGCTTTTATAAAATGATATCAACTTGAGTTTTGTGGGTCCCCAAATTAGTACAAACTACCACGCTAACTGAAACTTAACTTGTTTGTGTATGGTTTTCTGTGCAAAGAAGAGCTTTCTACCATTTGTGCAAAACTTTAATCTTAAAGTGCATTCATTTGTATACTTGTGTTTCTGTTGAAGATCTTCTTTTAAAATAGCTGCTGGGGTCCACTGAAGTAATTCCCTTTATAATTCTGAATACTTCAGTTATGTCACCTCTTAATCTGCATTTGCTTAAACTGGAAAGATATAAATCCTTTAATCCCAAATAGCACATACTTCTCAATTCTGTAATTAGTCTAGTGCTGTAGTATGGAGAACAAGAATGCATACATTATTCAATGTGAGATCTTTAAGCACGTTATACAGCAATCAGCCATTAAAACCACTTACAAGTGAGGTGAATAACATTGATTATCTTGTAACAATGCCACTTCTATCTTCAAATCTCCGACGCTTGTTTAATGTTATATATTCACCAGCAAAATCAAACACCCCAGAGATATTACTATCATTAGACGCAGAAAAGGCATTTGACATGATCGAATGGAATTACCTTTTCACTGCATTGGAGAAATTTGGGTTTGGCCCGAATATTTGTGCTTGGATTAAACTACTGTATACTAGTCCAGAAGCTTCAGTTTGTATTAATAAAATTTGCTCAGACTACTTTAAACTAGAACGTGGTACCAGACAAGGATGTCCCTTGTCGCCACTGTTGTTTGCAATCGCTATTGAACCACTGGCGGTTCACTGCCGAAATTCTTATCAGATAAAGGGGATTGTCAGAGAAGGACTGGAACAGAAAATTTCTCTATATGCAGATGATATGGTCTTATATATATCGGACCCAGAAAACACTGTCCCTGCTGTTTTAACAGCACTAACGGAATTTCAAAAGATATCTGGTCTTAGAATTAATCTGAATAAAAGTATACTCTTTCCAGTGAACTGACAAGCATATAATATTAAATTAGACACCCTACCTTTTACCATAGCAGATCAGTTTAAATACCTAGGGGTAAATATCACAAGTAAACATAAAGCTCTTTATCAACAAAATTTTGGCGTCTGTATGGAAAAAATTAAGCAAGACTTGCATAGATGGTCAACCCTTCATCTCACTCTAGCCGGAAGAATTAACATTGTTAAGATGAATATCCTTCCTAAACTTCTCTTTTTATTTCAAAACATTTCAATATATATCAATAAATCGTTTTTTAAACAGTTAGATTCAATAATAACCTCATTCATTTGGAACTCAAAACACCCACGTATCCGAAGAGCGACCCTACAAAGACCTCAGGCAGAAGGTGGCATGGCTTTACCTAATTTTCAGTTTTATTACTGGGCAGCAAACATACAAGCCATAAAAACCTGGACACAAATAAATGCACATACACAGGCTTGGTCTGCAATAGAAGTAAAATCCTGTAGTACTTCTTTATATTCCCTGCTCTGCTCTCCAATAAATGAAAGTTATCGCAAATATACTAATAACCCAATTGTGCTTTACTCACTCAGAATATGGAACCAAATTAGGAAGCATTTTAAGATGGAAAATCTTTTATCAGTGGCACCTCTGCAAGGGAACCACCTCTTTCAACCTTCGCAAGTATATCCAGTTTTTAATACCTGGAAAAGTTTTGGGATTAAAATGCTCAGAGATCTTTATATAGACAACATATTTACATCTTTTGAACAATTACGTTCAAAATTTAACCTCCCAGCTACACATTTCTTTTACTATCTTCAAATTAGAAATTTTGTTAAACAGAAATTGCCCGATTTCCCCCACCTTGCACCCTCCACAATGCTGGAAAAAATACTGCTCAATTCCGAGGAATCAAACACTATTTCCGTAATATATAAAATCTTATTAGAGTCCCTACCTTTCAAAGATCCAAAAGGACATTGGGAAGAAGATCTCTTAATCAATATATCAGAAAAGGAGTGGAAGGTAGCAAAGCAGAGAATTCACTCGAGTTCTATATGCGCAAAGCATAGAATTATTCAACTAAAAATTATATATTGAGCTCATCTGTCTCGCTTAAAACTGTCCAAAATGTTTCCAGGCCAGGATCCGACCTGCGAGCGCTGCAACCAAGCTCCTGCCTCACTGGGTCACATGTTCTGGGCCTGCACCAAACTAACATCATTTTGGACAAAAATTTTTAAGTGCCTCTCAGACAGCCTCAGTATCACAATCCCTCCTAACCCACTAACAGCTGTGTTTGGTGTCCTTCCAGATGGACTTGAATTGGAGAAGGACAAGCAAATGGTGATTGCATTCACTACACTCTTGGCACGCAGACTTATTTTGTTAAATTGGAAGAATCCTAATTCTCCTCTTATAAGTCAGTGGGAAACCGATGTTTTATATTATTTGAAATTGGAAAAAATCAAATTTTCAGTTAGAGGATCTGTACAAAATTTTTTCAAAACTTGGCAGGATTTAATCAATATTATTTTAGAATAAGAGAATTAACTACTATTGCATTTAACTCCCTTCTCCATCTCTTATTTATATAGATATTTACTTCTCCCCTTCTTTTGTCTAATGTTGCCTTATTAAAAAGCTTAAAGAAATTTTCCTTTAGCTAAGCTCTCCTTCTCAGGGGTGGGGTTTGATTTGTTTTCAAATTTGTTGGGTTATAAATTGATCTGTTTGTATGGAATGATTACAATAAAATTAATAAAATAATAAAAAAAAAAAACAAAAAAAGAAAACAATGCCACTTGTCAAGGGATGAGATATATTAGGCAGCAAGTGAACAGTCAGTTCTTGAATATAATGCATTGGGAGCAGGTAAAATGGGCAGATGTAAGGATCTGAACAACTTTGAAAACGGCCCAATTGTGATGGCTAGACGACTGCATCAGAGCATCTCTAAAAACAACAGGTCTTATGGGGTTTTCCTGGAATGCAGTGGTTAATACGTATCAAACAGGGTTCTAGGAAGGACAACAGGTGAACTGGCAAAAGGGTCATGGATGCCCAAGGCTCATTGATGTGCGTGGGGTGTGAAGACTAGCCTGCGTGGTTCAATCCCACAGAAGAACTACTGCGGCACAAATTGCTGAAAAACATAATGCTGGCTATGAGAGAAAGGTGTCAGAACAGACAGTGTGCATTGTAGCTTGCAGCGTATGAGGCTGTATAGTCGCTGACTGATCTAAGTGGGAATGGAGGAAGGTGACCTGGTCTGATGAACCATGTTTTCGTTTAGTTCATGTGGATGACTGGGGGCAGGGGAGTTTTTTTACCTGGGGAAGAGAAGGCAGGAGAATGCACTATTGGGAAGAAGGCAAGCTGTCAGAGGCAGTGTAATGCTCTGAGCAATGTTTTGCTAGGAAACCTTGGGTCTTAGCATTCATGTGGATATTATTTTGACAGATGCCATCTACCTAAAGACTGTTACAGACTACACACACCTGTTCATGGCAATGGTATTCACCGATGGCAGTGGCATCTTTCAGCAGGAAAATACATCCTGCCGCACTGCAACATTGTTAAGGAATGGTTTGAAGAACATGTAAAAGAGTTCAGGATGTTGATTTGTCCTCCAAATTCCCTAGTTCTTAGTCCAACTGAGCACCCATGGAATGTGTTCTCTGATCCATGAAGGCTCCACCTCTCAATTTACAGGACTTACATCATCTAATGTCTTGGTGCCAGATACCGCAACACACCTTCACAGGTCTGGTGGAGTCCATGCCTCGATGGGTTAGTTCTGATGGCATGAGAGGGACCTACAAAATATTTGGCAGGTGGTTTTAATATTGTGGCTGATTGGTGTATAGCCTAAGCATAACCTTTGACTTGACACATTGTACTGTATAACCTATCATTCTAGTGGCTCCTTTAATCGCCTCTTTCTAGATGTGAACAGTGACGTGTCCACTACAGCTCCTTCACACTAATACACTACAGCTTTTTCTCATAAGGGTAAATTTCAGGTTTAATGCAATATTTATGTCTAATTTTTTTACTTCTCACACGTAATGAGAATGTCATTTATGTGCATTCAGCTTTAACTGATACAATTATTCCCAATTCTGAATTCTGTACATGATCTCCTGCCCTAATTTGGCTAAGTCTCGCTTATTTGTCTAGTTTGATGTCATCTGCAGACTTAACCAGCTTGATATTTATATTCTAATAAAGATTATTTATATATCTCTCTATTATAATAAAAAAATCTTACGACAAGAAGAGACTAATCCTGTGATGAGACGTGACTTTTTGAAGAGACTTTTTGGAAGGAAGTTCTGCGAGACGGAGACTTTTACCATGAGATTCTTTGGAAGCAAGTCACGCAAGATGGAGACTTTTGCCAAGAGATTCTTTCAAGTCATGTCCTACTTATAACTATATTCAAACAAGACCACGGTCATCAGGTGCATTCTGGAACTTAACCGGGACAGACACCAATCCATTAAAGGTCTTACATATGAACACACACACACACAAACACTTATGAAGATCCAATTTAGAATCACCCATTCATCTAAATATCGCAGCGAGAAACAATGAAGTCAAACGAATTAACGCAAAAACTGTCGATCAGTTACACAGCAAATTGGTTAAATATATATCAATAGACTATGCTGAAGCAGATGGTGGTGATTGTGCAGAAGATGAAGACATCAATTTACAATATTCCATAGAATATCTACAAGCATTAACACTGTCCGGTCTTCCACCAGCCGAATTACTGTTGAAAGAAGGATGTATCGTAATGTTATTGTGTAATTTATATATGAGTGATGGACTATGCAATAGGACAAGATTAGATGTATTAAAAATTGGTCGAACAATTCTAACATGTAAAATTTTAACAGGCGACAAGAAAGGTAATGTAGTACATATTCTGTGAATAACATTAGACACAAAAGGAGATCTTCATATGCCATTCGTATTAAAATCTTTACAGTTTCCTGTGAGAATAGCTTTTGCTATGACAATTAACAAATCCATAAATGGAATCAAAATTCAATGCGATCTTGAAGAAAAGTTAATTCCAAATATTGTTTTAACTGAAGTTTTAAAGTAAAAGTGAAAATAAAGCATATGTAAAAATTCCCATGAAAATAACAATCTCTTTAAATTCTATATCCAGTTAACCAAACCTGGGGGTTGGCCAGCGAAGCGAGCAGGGGGCAGAGCCCCCTAGTACATTATATGTGTTAGAAAGAGCAGTGGCCCCTGCAATGATCACTGAGAGACACCCCTCTTAATATCACTTAAATTTGCATCATAACCCTTTGCATCTTTTGTGTTAGTTAATTTTGCATCCATCAACACACTGTCGCCTTGAACACCCTTTTCTTTGAACTTCATCACAAGCGCCTCTTTTGTAGTACCTTATCAATATCTTTTTGAAAATAACTGTATACTTTTGTTGCTTGCTCATAGAATTTCAGCATATTAGTGAAACGTGACTTCACCTAATCTTTCTGAATGCTTAAATAGACACAGCTATGAGATGTTCCCCACTCCAAATGTACCAACTTGTAGAATTGTATCAATGTTATGAGAATCTGAACAAACAAACAAATAATTGAAGCAGCAACCTTGACAGCCTTTAAGAAGTGTTTGGATGAGATACTGGGACAACTTAGCTATTAGTTAAACAAACGAGTCTGATGGACTGAATGGCCATCCTCTCATTTGTCAAATGTTGTTATGTTCCTAATGTTAAAATATAACTTACATATAAAGAGGTAAACTGAAAATGAGCACCATCCTAAAATCTGTTTGGGCCTAAGCTCCGTGGCATGCATCTAGAAAAAACTTTGGTAGTGAGTGACGAAGACTACAATCAAAGGTGAGGGTCTTGTTTGGGTGTAAGAAACACATGGAGTCAGTGACATGCTGACTTTTAAAAGTGAGAAGAGTTGTGTTTGTGGAGATAAAAGATGTTGTTCTTGACAAAGGCGACAGAGCCTTCATCAGAGACTGAAAGGAAGCAGAATACCAGGAAATCAGACAGCAACATAAAGTGCTATCTCTGGAATTGTAAATGTTTACCTGTGTGATAGAAGGTCATATTCAAGGAAGGGTTGTGTATAACAAAGAGAGAAAAATATTTCTCCCTAAATCTGCAAAAACAAAATACTAATTTAGATAGTTGTGAGCAGAACTGCAAACGTTATTTCCTGTGAGGGTGTGACCTGTTAGTCAAAGAGTACCCACAACCAGCATCAGATAGTGGCCACAGGTGGAACATTCGAATAAAAAAACCATGAACAGAGGTACGGAGCTGTGAATTAATTGGAAGAGCACAATTTTTTCCATGTTGCTTAACCAGGTCAAGTGAACAGTTGCTCCAGCACAGGCAATGGTTGAGGCTGCTTAGTTAGCAATGGAAAGGGCTATGGCAGGAGTGTTTACATTTTTAACTTATTTCCTGTAATGGTACTACTTGCAATGATAATGATTAGGTGTGCTTGTTGATTTTAGTAAATATGGGTGCATAAACTCTGTTTTTAGATGGTTCACATTTATATGGAAGTGGTCTCACAGGACCATTTTCACTCTGAAGCAGACATTTAATGTTACTCCACATAACATATAAGTCATAGAAAGGGCATATTCGCTGAAAACTGGACAAGTAGCTTGAACCATTAGGAAAATTGTCATTGTTAGTTGTAAGAAAGAGAGACAAACAGAGAAGAGGTTTGGGGATCCACCACACATATTGTAATCACAATTGTTTCAAGTGAAAAAAAAAGTGTCTGGTATGGAGTCCAAAACAGGACTGACTAGCAAGAGGCGAGTCCAGGAGGGAGTTGGCGGAAGTGAGGTCAGCAGGAGGGTGTGGTCAGGAAGGGAGTGCAGGAGCTGGAAGTGTTTCAGCTGGCCTTCCCTTATGGCAGTCTGTAGGAGAGGAAGAAGAAACATTAGTGCACTTCTTACTCTCAGTTAAATTCTTAGACTACCTACCAAGCACACGTGTGTGACACAGAACAAGTTAGGAGTCCCCACTTCCTGCCCTTATGCTTTCCTTCCTGTGTTTGAATTTTAGCATTTATATAAAGACAATTTTTTGAATGCTACACAGAGGTACCTTGAATGCTGTACTGAATTCTCATCATGGTCACTGTCTATGAGGAGTCTGTACACCCTGGTAATAGTAGTATCAATAAATTTATAACTCCATTATCTTGTCCCACTTTTGCTATGTTCCAATACCTGTGAATAAAGTATTATTTAGCCAAAACCTGACCAGTTGCTATCCTGGAAAATTTAGTAGTTTTGAGGAAACTGGGAAACTGCTACTTCAAATAATGTGCTCTCCATCATTGACCTTGGATCACAAGCCTGCATGTTATTTGTGATTTGCTGCTTATTGTTCATATTTTTGTTTTATACTTTAATTTCAGCTCTATCAAGATTTTCAACGTCAGTTGACCTTTTCTAACATTATGTTGTTAAAGCATTGTGCTGCCAGTTTGTTTTTCTTAGCAATTGCTATCATGTCTTCCTGACATAACCCTCCCCATTTATCCGGGCTTGGGACTTGCACTAAGAAACACACTAGTTTGTGCATCCCCATGTGGCTGGGTTTCCCCCAGGTGATGAAGGTGGATGAGGTAAATACTTGGGATCAACAGTACAGAGTAACAGGGATTGTGGAAGAGAGGTGAAAAAGAGAGTGCAGGCAGGGTGGAATGGGTGGAGAAGAGTGTCAGGAGTGATTTGTGACAGACGGATATCAGCAAGAGTGAAAGGGAAGGCCTACAGGACGGTAGTGAGACCAGCTATGTTGGAGACGGTGGCACTGACCAAAAAACAGGAGACAGAGCTGGAGGTGGCTAAGTTAAAGGATTTGCACTGGGTGTGACGAGGATGGACAGGATTAGAAGTGAGAACATTAGAGGGTCAGCTCAGGTTGGACGGTTTGGAGATAAAGTCAGAGAGGCGAGATTGCGTTGGTTTGGAAATGTGCAGAGGAGAGATGCTGGGTATATTGGGAGAAAGATGTTAAGGATAGAGCTGTCAGGAAAGAGGACAAGAGGAAGGCCTAAGAGAAGGTTTATGGATGTGGTGAGAAAGGACATGCAGGTGGTGGGTGTAACAGAGCAAGATGCAATGGACAGGAAGATTTGGAACAAGATGATCTGCTGTGACAACCCCTAATTGGAGCAGCCAAAAGAAGAAGAAGCTATCACATCTGCTAGAGAGTATGGTCACGGAAGTTGTGGGATATAACATCACAGGTGTGATGATATATAAATGGGAGCTGACTGCAAACTTTCTCCAAGATTGTGGATTATTCTCTTGAGACTTTGGTCTGTGGCATTTTTAATCATTAATTCAATGTTATCATTTCTTACTTTTGCCTTTGACTAAATGTTTCTTCTTTATGTTTAGGATTTTATTTTTTGATTTAGGACTGACTTAATGGTTTTGACCTTGCTGTTTTACTACAAATGCTTCTTTATTACCTGTCCTGGTGATCTGCCACCTAAAGTCATCTTGATAGAACACTGTATTGAAAGTTTATTCATTCTTTCATCTTCACCCTGCTTATCTGTACAAAGTATAAGCCCACAATCCTACTTGCCATGTCCAGTTGAGTTTTCTATTGAATTTCTAGTTTTCTACCCATATGCCAACAATGTGTATGTTAAATTCACTGGTAACTGTAAATTGGCCTGATCTAGGGGGACATGAGTGTTCCCAGTGGTGGTTACACTGGTGTCCCAATAAGTGCTGCTTCCTGCTCTGGTTTCAAAACTCCTGGCATATGCTCAAGATTCCAAAAATCCCTTTTGATATAATATATAGAGGAACAATTTCTCGGTCTGTGACTTACGGACAGATGCACACAAGACTGCTTAACATACCATTAAAATCTGATTTCTAGGTATGGGGAACGGAATTTGTGAGCATGTAAAGGAAAAGAAGACAACTTCAAAAGAAAATAAATGTCATGTCTAAATCTAAAATCTAATCCATTCAATCTAATTATCAATGAGCAATTCCTCCATGTTGCTTTTTCTAAAGATTTTAAAGATAGCCAATAATAGGACTCTTATCATTGTAGTCACTTCCTGAGAGGAAAAGTACTAGAGGAAGTCACCTGCTGTGCTGCGGCATGCAAAGATATGAGTAAGTGAAACTGACAGCTTTTAAAAAGGCCGGCCCGATTTGGGAATGACTAATAAATTCCAAATCTGCAGCTCAGGCAAACTTCAAAACTGTCTGCTGCTTCAGCTTGAGCCGTCCTCCTGAAGGGTACAAATACCTCAGTGACTGCATTCCTCAGTAGTGTCATTTAATCAGGCAAAGCCATCTAGGCTAGAAAGAAGAGGAAAGCAAAAAATGCTCGGAGCGTTTTGCGTCAATCCCAGGTCATTCCATACGTGATGCTGATTCTATTTACACAGTGCTAAAAGCAAAAAGTGTGTTTTGTTTTAAATATCAGGTAGGCCACAGCACAACAAGTCACAGTGCACATAGACCAAACACTGTAACTGTCAAAAAGCTCCGGCCAAATGTAAAGAGGTTTGGGAGTGAGCGTCATGTCAAAGCACGCTGCTAACTGATAACGGACACTGGACTGGAGTCAGCTGAGGCTGTTGATGTCAGCTTTTAGTTAGTCTGAAATTATCACAGATGTATCTCTCAGATACAAGCCATCTTGGCAGTTGCCTGTACTTGCTCAGGACAAGTATGCTGACAATGTAACAGTACAGCATAGCAGACAAGCAAGAAAAAAAAACAAACAAATCTGCACATATCCTGCTGGTGCCATCTGTACTGTATATTCAGTGTTTACTGTTAATTGAATCCAGTGTGTGTGTTCATCTGCAGCCCTGATTTAGCATTATGATTTAATGCCAGACCATCTTCAGAACCTGCCTGTGATTTACTTTCTAATGTACCCTGCTATTTTTAGTTATGTCGTTCCTGTTTGTACTGCAAAATAGTTTGTGATGAATCTCACTTTTGGAGTCAATTATGTAAAATAAAGAACAACTCATTTGATTAGCTGATGTTGGTGTAGTGGTTCGCTCTGTTGAATCAAAGCCCTAACAAATAATTTAACATCAGAGCATGACCACCTGCCAGTTATTAATAGACTTGAAAATAGCAATCAGAAGAGGTAAACTCTCTGCTTTGAGAGTGCCCACTTATACAGACAGGGTGAGAATAATTTGCCCACTGGCAAGAAATCCAGTACTAACAAGAAGCTACCTGTTCAGATATCACAAAGTAGGTCCGCAGGACAGCTGGTGGGCAAAGCCACTCTAAAACATGAGTAGACCTTACCACTCAACCCACCACTGGAGTTTCACTGATACTCTTTGCCAGGATGGTTTGCCAGCTGAAGCTACAACTGTCGGGCCTGCTTTACCAGTTCTTGCAGAATGACCTACGTGCTCACACTGTTCTCCAGATGGGACAACCTATCATTTATGCCACTGTAAATGATTCAGCAAAGGACAATAAGAAGGACTGGGGCTCCAGAAGAGCTGCCCATTTATTTGTGGACCGGAGGAAATGAGAGATGGACACAGGTGCATCGCTGGAAGTCAGTGTTATGAAGTGAGTTAGTTTGGATTCCTTTGCATTCCATTATTCATTTTTTTTAACCCACATAATTGATTTTTTATTATTTTTTTAGTTATAATTTCATTTTAAGGCTGTAAGATACATCTCCTCCACAAATCAATTTTGAATTTTTGTGGCACTCGCCATTTTGTAAGTATATTTTTACACTGTTGTGCGAGGAGCGCATGTGTATAACAAGAGTGGCGTTTGGGGGTGGGAAGTGGAGCAACTGCCCCAGGCCCCACACCTAAAGGGGCCCCGCTTTTGAGGTCCATGTGTCCCGTTCGAGAGGATTTGTCAAGTTATATTCTCCAGTTATATTTTGATAAAGTCCACGTGTTATCTTGCCAAAATTTAGCTGATTACTGTAATGAGAAAATCCAGTGTATGTTAACATTATTTTTATTAAATTCGCGCAAAAGTTTATACAGTCCACATATACTGGCAACAGTGTTTGACATAACTGGCCCCGCGTGAGGTTGGTCAGCCCTAGGGCCGCCTCTGGTGTATAACATCCTCTGCTCATCCGAGATTGTGCATACTATCTATCTATCTATCTATCTATCTATCTATCTATCTATCTATCTATCTATCTATCTATCTATCTATCTATCTATCTATCTACAAACCATAAATTTGTGTGTGTTCTCTGGTAGTTATTTCTCTCTTTGAATTTTTTTTGCTTTGACTTTTTGACTTTGTGTTTTGGCTCCATCAGAAGTATTTTGATTTCTTGGTAATGAACGTGGCCTGGTTTCAGGATATCACCTTGTCTTCTAGTCTCCTTTTTAAACTCTGCCATTAAAACATCATTTATCCACACAGTGAGCAGATTGTTCATCCTGTAGGGGTAGTTATTTAAATCTAAACTGGAAAATGATGGTAACACAAAAAGGGACAGGAAAAGTTTGAACAAACACTAGTCTAAATCTGGAAGTCAAAATCCACAAACGTGAGATAGAATTGTGGGGCAATCAAAGCCAAAACTGTCTTAAAATCATTTCCCTAAATAACTCAAAATACACAAGGTTTGCTTTTTTTTCAGCAAATAAGGCAAATAGTGAGCTGCCATGTTTAAACAGTGATGTCATGGATTTGTTGATCACATATTTGCACCACTGCACTGTTGCTAAAAACACCTGCTGTCTTCAGTAGAAACATAAAACAGTGCGACCATGAACAAAACAATAAACATCATGATAAAAATGGTTTCTTAACAATAAAACAGAAGCCAAAGTGACAAAATTATGCAGAATATTATTGTACAGTTCTAAAACACTAAACTCATGACAGTCTGTCTACCTCGGAGGTCACAGATGAACATCTGCAATTGCTGGTTGCATATTGCTTAGCTGAATCTTGCTTCTCAGTTGTTAGCTGGCTCTGATTAGTACATAGAAGTTCTTCAATGCCATATCATTATGGAAAGTCAGGTCAGGTTCTTCTTCCATTTCTGGGCTGAAGGCTTGGGAGCTGTTGATCAAGAGTTGAGTTGTGTTACACCAGACACTATGATTTCCTTCAGCTACCTCTAAGAGTAAGTTTTTTTGAAGTTTCATCTCTGGGATACATTAAGTTGTTTTTCAAAACAACTGCCTAAGATTCTGTCCAGGTAGCATGCAAAACAAAATTGGTTAAACCAAGTCAAGCAACTATGATACCTACCACTGATCCTAAGACTTTTGTTTCTTTTGTTTTGGTCAGGGCTCAGGTCCAAAATCAAGTTTGAGTGATCCATAGGAACAGCCATGATCACTACCCCCCACTTCTGTTTTGGTCTTGAGAAACACCAGGGCACAACTGAATAACAAGATATAGCTGCACTTCTTCTTTTGTCTGGTTGCAATAATACGCAAGATACGAGGAGCTGGTTTTGCAGGATCACAGTGTGAATGCTGGTCACCTTTGCCTCAGTGAGAACATAGGAATTGTTGCATAGATATTCTCAGTAGATACAAAGAATCACAGGTGACGATGTTAAGGGACAAACATCTAAACAAGAAAAAAAAAAGACTCAAACTGTGTTTTAGAGCAGTAACGAAAGTTCATTCTTGAGGTATGTGCTCAAAAACACTTCACAACATACAGTAGATTTTTCAAAGTATTGTTTTTTCAGTGGTGTCATTTTGGGGTATTTGGCTGCCAAGTTATGGAAAGTAGTTAACAAATTCTAATATTTTGCCCAGAGATGCTGACTTGTGCTTTAGTTCATCTTTCCTTATATTTCTGTAAATCACCTTCCTCAGGGGATCGACTGTTGAAAATCTGATTAGAGAGGTCAGAAGGGATATGTCAATGATGTCAAGTATCCATGTCTCAATTTGTATGTTAACAGGCATTTTTATTAAAATGCCTTTTTGTATTAGCATCAGTAAAACTGTTTTACTCTTTTATTATAGGTGTCTCTTTATGAAAATGTTATGAGGTGTGGTAGTTTACTGTTACTGTGGTGCAACAGACAAGAATAACCTCAATTAAGCTGAGCTGGATTTTGGAACACAATCCTAAACCCTCATATTTAGAAACTGAAATGTACAGAAAAGAATGCAGGTGTTCCAAGGTAGACGCTCATATCAAATGGTTGAATGAGCAACAAGAGGGGTTTGAGAAAGTTTGGTTCAAAGAAATGGTCCAATTCTGCTGCATGATTAGGAAAAAGCATACATATCATCCAAGAATAAAATGGGGTTAATTTGCAGTAGCATTTACATTTCTGGGTCGGTCATATTTGCTCCTGTTGTTCCACTAGGCAATAAAAGGACCAGAACATAAGCAAATCAAAACCAATGAGCTCATTGTGATAAATGGTCTGTGGCGCTGGGCAAGTTTTAAATAAATAATTGTGTGAGGGGCTCCAATTGGGTACAGGTGTGTGCGAGTGCGCTTCACTCTGTGGTTACTTGGCCGATCGCGCTGCCTACACTTGTGGAGGCAGCAGATCGGTCAGGCATCTCAACCATCATACATAACCATTCAAAATCCAGATGTAAACAGAATGCCATTGCATGAGACATTGAAATAAGTAATAATTACAAAATATCAAACAATGTTCAAAATTGAATAAATAACCCCCCCAAACATAATAAGGAGTGGAAAATCATAGCTAAATTACTGGTATTAATCTTTTGGATTTTTGTAATATTTGCTTATCTTTTACACTGTATCTTGCCAGATCTTTATCCAAACCAAATGGGTAACTAAGAGACCAAGAATTTTTGATAGTTATTTCAAAAGTTAATGAAATTGTATTCTTCCTGTGTGAAGACCCCCCATTTCATTAATGATTAAGTGATATTTAGTTTTGGCTCTGCTGTCATTTTTATCAAAAATAAAGATGGACTTGGGACAGCCTGCCTGGTTTTTATATAGAAATCTTTTATTCTTCCCATTGCAGTGCAACTCTCAGTACACAGAAACTAGAAGCACTGCACCCTTGATGAAGATACATTCCATAAAATCTTCAAAAATATTATCAATCCAGAAGATTTTTTAAATCAATGTTGTGGGACTCAGCAGAACTATTCTCAGAGGCAGGAACATTTTTGGCATGAAAATAATGGGGAGGCCAAATTAATGGTGAAAGTGAGAGAAAGAGAGATAGAGAGAGCAATGAACAGCCACTTATAGATAAGAACTTATGTAACCTGCTCCTCTGCTTAAGTTCATTGTCCTTTATATGTGGCTGCTGGCAAAACCTTGTGTAGTATCCTGACTTGGATCAGCTAACAGACTTGGGGAAAGTGAATATAGTTGGTGTTGCCTCTAAACTCAAGTAAGCAGTATGATGTGGAGCAGGTTTTATAGATGAGTCTGCAGTGGATGTGATAAAAAAGATCATTGGAGCTGCATGTAAGGGAGTCAGGGAGAGATGATGTGCTTCATAATGCATTAGGATACCACAACCAATGAGGATAAATTGTCAAATAAATAATATTGTAAAAAAAAATCATGCAAAATGAAAATCTATCAACACAACGTCATACAATAAAACTACCAAAGGATAGTATTAAAAGGTATTTCAACATCAATATCAAATACTCAACACCAAAATCAAAAACACAAATGAATATTCATATACTTTCAATATTTATTCAGTGAGTAAAGTGTTAAATCATATTGCACATGAGTAAGTCACGTGTGTTGACGTCAATGGTGACAACTCCTCCAAAATAGCAAGATGTACAGGTTCATGCACCTTTCAAAGTGCATCACAAAAACTCAACTACTAAGTAATTTAAAAGGGCTCTATCCTTTAAGCCCCAAGTAGAAGTAATAAACATTCAGGCTGCACAAGCGCACACCTGAGCAAACATTCAGGGTAAAAGGGTCTGCCACAGCAAACTGGAAGCAGACTAGTGGCACCAGAGACAAAGAAAATTTGACATACTCCAAAAAGAAATGATTTTCTAGGTAATAAATTTCATTAAGCATATCAAGGAAAACTCAGGAAAGATGAGATTGCTATAATTATTTTAACAATTGTAATAAAACATAAAGAAGTCTGGAAAATGTCTGGGGCACCGTGGTGAACTTCATTAGATAGATAGATAGATAGATAGATAGATAGATAGATAGATAGATAGATAGATAGATAGATAGATAGATAGATAGATAGATAGATAGATAGAACTATTTGTCCCCAGGGGGAAATTTGGCAATGAAAGCAGAAAGGCAAAAAAAAAAAAAAGACACAAGAATGTCTTTTCAGACGGGAGTCAACAAGCAGATTGGCTCAGAACGGTGGTGCATCTCATCTCATACAGCTCAGGCATGAAGGGGCAGGTCCAGGAGGATGGAGGACAGAAGTGATAGAGTTTTTTCAGGGAGGAAACGAAAAGGCATTACATAACAACGCCAACCCCTAGTCCAGTGAGTAATTACCATCACTAGAGCCCTTAAGCTGTCTCCCATACGCATGTGTGTGACACACTCTATTAAATTATTGAGGCCCCTTTACTACTTATTTAATTTTTGCACCACAGCTCCATCTGCAGGGTAATCGGGGTAATGCCCCACCCATCCTTAATGCAGAGACGCCTCTGCTCAGGAATATTTGCAAAATATGCCAAAGATATACAATAATGCAAAGTCTTCAAAAAAGAGCCCCACACCAAGTGTAAAATCTTTCAAGATGTCACAAATAAAATCTAAGTGGCATCCTGAATGCATAGTACTGATGGTGGGAAGCAAACATTTGAGCCTGAAGACTTGAAGCCTGAAGAATAGGCTCCTTTAGTGGAGAGCTGGAAATAGCATTTACTGACAAATAATAGATCTGCAAAGTTGTTACAGAGGAAACAATTTAAAACAGGAAGAATGGTATAAGATGTATAAAAATATGCATACGGTAATATAACTAATCCATGTGCTATTATTCTGCCATATTTTAAATATATTAATATTTTAGGATAGTGTTAAAAACTTGGGAATTATATATATTGGGAAATATTATATATATATATATATATATATATATATATATATATATATATATATATATATATATATATATATATATATATGGACCGTAAGATGAGACTTAGTCAACAGAATGAGCCATAAGTTGCAAGACAAAAATGTATTCTGTTTTTCAAGAAGCTCTAACAGTAACCAAAATCACAGTTGTAATGTCACATCAAGAAGATTCTTCAGCAATAACTCGATAATGATCTCAAAAGAACACACCAATGAGAAGTTTTTTTGTATCCGTGATCTTGGATGACCAGGGATGGTGCTGACCCTTATACTGTTATGTTTCTGATATAATGCACTACATTCTCCAGGCTATCCTTGCATAACAATTTCCTGAAAACTGTGAACAAAAAAATGTCTCAAGGTGACTGGGTACATAGGAAAACAATAATTGTGTTGCACCAATTAATTAAAAATTTTCAACATTGAGAAAAATGTTTTGAATCTAGACATTAACATTAGATTTAAGTTCTTTAATATAGGTAAACCATAAACTGAACCCAAAATCACCATAAATGAGTGCAGAAAATGCCACAATAGATAGATAGATAGATAGATAGATAGATAGATAGATAGATAGATAGATAGATAGATAGATAGATAGATAGATAGATAGATAGATAGATAGATAGATAGATAGATTAAAATCACAGCATACTAGATCTTCACACACGTAACAATCAGAAAGGCATCAAGTGGATCAAGGAGGCTGCACTTGCTCTTTTTAGCAAACACATTCACTACAGAGAATCAACTGCACACAAAATGAGCCAGATGTACAGCAGAAATTGCAAGGTCAGTCACAATAAATTATGGGTTTCCTTTTCAGGCTATCAGATGAAATAAAACACAGCTGGTTCAAAACAGGGAGACAGGGAGGAACAAGCAGACACAAGCATGTGTTTGCCACTCCGGGCTCATGGGACCAAACCTGAATTTCCTCATATTTGCAAATCATTTCAAAGTGAACACAATAATAAGCCTCATTTCCTTCTTTTCTTCCTACCTAGCAATTATAAATGGCAGACAGTTTTACACAAGCCCAGAGTTCACAGATTCCGTGTCATAAGGCTCCTGCAACTTGCAACACATTGAAATGTGATGTATGTCTTCATCATGTGCGATACGTGCTTCTAGTCTGACCTGCAGGGCAAAAGGAAAGTTGAGCTCTAATGTAGGGTTGGGCGACTTGTAGCTGTGATATATGGGTCTGATAAGGAGATACTGTGAAGCAAATGGGCGTTTTGAAAAATGTAAATATTATGACTCATTAGCTGAAGACGTCTCCCAGCCAATGTGGCTCCATCCAATATTTAAACAGATTAAGTTGTGTTATTTTCCAGCAGAGTTTTGTAAATTAAATTCAAGTGAATCATTTTGCAATGTGTCTTTTTCTGGTCTTGGAGCTATTTAGTTTCTTTTCTCTCTGGTCAGTTACATATCATAAACTTTCTGGTTTTCTCTGGTGGTGTAATGCTGAATTTACTTTCAAAAGTGGAAAGCATTTCCTTCCATACTCATTATATAGATCTCTAAAAAGATTATCAAGGGCAAGGATGTTGAACTTGCAGTGCAGCTTTCATTCCATCTGCTGTCTTAATGTTAAGCTTTGAGGAAGCTATTTGGCCTTGCTGATCATCCCGTGATGTCTGAACGTGTATTGGAGCAACATGGGGGTTTGTGGTGCTGCCTTAAAACTCCATTAGTCCATGAGCCTCACCTTAAGGGGAAGGCAACATCACACGATAAGTCAAGGTCCCTGAAATGTTTTTGCATGTGTCCGAACCTTCCATTTATTGTGATGACAGTTAGAGTGTTTGTTCTACTGTACTGAATTGTAGGATTTCAGCAGGCATTTTGTCGCTGAGTCATTTTCTTTTTATATTTCGAGTCTTGCTTTCAGTATCTACCTCTTGAATCTATGACATTTGTGTTCGGATTCTTGACATTGTTTATGCTCATGCCCTTTTACTGTTTTACCTGGTTTACATTTTCAACCATTTCTGACGCTTTTTGTGCCAGCTATTGATGCAACCTGCAGCATGCCAACCTATGTTTATGCTGGCTGACTTGCTTCATTGAATCCACCCTTAAGAAATGTCATTAGCGAGTCTCCCATTTCCTCACTAGCCAAAGTCATCCTCATTCTTTTATGAATGTGCAATTCAAAAAATAAAAGGAATTCTTGGCAAAGCATTTACATATATATTCTGTCTGACTGGTACCCCATCCAGAACTGGTTCCTGTCTTGACCCTGGGATGCCGGGATAGGCTCTAGCCCCTGTTGACCCTGAGCTGGATTAAGCAGGTTTGAGAATGTGTAAATGGCTGGATATATGTATTTTAAAGCTTGTGATGATGTATAAAAATGATAAAGCAACCCAAAGGTGTCTCTTCCCACCAGTCCCACAGGGGACTGTTCTTTCCCCTCTCCTCTTCACCCTGTACACATCGGACTTTAGCTACAACTCAGTGATGTGCCACATGCAGAAGTTCTCAGATGACACTGCTATTGTGGGGTGTGTCTGGGGTGGACAGGAGGAGGAGTACAGGGGTCTTGGTGAATGTCTTTGTGGGATGGTGTCAGTCAAAAAACTGTTGTTGAACAAAACCAAACCAAGGAGATGGATGTGGACTAGCATAGGTCTAGACCTACACTGAGACTTGTCTCCATTGAAGGGGTTGACGTGGAGTGGATCAAGACCTATAAATACCTGGGAGTGCAGTGGAATGACAGGCTGGACTGGTCAGAGAACATCTGTTCAGGAAGGAGCAAAGCCAGCTCTCTTTTCTGAGGAAGCTGGACTCCTTTAACATATGTAAGAAACTCCTGTAGATGTTGTATCAGTCTGTGGTTGCCAGTACTCTCTTCTATGCCTTGGTGTGCTGGGGTGGGGGGGTGCTAGAAGAAGTGAGATGCTGATTGTATGGACAAGGTAAGCAGGATCTGTGGTTGGAATGGAAATGGACTCTCTGGTGAAAGTGGCAGAAAGGAGGACACTAGGCAAGCTGCTTGTCTGTCTATTACGGAACATCACCCACAATACACCACCATAATTAAGCAAAGGAGTTTGTTAAACACTCCATAGTTAAATTCTGCATGTAATCTTGAATTAATTATATGGACTCCTTTTCAAAGGTGCTTGCAGCTTTCCACATCACAGTATATTATGTTTGGTAAAGTTTCCATTTAAAATTATCTATCTATCTATCTATCTATCTATCTATCTATCTATCTATCTATCTATCTATCTATCTATCTATCTATCTATCTATCTATCTATCTATCTAGGAAATGATGCAAAGCAAGTGAAAAGAATTCCAAAAACCTTAAATCTTATTTTTCTAATTTGCCCCTCGTAAGTTGGAGTGTAGGCATGTGCAGGTCGCACTTTGGGCTGGCCCATCCCATTCAGGACTGGTTATTCCTTGTGGCCAGTGCTCTCATGATAGGCTCCTGATAACCCGGAATTATGCTACGCAGATTTAAGAATATTATGTGACGTCCTGAGCAATATTTACATCCTCGTCCTCCTGTTCTGATCTTCCTTGTATTGTTAAAGGCAAGACAATAAAACCTAGTAAGAAAACATGACTAATGTAATTAGTCATTTTTTGTGAGATCCTTCACATGACATAGCTGAAGATGCTTGATTCATTAATTTGCCCATTAATTTTCCAACTTTCTTTGTCACCAAAGGTTTGTGGCTAGAGTTTCCGCCTGGAACAGATGTTTTTTGTTTGGAGTTCCTGATTTTATAAAACAGAAAAGGACAAAAAAAAATCTCTTTCACGTCTATAGTGGTGTCCTTCCTCCTCATTCACATCCACCATTCCTTCCTTTTTCGTAAACAGTGTGACGGATTGCAGCTGTATAAATGGGGACAAGGCAAAACAAACCAAGCTGGATTTCATTTTCAAATGAAGTGTTTTGGGAAGCAGTTAAAGTCTGAGACAGGCAACGCTGAGTTTATGTTAGGTCAGTATGGCAGTAAAAATGGTTTATCAGTACTTCAATAGCAAAGCCTGATTACAATGAAGTACTGCATTTGACAGGGTGCCCACCATGACTCTGTGAATTAGTGGGGTGTTGAACACCTTGTGCCACAGTCATTTATCATTCTTCTGTGTTTTTTAGAGCATATCAGGTGGACACATTGACTTACAAGCCTCATCACAGCTGGGGATACCCACAGTATGTCAAGGTCTTCTAAATGAAATGAATAACGGATGGTCCAGACTAAAAAACACGGAGATGATTGACTGTGGGCCAAAATAAAGTTAAACTACTATGTGCCTTTCACGCTAATGTGCCAAAATAAATCTGTACTAGCTAGAACAACTATCTGTGGAAAGAAGGCTGTAATAGTGGACAGGTGCACAACACTTACAGCTCTAAGCACAAAAGAAGAATGACAGAATGGATAAATAACTTTTACACTTATATGCTTCTACGTATACATGTAACTTGCATGCTTAATTCCTTTCTGTATATATAATTATATGCTTACGTAACTCCTTATTGAGTTAAATAACTTATTTAAGTAGAACTTTATACACAGAATTTTAAGTAAATGCACTGTCTTTATTGGGAATTAGCTTTCTTTGCTTTTCTGCATGAAGAATATCTTCTTTATCTTTTGCTCTCAAGGTTGTTCTAGACCAAGTAACCCATATCTGGCTATGTATAAAAAATGGCAATGAAAAATAAATTCCTAAAATATTTAAAGTTTCCTGAGTAATTAAGATGGAGGAAATGGCACGTATGCATAAAAATATTGAAAAGTATGAAAATAATTGCAGTAATAAGGTTATAAACATAAACATCTGCCTTAAAATCTGTATTCTGTACATGGGCTGTCTGAATTGGAGTATCTGGTATGTATTTATTACATGTATTCATTTCTACATGTCATCTGGGATATAGGTGTGGGGGAGTTTAAATTTGTGAACTCTCCAGTGTCATCTTTCAGCCGTACATAGATATAAGAATATATAATTGTCACACTGCAGCTTCCCCAACAGAAACTATGACTGCTACGATATACTGTAAGACTGTGGATTAGTGGCATGTTTTATTCTTTTGACTTTGGGAACTGTCTTAATGATTTATTAATAAGAAAGAACTGATGCAAAAGGATCAGTGGTAAAGGACAACCAAATGGCATCTATCTATCTATCTGTTGTAGTAATAGTAATGTTTTATTTCTATACTACCTAATCTCAAACAAATGACAGATATATAATACAGAGAACACTACAGCATAAAACAAAAGAATTGACATGGCACAATTCAAACAAAACAGAATACACAGTACATAACTTAAAAATAATATCAAACATGTACAGAAAAATATGAAACAGTAAGATAGCAAAATTACAAAATATCAATATATAGAGTATAAAATTGTTAACTTGAATAAAGGCATGGAAGTATAGTGTGAATAGATACTTTATAGTTTTAGATCAGCCTTATAAGAACAAAGGCGTGCAATTTAAGTGACATGGAGGAAAAGTGTCCATGTGTGGGGAATATCTGTATAATAAACAGTAACGTTTCTGTCTCTATCTATCTATCTATCTATCTATCTATCTATCTATCTATCTATCTATCTATCTATCTATCTATCTATCTATCTATCTATCTATCATACCACATCTTTCATATATATCTATACCTATTTATCAATCTATCTGAGATCTGGTTAGACATCCCCACAGGATACTAATATCATTTACCTATATACAGTATCTATGTATGTAAGGATTCCTTAAGAAACATGATTACCTTACTTTAAAATAACAAATCATCCAGAAATCAGCCCAATGGGAGGACGTAACACAGAGAGAGCACAAGAGCTTTCTGAAAATGACTAAGCACCACTGATCAATCTCTTTAGGTGCCAAGGTGTCTGACTCAGAACTTTGACACCACTTTTGTCACTTCTCAATTAGTCACAGGAAAGCCACAGGCGAGTTAAGATCTTGTAACTTTTTTTTTTTTTTTTGTTATTGTAAAAGTGTAGTTTTTTTTTCTTTACCTGTCTCCATTAATACCTGAGTCAGGTATTACAGTGCTCTTCCTTCTTGCCGTAAGTGCATATTTCAAGGCTAAATTACAGGCCTCATGATTATAGAAATTTGTTGTCTGGGCACACACCCCGGCTCCTTTCCTCAAGAAAAGGTATAATATATATATTTGTTTTTCTTTCAGAAGGCAATATCCGTCTCAGGTGGGAGTAGTCATTTGCTTTGTTTTTAGAAAACAGTAAGTCAGACCGTTCAAAAGACAACAGCAGTTCTTTACTTTTGACACAGTTTACTTTGTTCCATTCTTTACAGGTTAATAGATGGGTATAACCATAGATATCTTGGCGGCGATAAATTCTAATTATGTTCTTACTGTCCATTAGTGGAGTACTGTTGGGAATACTTTATTTAGCTTTTCATAACATGGCATGATGAGGATGAGCACGAGAAATCGAGTGATTTGATACATTAACAGCATTTGAATCACATGACAAAGAGCTCCAGCAACATTTGCCTTCAGATGACAGATTAATCTGAAGTGGCTTTCCTTCATTACTAAGTGGCTCTAAGTTCCTTTCACTGGCACTGAAGTGGTAAGTATGTATTGAAGATGCACCCCTGTGTCAAAGTGCAGTTAATACTCCATGTAATAGTTTCTAGTGCATATTGATAGATGGACAGGAATCAAAAAAGGTCTGGAAAAACTCTTTATCGCTTCAGTATTAAATATTATGAATTGTATCATCAAGCCTTAAATACATGAAAATATAAAATAATCTTTTAAAAATAAACAAATAAAACAAAAGTTATTCAGAATATTTAAAAGGGACTTTAACATATTTTCAAATTACTCTTGCTATATTTCTGCATTTAGAACACATTACACTTTCCCCTGTCTCCTTAAATGTACAAAAACATCAGCTTTCATACGCTACTCCATTTAATTTAGCAAAATCAGATTCCATGTTTGTACAATGAAAGAGTTAGATAGATAGATAGATAGATAGATAGATAGATAGATAGATAGATAGATAGATAGATAGATAGATAGATAGATAGATAGATAGATAGATAGATAGATAGATAGAAATGGAAACTTTACCAAACATAATATACTATGATGTGGAAAGTTGCAAGCACCTTTGAAAAGGAGTCCATATAATTAATTCAAGACTACAGGCAGAATTTAACTATGGAGTGCTTAGTGGCTTTTGTGTGGAGTTTGCATGTTCTCCCTTTATCTGGGAGGGTTGCTTTCCACCAGACTGTAGCTCTCTTCCCATATCCCCGACTAGGTTGACTAGAATTTCTACATTGGCCATGTCTTTGTGACTGCACCCTGTGATAGGCTTGCTTTGCCCCCAGTGTTACTGAGAATGGCTCTGGACCTTCAGGGGCCTGAACTAGATTAAATGGGTTTGAAAATGTTATGTTATTAAAAAAGTGTAATGAAAACCAATAATAAATTAAACTAAATTTGCATGTTCATTTACTACAGCACAAAAAAGGGTGTCTTATGTTTGTGCAGAAAGATACTTCTGAAAACTATTGCATTTCTATTCATTCTAGAAGATACAAAGTAATAATTGCAGAAAACAGGGCCAACATATAAAATGGAGTAGACCTTAAGTGGCTCTGGTAAAAATGAGAAAATCTGCAAGAACAAGATATTTAGCTAAATCAGGTGCCTAGTTGGAATACCATCAGTGGTGGTAGCTCTTATGTGTGTGGGGATGTAACAACTCCACTCCAGTGGCACAAAGGAAGGGAGAGGATCCTGGCACACCTTTAATTTATTAAGGGAATCCCCCAATCTAATAGGTGTAGACAGGGAGGTCTGACATAACAATGAATAAAGGAGGCCAGGCTGATTGGGGCTTGGCTACTTCCTCAAGACCCCCTAATCGCAGGTGTTCCTAGTGCCACTAGGGGAGAGTTAGGAGGATGGCACCAGGAGTTCCAGAGAGTGATCCTAACTTGGAAGTTTTCTCCTAGACGTGGTTTCTAGATTGAGCTACAAGCTCATTCTTGCCAGACCTCCAGAAAACATGGAGATGAGAGTGGAGTGGAGTCAAGGGTACAAATTATGTGAGGAATACATGCCAGAGTAGTCAGAAAAAATAATTTAAGGAGAGAAACAAAGGAACAAAGGAAGGCAATTGAGAATAGCTAAAGGATGGGAAGTACACAAGGCACCTCACCATTTAGATGGAGGTGCAAGTCTTGGTCAGGCTAGTGGGGTAGCTAGAATTGTATTCTTTCTTTTTCTGGTTACTCTAGGTGTTTGTGTATGTATTTTGTTAACGAAACACTCATTTTAATAACTTTGTTGTCCTTGGCTTTTATTCTAAGTTTGAGGAACAAGAGCACCAGCCCCTCATCCAAACCCCATCCATTTTGAAATCTGCTCAGTCCAGTTTAGGGCATTACAGCAGTATTATAAGAAACAGCCCTGGTTGGGGGTCCTTTACAAGGCACATACACTGTAATAAGTCGAGTCTGGGGACGCTTTAATGGATTAATTTATTATTGATTTTAGCTGTATTTAAGCATAGCCGATGGCTTAACCACTGAGAAGTGGCTCACACGTGAGTGTCTGACATCACACAGGTTTAGTTAATTACAGAATGAGAGGAGCAAAGTAATTAACGAGTATCATCTAGGGTGGCCACAAGATAAGAGAGGTGGATTAGGGTTAGACAGATGGTACAAAGAGATTGAAAACAGAATGAGAAAGATGAAAAAGCAATCACTCGTCAGAATTTGCCTGGATGAGTATTCCATGTTGAGAGGACAGGACAGGCAGCATCGGCTCTGTTGAGCTATGAAAAGAGACTGATGACTGGTGTGGGGTTTCCGGGGTGTGGCTATATTCTTTCTAGCGGGCTGATGAGAATGGAGAAAAGCTAAGAGAACAGTACACTGATGTGAAAATCCACAGCATAGTGGCACCAATATAGTGGGCAAGAAGCTGCAGGGTACCAATCAAGGTGGCAATTCAGGAGCTACAGGGCATCCAACAAGGTGGCAGATTGGGATGCAGCAGGCTAAGCAATGGGGATTTCTTATATTGCCCTGACAAAGGGAACAAAGGAATGCCTCCTGAAGGATTTTTGGGATACAATACACCCAATGAAGGGCACCATTTTAAGAAGACTTGTTTATTGAAGTACTGTTTTGCTTTGTCACTTTAATTCTTTGCATTTATAAAATATCTGCTATACTTTTGAGAAGAAACTCTTGTCCGATGTCCCGAAAGATGTTGGTGCCCATGGCTGTGGACACCAGGGCACCACACACACACTCAGACACACACACACACACACCACCTGCACTGCTTAAATGAAGAGTTGCCAAATCACCTAATGTGCATGGCTTGGAGAGGTAGAAAGAAGATAGAGGAAATGGGGAAAAATTCAAGTCGATACAGAAATAACAAGTAAACTCCACATAAGCTGTGACTGGGGCTGGTTTTGAAATCTGGAGCTGTGAGACCTCAGTGCTAATCACCATGCCACCCCTTAGCTGAAATGTAAGAGGCAATTCCAGTGAATGCCAATGTAGGTGAAAGGACTCAATTTACTAACAGTAAGTGTGTGAAGGAGATGATACACTGCCACTGTCTGTTGAATTTGTTGTCTTACAAGAGACTAATATAGGAAATAAATGATTATGTTTTAATTCCAAAGCTGTCTTCTAGTACAATAGAACATACTTTGTATGTCAATATATCTTATATAAACGTCTACGCGTGGAAGTGTGTGTGTCTGTCCGGCCCGGAAGTGACAGGAGTAGTCAGGGTAAGGGCTCCACCTCCGAGGATACACAAGCGAGGCCAGCACATCGGCAAAGTGAAACCTCAGAAGAACGAGTCACTCGCTTAATGGCTAATACACAAGCGAGGCGATCACATCGGCAGAACAAAACCTTTGAAGAAAGACAAAGTCGCTTAGCCGCTACTACACAAGCGATGCAAGCATGTCGGCAACACAAAACCTCCTAGGATGCCCAGAGTAGTTCCTTTCAATTACCTGACATCTCTACATTTCCATTTTTTGTTGACGATTTCAATATTTTTAGGACCCCGTGCGCTTACACAGCTAGTTTATGTATAAATACCATGTGCTCTCTCTCTAACACATTAGAACAGTATTTTACAAGCAGTGTGCCGTAGCACAGTGGTGCACCATGAGAGCTTACCAGATGTTCCATGGAAATAATAGTGTAGCGCACTTGGGTCAGAACCAGAGAGGGACAACCTCTTTGAGTGGTCAAGACTTGACTGAGGAAGACAGGACTACCTAAAGAAGCTGGCATAAAAACAGCTCCATGATCGCTATGTTGCAGACACAGCACTTTGAGCACTTCAGATGCATCTGAAGTCCATCTGCCTAGGTGTGTCGCCCACGATCAGTGGATAGTGGGCACATGAGTTGCCTCTGAGATGGGCAGGCAAAGGGATGAAGCCAGCAAAGTGATCACTAAGTGCCATTTCTGCAAACCGGCATCTCAGAGCTGCTGTTTTACTAGATTCTCTGGCAGTCCTGCCCCTTTGGGCAGTTGAGCAAATACATGAGATATATACTGTATGTGTTTGTGGTTACTAAGGTAGTGGTGTGCCTTGGGATATTTTTGGTTACAAATAGTATGCCAACAAAGAAAAAAAGGTTGGAAACACTGCACTACATGGAAGGTACAGTACTGTTGGTGTTTTTTTAACACAGCCATAGCTCTATTCCTCCCTGTCTTGAACCATTGAACCCTTTACATCTGTAGACCTTCATCTCTACAACTAGATCATTCTAGACAGTATGTGCCAGAGGATATGGGCCAGTCCAAGATATCCTTTGTACTGACCATATCTGTCAACTGCTTTTTCAAATTGAAAGATTTTTGCCTCCTAATTATACTTGTCTGGTTCTTAGTGAAGCCAGTCTATTTATGGGACCTTTCAGCTACTTAAAATTGTTTTTCATTTGTTTTGGTCAACTTTTCTAAAATTTGGTAGGGTTATTTATAAAATGTGATTAATGAGTGAATGTGTGAATTGCTCTGCCTAGTATGACTCCCCTACCCTATGGACCACAACAAGAGAATGAGTTTCAGTTCAGATCATCGTGTGTATGTGAGAGTTCTCCACCCTAAATCAGAACGCAACAACAGGAACCGCTCTCCAGAAAATGCATAGCTTTCAGTTATCACAGGAATTTACCTGACCTTGAAATTCTGAAAATATAAATGTAGTGAACTTTTAGAGAAGGTGGAAAAATGGCTTATTAATTAGTACTGCTGTCTCAGAACTCCAGAGTCCTATGTTTATCATTCTGAAGATGTTCAGATTTGGTCTACTTGACCTAGAAAAGAGATGGGTGAGTGAGTCAGTCCTGTGACTAACTGACATTGTACTGAGGATTGTCCCTGTTTTGTGTCCAGTGTGGCCAGAATAGATGCTAGTCCCTCATGGAACAAAAAACCTCAAGACAGAACTCATACAGATCACATGACATATTTATACTTTTGGAACAAGGTTGGATAGAAAGATGAATGAATGCATGGATGGAAGGATTTTTTGTAAAGTTAATCATTTATATCCTAGCAGATACTCTGTACCCATGTTACTTTGATTTTCTGTTAAAATCATTACAAGTAATATATGACAAAATGAGTTTTTCCTCAAGTATGTGAGATTGCTCTCAATCTGAAGAATAGTTTGTATTGATGCACATTAGGGGTATAGATTTTAGAAGCAGCATGACTGTATGCAGGAGTGGCTGAGGAGCTAGTGTTCAGTGCAGAGACAAGCTGATTGCTTGATTTGGTCAGCTATTCCACATCAGCACTCCATGAGTTGTAATTAGCATGTTGCAGCCACGGGAATATAAAGGAAACCAGGAGAGAGAGAGAGTTAAGGGTGCAAGATTGAAATAAGGGCAAGACAGAAAATGGAACAAGGAAGTTTCAAGAAGAAAAGATGAGAGCGAGCAGAACTGGTGAGGAAGTAGTTAGAGGGAATTTGGTAAAGGGGTCAGAGAAAACCCCACAGTGGAGGTGTGTGAAAATCGCTCCATGGTTATACCAGATTGATCCTGCTGTGGAGCTAAGAGCAAGATGGATGGGGACTCCCAGGGATACCACTGACACCAAGGTTATAGATAAGACTAAATGCATCCTGGTAGACACCAAGGGATAGTGGCCGGGGTAGGAGTCATGGCGAGGACCCTTTTTGTTCAGGTCTTGGCCTCATTGAGTATAGCTGTCATGGATGAGCAGGTTAAGAGAATGAGATTTAAAGGGGATTCTGGCTTCTGAGTTTTCTTATTTTTCTTATTTTATTATTATTTTAACTGTTTTTATAATGAAGTATTTATTTATTTACAGAATGCATGCATCGCACTATATGTTTCGTTGCACACTTGTTTATTGAAAAGTAAAAGCACTAAGTATGTTTGCCCCATCCCTTGCTTTGTGTGTGCCCTCATTGCTCAGTCCATCTGGATTTCATGACTATCGATGTCAAACATTGTCCTGTCAATTATACTATAGCTAAGCAAAATGTTCTTTTTTTTTTATTATTATTTTTTAAAATATTTGTATTGATTTTATTGAAATCATACAACATTCCATACAAATAGATCAATTTTACAAGAATAGGATTGAAAACAAATCAACCCCCACCACTGAGAAAGAGATCATGGGCAGAAGAATAAAACTTAAACCTAGTAAAAATAAGGAAATAGATAAATTAATAAGTGAATATAGATAAATGGAGAAGAAGAAAAAAAAGGGAGAATAGGGAGAGAATCTGCTTCTTCAGTGCTTTAAAAGCTTATTCTAAAATGTTAAGAATTAGATCCTGCCAGGTTTGGAAAAATTTCTGCACAGATCCTCTAAGTGAGAATTTTATTTTTTCCAATTTCAAATAATATATAACATCAGTTACCCACTGACTTAAAAGTGGAGAATTAGGATTCTTCCAGTTGAGCAAGATAAGTCTACGTGCCAATAGTGTAGTAAAGGCAATCACAGTTTGTTTGTCCTTCTCCACTTTAAGTCCATCTGGAAGAACACCAAACACAGCTGTTAGTGGATTAGGAGGGATTGTGACACCAAGGCTGTCTGATAGGCATTTAAAAATTTTGGTTCAAAATGATGTTAATTTGGTGCAGGCCCAAAACATGTGACCCAGTGAGGCTGGAGCTTGATTGCAGCATTCGCAGGTTGGATCTTGCTCTGGAAACTTTTTGGACAGTTTTAAATGAGACAGATGTGCTCGATATATAATTTTGAGTTGAATAATTGTATGCTTTGCGCATATGGAGTTCGAGTGAATTCTCTGCATTGCTACCTTCCACTCCTTTTCTGATATGTTGAGGGAGAGATCCTTTTCCCATTGTCCTCTTGGATCTTTGAAAGGGAGGGACTGTAAAATGGTTTTATACTGTATATTGCAGAGATGTTGTCTAAGTCCTTGAAACTGATGAATATATTTTCCAGCATAGAGGGAGGTGGGAGATGAGAGGAATTTGGGCAGGTTCTGTTTAACAAAGTTTCTAATTTGAAGATAGTGAAAGAAATGTGTTGCTGGAAAGTTAAATTTAGAATGTAATTGTTCGTAGGATGCAAAGACGTTGTCTATATACAGATCTCTAAGTGATTTAATCCCAAATGTTTTCCAGACATTAAAAACTACATATGTCTGCGAGGGTTGAAAAAGTTGGTTTTCGTGCAGAGATGACACAGATAAAAGATTCTCTATCTTAAAATGCTTTCTACATTGGTTCCATATTCTGAGTGAGTGAAGCACTATTGGGTTATTAGTATATTGGCGATAATTTGCATTTATTGGGGCACAAAGCAAGGGATATAAAGAAGAACTGCAGGATTTTATTTCTATTGCAGATAAAGCCTGCTCTATTAGCTAAGCAAAATTTTCAATGACAAAGACTCATTTTATTATGATAACACCTACAGCTGCAAAACAACAGTCTGCAAATTTTCATGACTTTGTATGGAATTGCCAGAAGTGTTATATGAAATGAAATTATTTAAATGTTTCTCTGTCCTTCTCCTGCATATTTTTGGTTTATTTCTTCCCTTTGAGGGTTTTGATGTGTGAAATCATTTTTATCACTTAGAAATTTCTTTGAAAGGTATTTAAGAACATATAGATTTTTAATTACTTTATTTATTATGGGTGCCACCATTGTCTGGATTTGTGGATGTTTTGTTTACAGTTGCTATTGTTCTGTTAGTAAGGTGTAACTGGCAGTGAAATCATTAATGTATCAGTATAAGGTTGGCATCATGCAATTCCTGGTCACCCAAGATTGTGAATGGCATCCTGAGTGTTAGTAAGTACATTTCCTTATCGTCACTTTAGTGTATTGCTCTTTTGCAATGACTTTTTGGCAACAAATTGTGGTTGTTGTTTTGACTTAGACAAACAGTACTACAGATAGTTTGGTAACAACCTTTGGCTGGGTTAAAAATAATATCTTATCTTCTAGTCCTTTCTGTTAAATATTCTGTCTCCTTCCTCTGTGACATAATACAAACTTGCACTAGGATGGTACAGAATCAGTGAAGTGCTCAGAACATGTAAAGATCCTTTCTCATGGTTGGAAAACTTATAAGCAATGCAGTTGTGCCAGGAGATTGTATACTCTGTGTAACTGGGTCATAGTGTAGAGACGCCCTGACAGAGACTAGATGAAGCCTTTAGGTTCCTCCATGAAGATGTATTACACAGGTTATCCCCACAAAGAACAGCTGGAGTTGTTAGAGGGGTTTCCAGAGAGCTACATTGCCTCAAGACTGCACAGAATTAGGGTGCCATTCATCTTAGTGTTCCATAAACACTGTCTGCCAGTAGCAAAACTGTGTTTTAAGGGTGGAGTGGTGGCCAGAAGATTAGAAAACAGAAGGTGAGAGGAAGAGTAATTGCTGAGGTGGTGTAGTGATGGTGGGAAAGAGAGGGAGCCACACCACCTTATAGTATGAGATGTCACACACGTGCGATTGGGTTGCAGCTAAAGGGCCTGAATAATAGTATTTCCATGTTAGACTAGGGAGTAGCGAGGTGCACTAACTAACTCTTTCAATCCTCTGCAGATTATCCATGTGAAATCCCACATGGTTCCGGCCTCACTGATGATGTCACTTCCGGTTACACTCCCACCGATGACATCACTTCCAGTTCTGGGCCCATTGATGCTGTAACTTCCAGTTCCGGGCCCACTGATGACATCACTTCCCGTCACAGCCTTTAAAGCCACCATCTTTGCAACAAGTCAGTTCTGTTTTGGATTCAGACCTGTGAACATCTCACAATCTATTTATACCATTTTGCAGCCAGGGCACAATATACAGGTGGCTGCCCGAAACCTTTTTGATGTCTTTCATCTATTCTTGTGACAGAGTAAAAAAGAGGAGTAAAAAAAAGTGCCCATGGAAAGTATTTACCCCATTGGACTTTTTCACATTTTATTGTTATACAACATTGAATCACAGTGCATTTAAATTGGCTTGTTTCACACGGATCACCAGAAAAATACTCTTTAATATTAAAGTGAAAATAGAGTTCTGCAAAGTAGTCTAAATTAATTACAAATGCAAAACACAAAATCATTTATTGCATAAGTATTCATGTGACCTACTTAAATCATTGCTGGTGCAGCCCATTACTTTTACTTGTCACATAAGTAATTCGGTGGTGATCACCTTTCTGCATGCAAGAGATTTTAATTGATTATAGTATAAATGCACCTGAAAGTACAACTTGTGGTGAGAAGTGAGGCCTAACCTACACAAAAAAAGACAAAAAAGCACTCAAAGCAACTCAAGGAAGTGGCGATTGAAAACCACAAGTTAGTGGATGGAGAAAAGTTAATATCACAGTCACTGAATATATAGCGGGTTGGATAATGACTGACTGACTCAATATTCAGTCAAATCAATCATTAAGAAATGGAAGGTACAACTGTAAAAACTGAGTGTCTATGTAAGAAGAAGTTTAGTTACAGTGTATGAGAGTAAAGAAACTGTGCATACAACATCGCAGATTGATGGGAGACTGGCAAAGAAAAAGCCACTGTTAAAAAAATGCATGTGACATCTCGGTAGAAGACACATGGCAGACACTGAAGTGAAATGGAAGAAGACTCTGTGGTCTGATGAGACCAAACTTGAGCTTTTTGGCAATCAGACTAAACCAAGTTCTGCACATTATCAAAAACAGACCATTCACATGGTGAAGTGTGGTGGTGGCAGCATCATGCTCTGGAGATTCTTCCCTGCAGCAGGCACTGGAGATCTTGTGAGAGTAAAAAGGTAAAATGAATTATGAAAAGATTGGACACACACAGGAAGATGTTTGGGGGCAGCTGCCCATAAACTTGAATTAGGCTGCCAAAATTGAAAGGTTGGTTCCATAGAACAGGTCTCAACAGACTTCAGTCCAACAATAGAACAATCACAACAGGCAAAGATGGCAGTTTTGAAGCCAGGCAGAGGAAGTGATGTCATTGGACCTGGAACCAGAAGCGACGTCCTCTAGTCCAGGCGAAATTTCCCGTGGTTGGTGTGCCGATGAAAAAGAGGGAGGATTAGTGCACCCTTCCACTCCCTGGTCTGGCATGGAATTAGCCTTTTGTGAGCCCTTCAGCTGCCTCCCATGTGCATGTGTGTGACAGAATGCAGCAAATTACAGGAAAATCCTGGAGGAAAACCCAGTCCTTTCTGCAAGAAAGACGATTCGTTTTCCAGCAACCCAACAACTAAAAGCATAAAGTAAAAGCTACACATGAAAGGCTTGAAAACAACAACATTAATATACTGGAGTGGTCGAAGGAGAGTTCAGATCTCAATCCAATTAAGAGTTTGTGGCTAGACTTGATAAAAGCTGTTCACTCACAATCTACATGTTACCTGACAGAGCTTGAGCAGTTGTGCAAAGAAGAATGAGGAAAAAATTGCAGTGTCTAGATGTGCAAAGCTGATAGAGACCTGTGCACACAAACTCAGTGTTCTCATGGCTGTCAAAGGTGCATCTACAGTAAATGCTCACTTGAAAGGGGTGAATACTTATGTGATCAATCATTTCATGTTTCATATTTTTAATGATGTATAACAATCAAATTTGAAAACTTCCAAGGGGTGAATACTTTTTTAGGCACTGTATAATTTCATATTTTTTATTCTTGGCTAACACAACCCTTAGACCTACTCCACGTATATTTTTTTCACTGCTCCACAACAGGATTCAAACTCCCTAACCAAACACTGCAAGAGACGCCTCAGTCTTCTTGAGTGGTTTAAAAGATACAGCGTCAGGTAAGAATCTCTGCGATATGATTAGCTTACTTACGGGTGACAGACTGGCAGGAGAGCAGCACATGTAACCTTCAAATAATATAATAAGATTACTGTATATACTGTACTTGTTTTGTTCAATGTGAAATGATACAATTCCAAAATATTCAGGACTGCATGTCACAATGCTGGGCAGGGGATCCGACTTAAGAAATAAATATTAATTACACTCTGCCAAGATTAATTTGCATGCTTCCTCTGTTGTGTGAAATGCATTGTTGGAAATATTAATCTGCCTGTAAAATTACTAAGTGACTATAACTGTTACAGTTATACAACAGCGTGCCCATTATGCTACAATATGTATTTTTCAAATTTCTTTTTCTAATTTTTCGTCCATATATGTCAATTGGATATTTATGTTTAATACAATCTTTTCATTCTTTCAACTGAATTATTTTAAAAATGTACAAATGAATCTCTGTCTGTCTAAATAGCGTACCTTCTGACTCTACACAGTAGTTTACAAATATGGTAAGGTGAGTGGGACACACATATAGAAAAGAGAGCAAGAGAAGAAGCATCTGAAAAGCAGTCCTCAGTGAACATCACAAGGCTGTGAGGCAAAGATCATCTGAATATCAGGCAGGAGGATATTAATCTCGCTCCGTTTTATATCTCAGTAGTCTTAATGTAGGCAGCTGCTTTAGACAGGTATCCCACAAGACGTTGAATTATAATAATAGTACTCAAATTGGTAAGGTTTTCAGAAATCTTTTTCACAAATTATCAGAATACATCCCAGAGGAGAAGTGAAAACACATGTAAGTAAAATGGACATTTCTTGCAGGAGCTTTCCTTGGTTCTGAAAAAAAAGCTTTCTTTGAGTCTACTTGAAATCTGTCAAAAAATATTTAATTAACACACAGTCTATCATTCTGTTTCTGATTCACAAATCCAGCACCCTGGGTTCACGTCCAGGGTTGCTGTCCATGTGCCATGTGCATGTTCTTCCTGTGTCTACATTGGTTATTCACCAGGTACTCTGGCTTCCTCCCACTTCCCCAAAGACATCCAGATTCAGTTACCCGATTTTTCCAAATTGTTCCTGCATTTGTGGGTCCCACAAAGGACTGGTGCCCTGACCAGGGATGTTTTCTGCCTTGTGCTTAGTGCTGCCAGGATAGTATCCAACCTCCCACAACCCTGATTTGAATTATCGAATTTGAGAATAACAAAGAAGTCTTTCATAAGAAATTGCTTTTTTTTTCAAAGTAACGTACAAACTAAAATAATAATGTAATAAAAATGCATGCGTTAAAAAAGTTAATTTGAGCAGCAGGGTGGCACATGGATGTTGACTCACAGCTCTGAATGACTGGGCTCCAATTGCAATATGCACCTTATCAGTGTGAAGTTTATACAATGTGTTACAGCTGTGTTATTAGGGGTTTTTTGTCCCCAAGACATCCTAGTGGTTGTGCCATCAGGATGAACTCCATTTCCCTGCTATCATTCTGCTAGAAATAAATAGGCACAGGAAAATATCTGAAGCTGATGGTATTGGAGATGAAGAGAAAACAAAGTCAAAATGACCTCTGCTGTGAAGCCAGAAGGTAAAAATCAAAACAGCAATGCTCAAAATGTTAATCTGAATCATAAGTCAAAAAAGAAAAAAGGTTGTGAGCACTCAAACACTGTTAAAATACACTTTTACTGCAAGCAGTATTAAATTTGTTTAAATCCAGAAATTTAGCCAATGCATCATTATCTTAAGAAGGGAAGACCTGCTGATATGTCACACAACATGACGTCTGGTCGAGGTGGGTGAGCAGCTGTCTACAACAATGCAAATAATGATGGCTCTCCAAATATGACAGCTTGAAAATTACACAAAATAATTTTAAAAATTAATTTCACATGGACTAAACAATCAATACCTTAAAATGAGCTCAAAAATTAAAACCACAGTATTGTAGGAATTCCAGAGTCATGGCTAAATAAGAATGACGGAGAGGAATATAATATTAGTGGTTACATATGCTTCAGGCGAGATAAACAAGGAGTGGATCTGGTGTTATTTGTGAAAAATAATATTAAGGCCCACAAGATGTCCAAGATGGAAGAAGGAAACATGCCAGAATCACTGTGGGTTAAGCTAGTAAGGAAGAACAGCAGAGATCTGGTTATTGGAGTTTGCTACAGGCTGCCAAATTCTGATATGTTAGATAATGACTTATTATTTAAACAAATAAGATATATGTGTGACAAAGAGGATGTAGTGGTCATGGGTGATTTTAATTTCCCAAACTTTGATTGGGAAGCCCCTATTGGGAATACAAAAAAGGAAACTGAAATGGTGCCGATGGCAAATGACTGGGTTTTCTTACCCAGTTTGTCTCAAGCACAACATGTGGTGACACCAGTCTAGATCTCATCTTTTCAAACAATAAAGACAGACTAACAAGAATAGAAGTTAATTTGAGCAATAGTGATCACAACATTGTAGAAATTAAGATAATCTTTGAAAACATACACATTTACACCAAAACAAAGACTTATAACTTGAGGAAATCAGACTTTATGGGGATCAGGAAGTATCTACAAAACATCAAATGCTAAAGCAAAAACTCAGCACCAATAAATGACAGTTGGTGTCACTTCAAAAGTCTTCTGATTCAGGCTCAAAATTAGTTTATTCCAAAAGGCAATTAAACAAAAAGACTTCCAAAATGGACAAAGAAAAAAGAAAAATGGAAAAGATCACTGTACACGAAAATTTTTAAAAAAAAGCCAGATATTTCTGACATACAGGAATACTGGAAACTACAGCAAGAGATCAAAAATGCATTCTAAAATCTAAAGAGAAACCAAAATAAAAATTGCTATAAAGGCCAAAATGAACAGACAAGCATTTTTTTCAGTACTACTCCAATTAAAGGATGATAAAAGAGAATCTAAGAAAACTTAGGGACAAGAATGGAGAAATCATTGAAAATGAGAAGGAAATAACAATTAAACTGAGCAAGTATTTCACCCAAGTACTTAAAAAGGGAGAAACAAGTGGAATACCTCTGTCAGAAGAATGAGTCAGAGACATCACAAAGGTTTGGGGCAGCCACCCGTATAATATGCTCGGCTGCAAAATTGCTCTTTTTTATACAAGATGTGCTTAGTTTAGAGTCCAAAACAGAACTGCCTGTACTGAGGGCAACATGGCAGTTTTAAAGGCCTGGAAAGGAAATGACGTCATCGTAGCAGGAACTGGGAGTGGCGTCCTCGTGGTCGAAAGTGACGTCATCCTTGGGGCCGGCAAGAGACGGGTTTTCCCGGGAAAGGTCTGCAAGGGACTGAGAGAGATAGTCAGTACACTCCGCTGGCCCCTATCCTGGCGTAGAACTACAAGTGATTTGGCCCTTCAGCTGTTCCCCATGCGCACGTGTGTGACACCTCGTACAAAAGTAAAAACAATCTCTGAGTTCATAGATTTTAAAACAGAAGATTCGGATGTGCTTCAAGCCTTCAATACGTTGAAGACTAATAAAAATCCTGGAACTGATGAGAAATTACCAGTTGTATTGAATGAAATGAAAGACATCATCTATAAACCCTTATTAGACATATTTCAGCAATCACTTCAGAAAGGAGAAGTACCTGAGGACTGGAAAGTTACAAATGTGACTGCAATCTTTAAGAAGGGAGACAAAATGGGTCCTAGCAATTACAAAAAAATTAGCCTTACTTCTGTGCCATGCAAAATTATGGAAACTATAATAAGAAATAAATTAGAAAATGTACCTTAATGAAAATAATATTATAATAATAATAATAATAATAATAACCTGGTGGTGGAATGGGGAAGTACATGAGAATATATAGAGGAAGAAGATGGCAAAGAAGAAGTGGGATAGTCAGAGAGATACAGAAAGTAGACAAGAGTACAAGGAGATAAGGCGCAAAGTGAAGAGAGAGGTGGCGAAGGCTGTGCACTAAGGAGGGAAAAAAGGACCTGTACCAATTGGCTAGACATAGGGACTGAGCTGGGAAAGATGTGCAGCAGGTTAAGGTGATAAAGCATAAAGATGGAAACGTACTCACAAGTGAGGAGGGTGTGTTGAGCAGATGGAAAGAGTACTTTGAGAGGCTGATGAATGAAGAGAACGAGAGAGAGAAGTGGTTGGATGATGTGGAGATTGTGAATCAGGAAGTGCAACGGATTAACAAGGAGGAAATAAGGACAACTATGAAGAGGATGAAAAATGGAAAGGCCTTTGGTCCAGATGACATACCTGTAGAAGCATGGAGGTGTTTAGGAGAGATGGCAGTGGAGTTTTTAACCAGATTGTTTAATGGAATCTTGGAAAGTGAGAGGATGCCTGAGAAGTGGAGAAGAAGTGTACTGGTACTGATATTTAAGAATAAGAGGGATGTGCAGGACTGCAGTAACTACAGGGGAATAAAATTGATGAACCACAGCATTAACTTATGAGAAAGAGTAGTGGAAGCTCGGTTAAGAAGTGAGGTGATGATTAGTGAGCAGCAGTATGGTTTCATGCCAAGAAAGAGCACCACAGATGCGATGTTTGCTCTGAGGATATTGATGGAAAAGTTTAGAGATGGCCAGAAGGAGTTGTATTGTGTCTTTGTGGACCTGGAGAAAGCATATGATAGGGTGCCTCGAGAGGAGCTGTGGTATTGTATGAAGAAGTCGGGAGTGGCAGAGAAGTATGTAAGAGTTATACAGGATATGTACAAGGGAAGTGTGACAGTGGTGAGGTCTGCGGTAGGAGTGACAGATGCATTCAAGGTGGAGGTGGGATTACATCAGGAATCGGCTCTGAGCCCTTTCTTATTTGCAATGGTGATGGACAGGTTGACAGACAACGTTAGACAGGAGGCCCCATGGACTATGATGTTTGCTGATGACATTGTGATCTGTAGCGATAGTAGGAAGCAGGTTGAGGAGACCCTGGAGAGGTGGAGATATGCTCTAGATGCTCTAGATGATTTACATGTGTGTAAATGAGAGGGAGGTCAGTGGAATGGTGAGGATGCAAGGAGTAGAGTTGGCGAAGGTGGATGAGTTTAAATACTTGGGATCAACAGTACAGAGTAATGGGGACAATAAAGAGAGTGCACACAGGGTGGAATGGGTGGAGAAGAGTGTCAGGAGTAATTTGTGACAGATGGGTATCAGCAAGAGTGAAAGGGAAGGTCTACAGGGCAGTAGTGAGACCAACTATGTTATATGGGTTGGAGACGGTGGCACTGACCCGAAAGCAGGAGACAGAGCTGGAGGTGGCAGAGTTAAAGATGCTAAGATTTGCACTGGGTGTGACGAGGATGGATAGGATTAGAAATGAGTACATTAGAGGGTCAGCTCAAATAGGACAGTTGGGAGACAAGGTCAGAGAGGTGAGATTGTGTTGGTTTGGACATGTACAGAGGAGAGATGCTGGGTATATTGGGAGAAGGATGCTAACGATAGAGCTGCCAGGGAAGAGGAAAAGAGGAAGGCCTAAGAGAAGGTTTATGGATGTGGTGAGAGAGGACATGCAGGTGACAAGTGTAACAGAACAAGATGCAGAAGACAGAAAGATATGAAAGAAGATGATCTGCTGTGGCAACCTCTAACGGGAGTAGCCAAAAGAAAAAGAAGAAGAAGAAGAAAATAATATTCTAAATAGCAGTTAACATGGGTTTATGAGAGGAAAGTCCTGTCAAATCAATCTTTTTTTGAAGGAGCAACTGGAATGGTTGACAAAAATAAAGCATACAATATAATTTATGTAGACTGTCAAAAAGCATTTGATTCAGTTCCACACCAAAGATTAATTCTGAAACTAGAAGCTGTAGGCATCAGAGGTAACCTACAAAACTAGATCTCTAGTTGGTTAACCGGCAGGAGCCAAGGATAATAGATAAGAGGAGAATGCTCCACATGGAAAAAGGTCATCAGTGGAGCTCCTCAGGGGTGTGTCCTTGGACCAATACTTTTTCTGATTTATATTAATGACACTGATTCTGGTACACTTAGTAAACTTGTCAAATTCATAGATGACACTAAAACTGGAGGGATGGTAAACAATGAAGAGGTAGCAAAAAGAGTTCAAAAGGACCTGGACAATGCTCAAAACTGGGCGAACACCTGGAAAATGCAGTTTAATGTGGAAAAGTGCAAAAGTGCTGAACATGGGCAGTTAAAATACAAGATGGCAAACACAGTCATACAGGAAGCAACCTCTGAAATGGATTTCGGGGAATATGTTGACACAACATTTTCATTGACTAAGCAATGCACAGAAGCAATTACAAAAGCAAATACAATGTTAGGTTTTATCATAAAAACTGAATTGAGGTCAAGGAATGTTATACTTAAACTACTGTATATAATGCACTGGTAAGACCACATCTGGAGTATTATATGCAGTTCTGGTCAACACGGTACGAGAAAAACATAGCAGCACTTGAAGCTGTGTAGAGGAGAACAACCAGGTGTATCCCAAAACTTACAGTAAGAACATATCCTACTCTGACAGACTTAGAAAATTAAACTTGTTTACTCTTGAGCAGAGAAGACTGTGTGGGGACCTAATCCAGGTATTTAAAATCCTCAAAGGCATTAGTAAAGTTGGTCCAGGAAAATACTTTCATCTTTAGGGTGAATCAGGTACTCAAGGACGTCAGTGAAGATTAAGGGGAAGTGCATTTAAACCTGAAACCAAGAAGCACTTCTTCACGCAATGAGTTGTGGAACTCTGGAACAAACTACTGAGACATATAGTTGAACTTGACAACCTTTAAGAAAAATCTGAACGAGATAGTTGGACAGCTTAGCTATTAGCTAAACAAACAGGCTTGGTGGACTGAATGGTCTCCTCTCATTTGTCAAATTTCTTATCTCTTTGTGATCACTGAAGGAAAAGCTCTTAATTTTCTAACTGCTAACTTGCATTAGAAAAAGAAGCTTTAGAAAATGTTTTCTTATGCCTGAATATTCCTGATGAAATCGAAACTGATCTATTCATGTGATATGATAAGGTGCAAGTTTTTATTATTTTATTTAAGATATGCTAGGTCTCATTCACAAAATGTTTGTAAATTTGAGAGTGTATCTGCATGTCAAAGATGTTTCTACTCGAACATCATGCTAGATTCGCTAAAAACTGCATAAAACCAAAATGGTCTTGCATAGGTTGACGAATGGCAGTCAATCATAAATGACCTTTTATCCTATATTACATGTGTAAAAATTAATAAGTAGGGCAATGCACCATGCATTAGCGGAAAAGAAAATTTTCATTTACAAATAATGAAATAATTGTACTTGCAAAAAAGATTCACATTAGCACAAATGTCTTTTGTAGACTTTCTTTATGCTGTATGATTAAAAATAAATTACATAGCTACCTGTTAAAATGCTTTAAAAGTAGCAGGAATTTGTTCCATTATACTAGACTACTTTGTATTCAGTAAGAACATAAACTCCTGCTCTGTCCAGATATCTCTATTTCCTTTTTATCCCTGAAAATAAGAACTTCACACTCATAGGACATCTGGCCTTTCATATAGTACAAAGACTAGAGGACATCTCTTGACTTTGCCAGGAGAAAATGATAAAATTTCAGCAATATATTTTAAAGATCCAAATATGCTGCGGTGGGCTGGCGCCCTGCCCGGGGTTTGTTTCCTGCCTTGCGCCCTGTGTTGGCTGGGATTAGCTCCAGCAGACCCCCGTGACCCTGTAGTTAGGATATAGCGGGTTGGATAATGGATGGATGGAAGATCCAAATATGTATTAAAGAAAAAATCATTCTGCGTTGTTCTGGACAGTATAATGTTAAAATTCAATTTACAGCATTCAGTGGACACATCTGCAAATCTGCCCTGGAAAATGTGGAAACTCCTTGGCTGCATTCACTGTTCTACAATTCCAACAATAGGTGCAGAGAGTCCACAACTTATTGGGGGCATTCGTGTAGCCAATAAAAACAAGAGGTTTTCATTGCTCTTCTTAAATGAGCTGTGCTGGGAGTTGCCTCAATCCTTGAAGTAAACATGTGACCAAAGAGTTAGGTTTACAGGGACCAAACTGAAGAGAACATAAAAGAGCTTGCAGAGTCACAATCCTGTCTACTTTTCATATTTCAGGCATTGTCAGAAGAGAGGAAGGTCATCAGGAGTCTGTTCTCTTCTCCTCCAATAGCTATAACCTCTGGTCTTTCAACCTTAAAGGTCCTTCTCACCAAACATTAGACACATAGTGAGCAGATGAGAGCATCCACTTTAAACTGTGAGACAACCCTCACTATCGGTGCGCTTGTGCTTCTTAATTTTCTGTAACTAATGTTTGCAATAAATGAGGATTTTCCAACTTTAATCAAACCTTATACAACCTAATTTTTCCTTTTATTTTACAACTAGCCATCCTGCACGGCTCCGCCTGCATATTAGTGAAAGGGACAGTGAGGAGGGCACTGCCCGGCTCCCCACTCCTAACGTCACGCTTCCCCCTTCCCTAGGCCTGCAGCCACTGTCTCAGATTAGCGCGAATATAACACTCCTGCAAGTAAGCTATGATTCTTAGCACGATGAGAGAAGTTACAAAATCAACTGGAATGTTCAAACAAATTATCGACAAAACCCAATCTAAATCTGTAAAGTAGTTATCTCGTTTGCTAGCTAAGCAGAACGCCCCGAGGCTGGCATGTGAGTGAGGTGGGCCCCAACCTCCTCCCCTCGGCCCGCAGCGTGTCTCGCAGATTGGTCAGAATCAGTACCACAAGCGAGTTATGATACTGTACATAGCGCAATGAGAGAAGTCACAAAATCAACCGGAATGTTCAAGCAAATAATAGAAAAAAAAAACGATCTAAATCCGTTAAGTAGTTCTCTCATGAAAAGCAGACAGACATACAGACAGACATTGGATTTTTTATATATAGAGATATCCTAAAACCTTTTAAAAAATATTATAAAATACAGTAAGTGTCACTGTGTGGATGAGGGATGGACCCTGCCAGTGGTTCTTGGAATGATATCCTAACCCCCTATAATCCTGATTTGGATTATGCAGGCTTGAAAATAGAGAGAGTAGTTGAATTGACAGGTAAATGGGTGGATGTTTCCTCTTATTATTATCCTCTTCAGTTGCTTAAGTATATAGGTGGAAACTGTGACGTGTTGCTTATTGATTAACACATGCAAGTCAGAATTTCACTGTACTCTCTACATGTGACAACAATGACCCTACAAGCCTTAAACTAGCTGTCACGACACCTTGGATTGACGCAACAAGACTTGAAATGGTGTTGCAAATTTAATGCTCTAATTTGTTTTAAACAAATCTTATGTACCTAGCTCTTTTAAAAAAAGCACTCATTCAGTTGCTTAACCTCAGGTTAGGCCATAGCAGAACGAGAGCCTTTCCTAACAACAATAGGAGCAAGGAAGTAACTTATCAGTGAAGCAAGTCCTGTGCATAGTTCAGTCAACTCCATCCAAATCTGGGTGTTTCAGCATCACCTGTCAAGCTAGAAATACGTCTTTGAATAGCGAATAAAACTGCATCCTTTTTTAAAGTTAGCACCATCAAACATCTGCACATTATAGTCAAGATGAACAGTAGCAATGCTACTGCAAACGAGAATATAGAAGTGACAAGCCAATGTTTTACCCACTAGCTCCACCGCTTCTGCCACATTCTCAGATTTTATTATAGCACCTTGTCAAATACAAGGAAAAAAAACTCCATCTGCCAAGTATGTGGCCCTTTTAAATGATGATGCTTTCTTTTCAATTGAAATGGGATTTGAGCAATTATGTGGCAAGCAGTATGGATGTATATTTTTCTTTTTAAATTGCTACCTTCATTATTTTACTCAACTTTTTAATTAGTGTTTACTGCTTTCATTTTCTAGTGATGTGACGCCAGGCTACTGTTATTACGGAGACCTCTCAGAGAGAAAAGAAAGTTATTTTCATATTGTTTGATTGTAGACTATTATACAGGCTTAGAATTATGTATGATTGTCAAAGAAATGAAGGGAAAATGTATAAAAATATGCACTGTTGTTACATAGAAAAACAGTCTGAATCTTGATGGGTAAAATAATAGTAAGTTTCGGGATGTGTGAACTTCCTGTTTGTATAGTCCAATGGTAGCCCAATTAATCAAACTTTAATCAAATCAGCTTTCAAGTTTAAGGTGATTACCTGGCCCACTCTGTGTCTAAACTCAGAGGCTGAGGTGTATTAGTCATTACCTGTTGTTCCAGTCCCACTCATATTTCTTGTATGGCCTAAAATCACACAAGAAATGCCAGAATGCGGTTTAACTGGCCCTGTTTTTTGATAGCCCCCAACCTTCACTCCCTAAGAAGACAAGACAAAATTCCCAAAAAAGACCTTTCTAGGGAACAAAAATGGAAGAAATCCTGGGAAAGGCAATTCAGAGAAAGATCCTATTCCAGGTAGGTTGGGTGGGCAATGAGTGTTTAAAATTGGGGTAAATACAATACACAAAACAGAACACAAGTAATCCACTTCATGGAGCAAGATGGCCAATCTGTCATTGTCACCTCAGACATACAACAGTACAAATTACAAGGCATAATGTAAAAATATATTATACCTCTTACTAAAAACACAAAACTATCACATATGAGGTGCAGATTTGTTAAAAAAATACATCAAAGAAAATCTGCTAATTGTAGAATGTTGTCTGGTTGTTGAAAAGTAGCCAGTCACAGTCAGAGTCCTAGAGACCTCCACACTTCATTTTCCCAAAAAAATAAGGAATAACCTATCGAAAAACCTGGATTACAGTAATCCCTCGCTATATCGCGCTTCGCCTTTCGCGGCTTCACTCCATCGCGGATTTTATATGTAAGCATATTTAAATATATATCGCAGATTTTTCGCTGCTTCACGGGTTTCTGCGGACAATGGGTCTTTTAATTTCTGGTACATGCTTCCTCAGTTGGTTTGCCCAGTTGATTTCATACAAGGGACGCTATTGGCAGATGGCTGAGAAGCTACCCAGCTTACTTTCTCTCTCTCTCTCTTGCGCTGACTTTCTGTGATCCTGACGTAGGGGGTGTGAGCAGGGGGGCTGTTCGCACACCTAGATGATACAGATGCTCGTCTAAAAATGCTGAAAGATTATCTTCACGTTGCTATCTTTTGTGCAGCTGCTTTCTGAAACGACATGCTGCACGGTGCTTCGCATACTTAAACGCTCGAAGGGCACGTATTGATTTGTGCTTGAAAAACAAACTCTGTCTCTCTCTGTCTCTCTCTGTCTCTCTTTATCTGCTCCTGACGGAGGGGGTGTGAGCTGCCGCCTTCAACAGCTTTGTGCCTCGGTGCTTCGCATACTTAAAAGCCAAACAGAGAGAAATGCAAACAAATCAATAGGGCTATCTCTGTGACAGTCACTGCTCCTGACACGCACTCCTTTGAAGAGGTAGATATGTTTGCATTCTTTTAATTGTGAGACGGAACTGTCATCTCTGTCTTGTCATGGAGCACAGTTTAAACTTTTGAAAAAGAGACAAATGTTTGTTTGCAGTGTTTGAATAACGTTCCTGTCTCTCTACAACCTCCTGTGTTTCTGCGCAAATCTGTGACCCAAGCATGACAATATAAAAATAACCATATAAACATATGGTTTCTACTTCGCGGATTTTCTTATTTCGCGGGTGGCTCTGGAACGCAACCCCCGCGATGGAGGAGGGATTACTGTATTTCCAAAACTTTTTGCTAGTGTCACAAAGTTGAAACAGAGTCATATAAAGGTTTGAGGCAGCCACCCGTATAATTTGCTTCCTGGCTGCAAAGTTGCTTCTTTAAAGTATACAGCACTGATGTGCACACAACCGAGTCCAAAACAAGACTGAGGGAATAGGGAAAAGGTGCAGGCTTTTAAAGGGGGAGACAGGAAGTGAGATCATAAGGATCAGGTTCATGTTCTTCAGCCATTGGTTCGAGCCCGGACGTGACATCACAGAGGCCGGAGCCGGCAAGGTCTCCTTCCATTGGCTCGGTCCCGGAAGTGACATCAAGAGAGCCAGGTGGAATCTCCAGTGAATGGTCTACAGGGAAGGGAGAAAAAGAGTCAGTGCACTCTGCCACATCCCGGCATGCCTCGGAACTTTATTCTTTATTTAAAAAATAAAGAAAGCAGGCCATTAATATTGCTTCTTTACTGACCCCACACATTACAGACCATACCACACACATTGTTAAATACAAAAAAATTGATTCTATATACCATAATTGAATTGAAAGAATAAAAATAAATAACACACAGTATAACACATGCCTCTCGAGCATCACTCTCCCCAATACATACGAAAAGAACTCAAAAGTCCACAGATAAACAAAGGTATTGGAAAAGCATTTGAATGGAATAGCGAAGACATCTATGCAGAAGGATAGTATTAGGTCAGATAATAAACAATTGTAAACAGTTCACCCTACCGTTAGCAATTATTCAGGCGTACAAGCTTCCTTCCAAGTGATCAAAAAAATCCTAGAATACTCTGCTTTAGCCATCTTAAGGTAGGCTGTCATCTCCTCTTCTACATCTGTTTCTGCTGCTCTTCTTTTCCATAAAATTGACAATTTCCTTTTTTTTAACCATCACTTCTGTTCTGTGTAAAGACTCATCCCCTTACTGGTAATGCATGTTTCCAATTGTTTCTTTCCTATCATTATTCCTGCCTCTGGCATCGTAAGATTTTCTTCTTTACTGAGATGCAATCAGATGATTAGACTCTAGACCGGGGTGGGCAAAGTCATTCCTGGAGGGCCGCAGTGGCTGCAGGTTTTTGTTCCAAACCAATTGCTTAATAAGAAGCCCTTATTTCTTAAGTGACATTTCTACTTCATTTTTATTATGTCACTCGTTATGATTTTGAACCTTTATTTCTTATTTTAGGCTTAAACAGCAGTATTCTCGATTTTTAATTGCACTTTATTAGCAATAAGATTCAAATGACAAAAGAAACCAGCAATCCTCAATTTAGCTTGTTTCCATTTACACCTGTGTGTATTTATCATGCACTATTTGGTTTAATTAAATTAATAATTAAACAGCTGGGTTGGAACAAAAACTTGCAACCACTGCGGCCTTCCAGGACTGACTTTGCCCACCCTTGCTCTAGACAATGAAACTAATTATTCCCATGACTACTGCTACAAAGTAAACCAACTCTAACAGAGCAAATATTTTTTAGTAAATATCCAGAATCTTGGATATTTTGTATTTTTTGTAATGAGGTCATGATGTGCAGTGTTCTCTTGTCACATGACTACATTGCTATGTACAAAATGGCCACCAATAAAAAACAAGTGTCTCAAAATGGTGGCTACTCTGGTAAAAAAAAATGGTGGTCAAAAAATAATAAGGAACAATCAAATTGATTTAGACATATCAAAATAAACATTAATAATAAACTACAAGAGTCCCAAAATAAATACTTTTTTAAAACAAATGAAGACAATTATTACAATACCAGTAACGGCGCACTGCACAATAACGTGCAGTGAATACACTTGACTTGAGCATTCATAGTATTCATCCTCTTTCTCTGTATGTTTAGCATTCGTTTGCTCAGAGGTTGATGTGCCTGCTGCTTCCTGAGCAGCTCTTCTTTACTCCACCCTAGCGGCCCGCTGCTTCTCTTCTTTCGTCGGCATCTTTTCACGTTAAAACTGATTAAGTTAGTTTTTGTGTTGCAATTACTTAGTACATTTTCTTTAATCTTTCACTTAATCTGGCACTTAAGTCTTCAATCTGCTTCAAGAATGATTAGCGAAGGTGGTAGGGAATGAGAACTGCGCCCGTATGCATGCGCGCACGGCCGCCCTGCTGCGCACTGCCGAGAGTTGATTCTACAATAAAATAAAATAAAAATAAAAAGAGTAATAAAATCATCACCCCGAAAGCGGATAGTAGACGTCACGTAGTATACAGAATGTGTACCAAATTTCAAGTCAATAGGTGAAACGGTTTGCAAGCTACAGGTGATTTAAAATCCTGGACAGACAAACGAACAGCTACGGTAGTGTATTATAGAAGAAGATCTGTCTGAACACCCTAACCATAATTTGACAGGTTATATATATATATATATATATATTGTCACAAACTCGACACAGAGTCATATAAAGGTTTGGGCAGCCACCCGTGTAATTGTTTTCCTGGCTGCAAATGTTGCTTTCAAATGAAATAGTGCACTGATGTGCATACAACCGAGTCCAAGACGGAACTGAGGGAATAGGGAAAAGGTGCAGGCTTTTAAAGGGGAAGACAGGAAGTGAGGTCATAGAGATCAGGCTCATGTTCTTCAGCCATTGGTTCGAGCCCGGACGTGACATCACAGGGGCCGGAGCCAGCAAGGTTTCCTTCCATAGGCTCGGTCCCGGAAGTGACGTCAAGAGAGCCAGGTGGAATCTCCCGTGAATGGTCCACAGAAAAGGGAGAGAAAGAGTCAGTGCACTCTGCCATGCCTCGGAACTGCCCTTACTCAAGCCCTTTAGCTGCCTCCCATACACACGTGTGTGACAATATATATATATATATTTATATATATATTGTGGTCATTGGGGGAATAACAGGCTCTAAAGAAAGAGAATTTTTGGGGCGCCAACCACTTCTTAGTCAAAACAAAAGCAAATGCACAATGGCATAAAAAAGAAACAAAAACCATCACCATGAGAAAACAATGGCTGCAATCAATTATGCTTTCTTGTCTGTCTTCGTGAAAGTCATGGAGCTCCTTAGCTCTGATCATTCTGGTTAGTGACTGCGCCCCCTCAAATACCTGGAAAGAACTTGGACAATAAATAAATAACATGTGTTTTACCCTAATTGGGGCTTATCAGGTGTACGTACCTCTGCTTTCCCTTGCAGGAATCGAACGTTAGACGTCAGCATCTGAGGCTTTGCATCTGCAGCTGGTTTGCTTAGTTGACAGGCTGTAGATTGGAGTATTATATCAATAGTTCTGAACTGCAGTCTAATTATTTGGGTCGTCGCCTACCAGGTGTATCTATTGATTCTTTTCTTATGACAAATGGGTATGTTCAGTAGTTCAGACAGATGATCCTAATGAACAAAGATTTTAGAAGGCAACTGAGATGTTTAAAACCTTTCTTATGGTATTCAGCAATGTGACATGGGAAGTTTGTTACAATTAAATTGTCACTTAATCTATCATCACATTGCAGGAGCAGCGTAAAAAAACACTACTCCAAACCAGTACCTCTGTATCTTGTGGTTTGTTTTTGCTTTCTTTGGTTGCATGAACGTTAATTCTGCCCTGTGTTTGGTTGAAGTTCAAGTACTTTGTTGAGTGAACCATTGTTTTTTATGGAGCAACTGCATCAATATCATGCTACATGCTACACATGTCTGCAGTATATTCACCTAGTAAGATCACAAAATCACAGCAGGTATTATTTTATCTGTGCAATGTACTGGTGCAAAATGGTGATACTATGATGTTACCAGAGAAACAGTAAAAATGAAAACAATATGAACTAAAAATGTATAACATTCTGTATCAAAACAAAAAGAAAACATAAAAAATCAGTTACTTGGTAGGTGTACACATGTGTGCCAGACTGACACATACAAGCATGTTGATCTTTTGTGAGTTCAGCCAAAAAGGCTAGGTAACATGCCAGCACTACTCTTATAGATTGACAGGATCTAATTAATTATATTGATCCCTTTACAGAAACAACTAAAATAGAGATATACTTTGGGGACTTTGGGGCCTTTCTATGCTCAGGAGCCAAAGGAAGAAGTTCTAACCACAGAGGGCTACCTGAACATGGAAAGGATTTCAGAGGTTAAAAATGCTGCTGGCCAGAGAGACTCTGAGTCCAGAATGTGGAAGAAAGTTAAGGTGCAGTCTTAACTAGCAGTACCACTAAAAAGCCAAGGTGTCGAAAGAAAAAGAGAGAGTGAGAAATAAGAAATGAGAGGGAGAGGTTACTTGTGTGAAATAGTGAGGAAGTCACCCAAATGAACTGACAGGACATTATTTTGAAGCATTAAGTGTTCCTTTGCTTACCTTTCCTTTGTATGTTTAAATTGAATATTAATAATATCTTGTTGGTTTTCTCGTGTTATAATAGAATTTAAGATTACTTTTAAAACATTCAGTTACTATTTTGTGTTAGTTCACCCATGCCATTCCTAGCTCATGTCAAATGCATCGTCAAAGTGTGCCTTTTACAGGAAATAATAATAATAATAAGTCATTACATTTATATAGCGCTTTTCTCAGTACTCAAAGCGCTATCCACACAGGGACGAACCAGGAAGCGAACCCACAATCTTCCACAGTCTCCTTACCGCAAAGTAGCAGCACTACCACTGCGCCACCTTAATTTAATGTGTGCACAAGGGCAACAGTTTAGATGTGACTTAGCCTTTTACACATTTTCCTCTTTTGTCCTCAGCTCTGAAGACAATGGGCTCGAAGAGGAGCACTGAGGTTGTCCGAGACTTTGCCTCTGTTCCCATCTCTTCCAGTTCCCTACCTTGAAATTTCCCCAGGAGATAGAAATGTATGATCATACACAGAGGAAGGCACACAAATATTGTCAAAGTCTGTCAAATTATACACACACACGTATGTGTTTAAACAGATTTAGAAAAAAAAATGGAATTTAGGAAAAAGATACATTTAGACATAAAAAAACAATACAGTGTATATATTATAAACAGTGCTGGTGCTAGGTTATTGTCAAGCCTAGGCCAAGCTTATTAGTGCGCCAACTGACTGTTCAGTAGCTAATCCGGGCGGGTGGGTTTTCCTCCCCTTATGATTTGTGTGCTGGGTGAATACCTAATTTGCCTTAATGATGGCTCCGGCTCTGACTGTAAACATATATATATATATATATATATATATAGTAATGGATGGCCGGGACACCCCTGCAGCATATGTTCCAGGGGAGCAAGCATGGGAAACCAATATCTCCCCCTGGACGCTAGATGGCAGCCTCCCTGGGTTGCAGCGGTGCCTCGGACTCCCATCAGGGCTTCATGGGGGTTGGAGTTTGGTGCAGCCCTGTTGGGTTCTGCAGTCGCTGCCAGGGGGTGCTGCAGCAGGAGCTGCTAGGCCCTTCTGGGCACTAGTTTCACCACACCCGGAAGTGCAGCCGGATGTCAGCAATCAGGCACCTAAAGCACTAATAAACGGAGCCAGCAACCACCACTCAGTGGCCAGAGTTCAGAGGAGGAGGGAAAAGCTTAGAGTAGGAGTGGTGGTGCCAAAAGAGAGGAGTGTGGTGTTTTATTTGGTATATTTGTGCTTGGGACTGTGTTGTGCCTGTGGGGATTACGGGGAAGACATGCCCCACAGGTGAAAAAAAATAAACAGTTTATTTATTTTACCTGTGCCTCTATGTCTAGTCTGTGTCCAGTCAGGCGTTTATATAGCACCTTGTTACTATATATATATATATTTACTGTATCTTTTTTAATCTAAATGTTCATCAATAACGGTTTACTACTCAGTTCTTTTTATATGTTCTGCTTTTTTCATTACAACAGATAACATGTAAAAGTCCACTTACATTTTTTTTTCTCATCTCTTTAAGTCCCACTTTCTGTGTTAAGTTTGTGTGTTTTCATGGATGGATGATTAACACTGCGGTCAGTGTGCTTTTTTCCAGCTGCTTTGATATTTGCCTATACTTTCTCATTATGGATCAAAGTTTCCAATTTTTTGAGTGGGTGAGGGAATGTTGTAAATAGAAAAAGAGCAAAACAAATAAAATAAGACAAAGGCATAGAACAGAGTGTTAAATAAAAGTACTGTAGTATATGTCAGTAAAGGAGAAAAGGAAAACAGAAGCAGTGGAAAGGTTTAACACATTAAAGGTCTACTGCACCTTCAGAAATAAAGTGTGTTATCTTTTGGTACTACAGTATTACACAAAACACACTGAAATTCCCAAGAAAATGGAGTCCCAAATTCTGAGTTCTGTATATCCATTCACTGCAACATACAATGATGTGACACTTGGATTCTGAAAAAAAATTTATTTTATGTTCACTTCAGTGGTTTGGGTTTGTTCTTTTCAACTTGGGCCATGGGACCAAATTAAAAGAAGATGCAAGTGTAGCTGGTTCTTCCTCTGCCACTGCATCCAAGACACAGCCACAACCCAGCATTGTGAAAAGACAAAAAAGATCACCCTGAAATCATGTTTCCTGTGTGCTGGTGCAGAGCAAGTGAAACATCAAAACAAACTGAAGCCAGACTGACAGACAAAATGACCAGAACTGTATCTATCTATCTACTGTAATATATAAAGGAGATAAAGGAGTATCATGCACTTTTGCAGCAGGGTATTGGGTGAGGCTTGATTGAGAGTGGAAGTGCAGTGCAATACAAGGGAAAATCAAAGGATTGTTGTTTAACTCCTGCTTTGTTGGCTTTTCTTCATTTTTTAAGCACTACGAACTGTCCACCTTGAAAAAGAGGATGAGTCAGAAATGACAGCGTTCATGGCAACAACCCAGCAAAGAATTACAGCAATTCTGGAATCCAATTGGACTCAAAAAGAACAAATTCTCAACTCATGAGAGCAGAGACATTGATAGAGGGGCAGTATGAATGAAGGATAGGATAACAACAGGGTGAACACTTTAAAAAGCTTTTGTTTTTTTTCTTTAGCTGATTGTATACTTGTAAATATATATGGGAAACATTGAGAACTTCGGCTAATGTATATATACATACATATATAGCAACCCCAAATCCAAAAAAGTTGTGACGCTGTGTAAAATGTTAATAGAAACAGAATGCAATGATTTACAAATCTCATAAACCCATATTTTATTCACAATAGAACAGAGAAAACATATCAAATGAAATGAAAGTAAGACATTTTACTATTTCATGAAGAATATTAGCTCATTTTGAATTTGATGGCAGACCTCAAAAGGCTGGAAAACTAAGTGGTACTACAAAGAAACAGCTGGAGGAACATTTTGCAACTAATTAGCTTAATTGGAAGCAAGTCAGTAACATGATTGGGTATAAAAAGAGCATCTTAGAGAGGAAGAGTCTCTCAGAAGTAAAGATGGGCAGAGGTTCACCAATCTGCAAAAAACTGCATCTACAAATGCCATCCAGATGACATCTTTTTCAGGGAAGGCCTTGCATATTTCAGCAAGACAATATTAAACCATACACTGCAACATTCCCCTCCCAAAAGACCAGTAACTGGTCTCCTTAGTTCCAAGAGGTTTACGGACTGTTGTTAAAAGAAGATGGGATGCTATATCATTGTAAACCTGTCCCATCTTTTTTGAGACGTGTTACTGCCATCAATTTCAAAACTACCATATTCTTTTCTTAAAATTGAACATATTCTCAGTTTAAACATTTGATATGTTTCTATGTTCTGTTATGAATAAAATATGGGTTTATGAGACTTGCAAATCATTACATTCTGTTTCTATTTACATTTTACACAGCGTCCCAACTTTTTTGGAATTCAATATTCCAAAAGTTTATATAAACTGCTCAAAAAATTAAAAGGAACACTTTGAAAGTACATCAGATCTCAATGGGAAAAATTCATGCTGGATATGTATACTGATATGGACTGGGTAATGTGTTAGGAATGAAAGGATGCCACATTGTTTGATGGAAATTAAAATTATCAGCCTACACAGGGCTGAATTCAAAGACATCCCAAAAATCAAAGTGAAAAAAATGATGCGGCAGGCTAGTCCATTTTTCCGAAATTGCATTGTAGCAACTCAAAATCGTACTCAGTAGTTTGTATGGCCCCCACGTGCTTGAATGTATGCCTGACAACGTTGGGGCATGCTCCTAATGAGACGACAGATGGAGTCCTGGGGGATCTCCTCCCAGATCTGAACCAGTGTATCACTAAGTTCCTGGACAGTTTGAGTTGGACCGAATAATAATGGACCAAAACATAATGTCCCAGAGATGTTCTATTGGATTTAGGTCAGGCGAGCATGGGGGCCAGTCAATGGTATCAATTCCTTCATCCTCCTGGAACTGCCTGAATACTCTTGTCACATGAGGCCGGGCATTGACTGAGCTCCTGGACAGTCTGAGGTACAAGCTGGTGGCTAGAGGGGGCTGGGTGGTCTCGTGACCTGGAACCGCTGCAGATTTTATTTTTTTCTCCAGCCATCTGGAGTTTTTTTTGTTTTTTCTGTCCTCCCTGGCCATCGGACCTTACTTTTACTCTATGTTAATTAGTGTTCCCTAATTCTATTTTCTTATTTATTTTGTCATTTTTCTCTTTCTTCATTATGTAAAGCACTTTGAGCTACATCATTTGTATGAAAATGTGCTATATAAATAAATGTTGTTGTTGTCTAGCCTGTAGAGGTCTGTGTGTCCCTCCATGGATATGCCTCCCCAGGCCATTACTGACCCACCACCAAACCGGTCATGCTGAACGGTGTTACAAGTAGCATAACACGGCTTCTCCAGATCCTTTCACATCTGTCACATGTGCTCAAGGTGAACCTGCTCTCATGTTCAACAATTGTACCATATGTGCCACCCTGTATATATATATATATATATATATATATATATATATATATACATATATATAAAAACAAATAAACGCCTACCTGAATAAGATGATACAAAATATGTATGTAATTAAGCAAGCAGCTTCCATTCATTAATTCCCACTGAACATACAGACTATAGAAAAGAAAAAGGGGAGACAAATTACAGTCACAAGGCTAAATAAATGTTATGAAGAAAATACAATAACTACCGATATCATCTTATTCGTTACTCTGTTTTGTTACCTGACTATGATTCTCATCCTTTGTTTTGGCTTAATGAATTGATCTCCTTTCAGTCTCTCAATCCTCTTGCTACACCTTTTTTGACTCAGATTTTTGTTTAATGTTTTGAGCTCTGTTTAATTCTTATTGTCTGACTTACTGGTATCGACTGCATCTTTATTTTTTTTTACTCCCCATCTCTGGATTCTTAGCTAAAGCCCATTTTTGACTGCTCTTTTCTCAGAAGTCATTGAATTAAAATGATAGGGCACAGCCAACATCCCCAGACAGAATTAAGAGGGGTTAGAGAAATGGGTGAATGGATGCTTGGACAGAAGTGGCATTTTCATGCATACACCAGTAATCAATATTTAATAGGATCCCAAATAACCTCTTATTGCTTGTATGATTTGTAACACAGTTTGCAAATTATTGTTTTTATTGCTCTTTCTCATCTCATTTATTAATATGGCTATGCCTTCTCACAAGTAAATTTATTATCAAGCATTTGTTTTTTTCAGCTTTGCTACTGGTGTCCTTTTATGAGTTGGCATTTCTGTTTGACTAATTTGAAAGGTTTTTTTATTATGCAAGTTTGGCTTTCTTTATGAGTTTTTTCTTAATATGTTAGTGCTTCACATTTTTCCTCTCCATATGTTTTGCATTTTAGAGTCACCAGCACGACATTCCAAAACGCGTTTCTTTGACTCAGTTCTATGCATTTTTTCATCACTTTTGTCACTACTACATTACAGAGGTGGCACAGTTCAGTTTGCAGCCTAGCAGCGCTCTGGATGCAGTGTATATTTACTCCCTCTGTTCTCAACAGCACACATATTGGGGTCTAAACAGACTCTGTGTGTTCACTTGGGATGGTGCAAGCATATGCCCTGACTCTGGTTAGTGATTTGTAAAGTTTGTAACTGCATTTACCTGTGAACTTGTCACAGCATTCTGAGCCAACACTCTCTGAAGAGCGCTACACTGAAAAACTGAAACTGAATTGATTCCCTGTAGCAGTTCATTGAAATAAGAGGGGTTGGAAAATGACTGACCATCATAATTTAAAAGTACCCTTTTGCAGGCAGTGTTGCAGAGCAATTAAGGTTTTGGACTGCAAGCATTGAAGTTGTGGGTTCAAATCCAGCTACTGACACTGTGTGACCATCAGCAAGTCACTTGATTGGCCTTTATGCCAATTAGAAAAACTAAAGAAGTATTACCAGTGGTATCTCAGGTGTTGTAAGTCGTCTTGGATAAAGGCATCCGCCAGATATATAAATAAGTTCCTCCTGCTTATACAGACAGATGAACAGAGAATTTTGGAGGGAAGTGGCTCAACTCAAAAGGGAGGAAGGGGTACTTTCTGCGGCAGTAATTATGACATTAGAGTATTATGAACACAAATCAGTATCCTCTTGTATATGTGTGTTTTTTTTTTCATTCTACAGCAGGTTTGGATGTGACTTCAGAGTCATTATAATATTCACAACCTTGGAAAAAAAGTTCTTCATAATTGCTGATTATGAAGCCAAAAGATTACACTCACTCCAATGCAAACACGCGTCATTTACCTGACATAACACATCTTAACAACAAAACAGAGAAAATAAAATCAGTTTCTGTTTACTTACATGGAGTACCAAATGCAATCACTTTCTACCTTAAGAGCAACAGTTCACTTGTTAGCACAAGCTTTTACTTTCCCAAGAACTGTCTAAAATATTCAGGAAGTCAATTGATAGCTATCATCTGGAATTTGTTTTATGTACAAATGTTTCTGTTCTCTCTTGTGCATTAGACTTTCAGCAAAGAAAAATAAAATTTTTATGATCTGGAACCTGTTCCTATTCAACACATGGAAGAGAGAGAATGAACAAATGAGAGCACAAAGTGTAGTAAGAAGTTCCTCTAATAAAAATAAATTTAAAACATAAAATAATCATAATTCCTTTTCACTTATTAGAAAACAAATCCAGCCTGAGCTCAAAGTTGTACAAGAATAGTGCTGCTAAAACACAAAGTGCTTAACTTTTGAACAGCCCTTGTGAGGAATCTACTCCTCATGTCCAGCATTTTGGAATCTCTTGTTGCTGTAGGGCACTGTCCTATTCAGCTCAGGTAAGCTTCTCAAATATAGTGGATAGATAGTTGTAAAGAAATGCAGGACCACCTGGATCTACTAGAGCGAGCGCTAAATGTACAGCAATAAGTAGATGGCCCCAAAGCTCTTCTCATATAAAATAATAATAATTCTTTACATTTATATAGTGCTTTTCTCAATACTGAAAGTGCTTTACACAGTGAATGGGGAGCCACTTCGACACCACTGGGTAGCTTCTACCAGGATTATGCAATGGCAGCCATTTCTATGCCAGTACACTCATCACACATGAGCTATTAAGTAGTGAAGGGGTGAGAGAGAGAGAGACAGTTAGAGAGAGGGGATGATTTGGAGACCAGAATGACTAGGCTGAGGTGGATAATTTAGCCAGGACATCAGGATTCATCCTGCTGTTTACGAAGGATTCCCAGGGATCATTTATGACCACAGAGAGTCAGGACCTCGGTTTTATGCCTCATCCAAAGGACGGCACCATTTTAACTGCACTGTGTCTCAGTCACTGCACTGGGGCATTGGGATCCACACACAGATCACAGGGTAAGCGCCCTTGATGGTCTCACCAACACCTCTTCAAGCAGCAAACCAAGCTTATCCAAGATGGTCTCCCACCCAAGTACTAATCGGGCCTAAACATGTTTAGTTTCAGGTGGATGACCTATTCTGAAGTACAGTGGTATGGCTGCTGTTATATGGCACCCCTGACTATGGAATGTAGTCCCCAGAATAAGCAATTCATGCATTGGACTGTTGAGTATGAAACCAGAAACTGAGCAATTGGTAAGAGCTCAAACAGAGGATGGAAGTAAAGTTTAGGGTCTAGAGTTGGAGCAAGTGAAAGGTGAACAGGGAGCATCTTTGTGCATTAATAGTGGGAAAGCCACCAATCACCCATCATGGTAGACTGAGATGTCCTGTGTATCAGCAGCATTCGGTTGCAGTGGGGCATTCTGTTTGCTTGTTATTTTTTCCCCTTTTTGTTGTACTTTGTGTCCTTCATGTTTTGTTTTATCTTCCCTCTTTAAATTTTTGCACTTTTTGCCACTTTGGGTCTTTTTGATTTTGGGTTATGTTTCACGAGCACAGCATTTATATTTTTGTATAAATTGCATGATGTTTATTTGTGGTTCAATATTATGGTCTTGTGTTCATGTTGCATCTCTGTTTTTGGAGTATATATGCATTTATATTGTAGCACTCTACGTACACAAGTGGAAGTATGCTTAACAAGAATAAATTGAATTTATGAAATGTTTACATAATATGCATTTTGTGATTTTGTTGATTTTTAGTTTTCATTTCTTATGACTGCACATTTAATTTTTTGTTCTTATCCCAATCCCATCTTCTAATTCTTCTACATTTTAAGAAAATGGAAAAAGCAGAAAACAGTCCCCTCTATCTGTAAGCTTTATTTCTGACCAGCCTGTCTGTCAGCAGGTATTCATAAGGAAAAAATGAATATATCAAAGACATCCATGATCACATTCACCTTTCATGAGTAACAATGAGCCTTGTATGGCAGAGCAAGGCTGTCACTGGGAAATCTGCACTTCAGTGCTCATATTGACTACTTATGATGATGACAGCCTCTTACTATGGTTAAACACTTTACTGACTGGTAAAGAAAAGAGATAAAATAAAATCAAAACATGTATAAAGGCTATCTGTCCATCCAGTTGTTTTTAACCTGTTAATCCCATGCATTGTAGACTGGACTTCAGTGCCTATCCCAGCAGCACTGACAGGAACTAGCCCAGGATGGGACATCATTCAATATATGAAGAAGATTTGGACTTACATACCTTAAGAATAAAATATAGCCCTGAATTACACAAAGAAGACAGAGTCCATTAACACATTAAGTCGCATTTGTTCAGAGGTGCTCACTTTGAAGCACAATCTAACATTCTTTTTCTTACAAGGTGAATAACAGACATAACACACGATAAGACACTGATTGGTGCTTTGCTCTCCAGCTATCAAGATAAGTCATTTTGTCTGGCTCACTAAAGTGGAGGAGGAGACGTCTATTGTGGCTTTCTGTAACAATAGGTTGTATTGTTTGGATTCACACTTTGAAGTGTTAAAGGAAATGCTGGGGACCAAAGAGGGAGCCCATAGTCGTCGTGATTTAAGGTAAACAGCAGGTGCGCCTGAAAGATTTAAGAAAGACGCCACTTCAATATACGCACCTTAAAATGATGAAAGAGGTGCATTGCTTCAACACCCTTTGAATTAGCCTACCGAAAGGAGACAAGACACAACAAATCACAGATGGCACTTTCTAGCAGGCAAAGACTGGGAGCTCAGCGAAGAACCACATTAAGCAGGAGACTGTCATCAGAAAAGCCTCAAATTTGTGGGTAATAAAGTCACCATAAGTCCATGTGTTGGAGACTCATTTCACTTTAGGTTCCTCAATTGTCATTTTACAGATCATCTGATATACTGTACAGGACATCAGTGGCCAGAAACAAGGAGATGTTTCTTGCTGTTATTGCCAAATCCAAACTATATTAATCTGTGTTCACGAGATGTTAACATTTAATATTCATTAAGTCAACATATGGGTTCAGCAACTAGAGCAATGAACCAAAAGAATACAGCAATACAATGTTTAATACACTGCTCATGTATCCTGAAAAATGACTGCCTAAGCACTTGATTCCTACTTATTGTACAAACATAAATGATGCATTAATAGATTTGGTGGGACACATATTTGCGGATATACAGATTAAAAACATATATATTTCATTGCTAACTATACTATTCACATTTTTAATTCTTATTATTCTAAAATAAAATTTTCAGACTTGCTTAATGTAATGCATGGTGTAGGAAACCATAGCAGCAAAAGGCATAAGATGAGTAAGACAGGATACAACCCTGGTCATGAGGGACCACTAACACCCACACAGAAGAGTCAATTGACCTAACATAGATGTCTTTTGGAAGTGTATTATTATTATTATTAGTATTATTATTGTTGTTTTATACTTATTATTATTATTGTTAGTTTCTATCTACACATCCATTTCTAATCCACTCATACAGGTTATGGTCATACACAACCAGATTCCATCCTGGCAGCATTGGTGCAAGTTCTGGATCAACTTCTTTCCTTTCAGCATGTTGCTTAATGTACAAGAGACTAAAGAGAAGAGAAGATGACACCTAGAATATGTTTGTCTGATGTCAGTTTCCCCTGATACAATGCATCCATTAGTGTAGCTGAGGTGCATCACCATTTTCCATTCTGTCATGGATAATACCACAAACTGCTTGAAAGCTGTGCATATTCAGTATATGTCCATGACGTTGAGGTTCCAAGTTGTGGGGGCACTAGAAAATGCCTTGTTGTGGTCAATCCACGTTACACTTGTGTTTCTTTTTTGCTTCTTGGCTATCATCACAACCATTTTGCTTATGAGAAGTGGGTCTTTGCCTGCTCTAGATGTTCTTCTGCATCATTTTTCTCTTCAGGGAGAAGCTTGTATCTTAGCAAGTGATCATAAATCCTGTTGGTGTTAGCTGAAGGTAGGACCTTGTATGTGGTTGGCAGACAAGTGATTGGACGGTAATTCTTGGGAGTCTTGGTGTTCTTACTTTTATCTTCTTCTTTTTGGCTGCTCCCGTTAGGTGTTGCCACAGCAGATCATCTTCTTCCATAAAGATGGAAAAATATTATTATCCATCCATCTTCTAACCCGCTGAATCCGAACACAGGGTCACGGGGGTCTGCTGGAGCCAATCCCAGCCAACACAGGGCTCAAGGCAAGAAACAATCCTGGGCAGGGTGCCAACCCACCGCAGGACACACACAAACATACCCACACATTAAGCACACACTAGGGCCAATTTAGAATCTCCAATCCACCTAACCTGCATGTCTTTGGACTGTGGGAGGAAACCGGAGCACCCGGAGGAAACCCATGCAGACACGGGGAGAACATGCAAACTCCACACAGGGAGGACCCGGGAAGCGAACCCAGGTCTCCTAACTGCGAGGCAGCAGCGCTTCCACTGCACCACCGTGCCGCCACATTATTATTATTATTATTATTATTATAAATGCAGAAGTACATGACCTGAGCCCTGGTTCTGGTCAACATCTCTGTACATGTTTTTCTTGTGCTAACGTTGGTGTGTCTCTAATTCTGTCCCACACATGAAAGGCATGCAGGGTAATCTGACAGCTGCATTAGTGACCGTCAGATGATAGGCTGCTTAACTTCTGCCTGGTGTCTGAAATTCTGTAGTCCCAATTAATCCTGAATTGGAAAAGCAAGATGGAAAATGAATAGCGGGATCATTTCAACCATAAAGGAGTGACATCATGGTGCAGTGGTTAGCACTCTTGTATCACAGTTTGTTGCACCTGGGTTTGGATTTTCTGCTTGGCCTCTATCTGTGTGGAGTTTGCATATTCACTTTCCATCTGAGTTCTACAAGCACATGTTGGTTTAGTTTAATGATAGCTGTAAATTTGCTGAGTATGGCTAAGTAGTGAGTGAATGCATCAAAGTATTTTCTAGATTTGGTTCAAGCCATGCACCCCAGTGTTGTCTAGATAGGGTTTTGCCCCTTGTGATTCACTCATTTTGTGAATCATCAGCACTTGAACAATGCAGGAACTGACCTTCTTGGAGTGTGCTCTCAATGCACAACACATTCAATGACTCGCAGCCTAAGTCACTCATACTGGTCCAATTTACAATGACCAAATAGCCTAATTGGCATGTGTTTGGAATATAGGAGGAAATTGGAATAACGGAAAAGAAGCCTATCTTGGTACAAGGAGAACATGCTAATCTCATAAAGGCAGTGCCCAAGGTCCTTGGAGTTGAGAGACACCAAAAATAATAGTAATGCCACTGCGCCATACCCTGGCATTGATGGATGAATAGTCATGAAGTGCTGTGTAACTGAAAACATTTCTACAATTCTACTATTGTTATGCATATATTGAAAAATTTTAACAAGCTGCAATCTCCCTTATGAAAATAGGTGTCTTATTTTTTAACCCCATGGGAGGGCCGAGGACCACAGCATGAGCTTCTTAGACTGTATGTGACGTTGTGATTTGATGAATTTGTCACACAAGTGCAAAACATATGACAAATATATGTGAAATTAGAATTTAGTAGTTTTTCACTAAGCAGTAAACAAAATTCTTCATTCTTAAAAATGTTAAATATTCAGATTTAACAAATGTGTACAAAAAAGAGGCAATTTGGTCCAAACAGACCAGACAGAAAGCTGACTTTCTATAATCCTTGCAGTAAAGCAGGAATAAAATCTGTTTTAGCATTTGTGAGCTCCTGATCAGTGGAGTAGCAAGTATATCAGTAGTGCCAACGCTTCTCGGAGTTCAGCTCAATGATAGATACTTAAAATGTTAATGTCATTAGATCTTTTACCTCCAGTCCATAAATAAGCAGGGCAGAAGTCAAACATCAGTAACCTACACAGAATCCTTCACAGAATGGTTTGAAGGGTTTGGATAAAAAGTCTGATCAGTCTTTATAGTTATACTATATGTGGTTCATTAATTTATGCCAGAGTGATTTAAAAAGAGCTTGCTTTTTAGTACATCTAATTGCAGTCAGATTGTGTGATTGATTTTTCACTCAGCTCGGTAACTGTTTCAGAGTCTTGTTATACAGTAGGCCAATTTAAAAAGATCAGAAACATTCACCAATGAGTCGCTGCCTTTCACTGTAGTAATTCTGGAGGGCTTTTACAAAATGCAAACACTAAATGAAAGAAGGCAGCATGATGGCACAATTGTTGGTGCTGCTGCCTCACATTTCTACTGATGTGTCTGCTTGTGTGGACACACAACATTTTCTGGGTGTTCATAGTGAGGTTTTTCAGGTATGTTGCTTTTTTCTCACTTCACAAAAACCAGTTAATTGTCTTTGTTTTTGGATCTATTGCGGGTGTATACACGAGTATGGATTATGTTGAGTCTTACTTGCCTTCAAAATTTCATTCTGGCTTTTGTCGGAAACCACTGGTATAGACTTCAGGTCCCTTGACCTTAAATTGTTCAAAGAATGAATGGACGATTTATGTACTTTAATTTCTTGTACATCAGGACTAACACGATGACACTTTATTGAAGCATACAGAGATGTTCTTGAATGCCTAACTAGGCAACATCTACAAAGGGTTTATATGGCTTTGGAGTGGAACATTTCTTAAGTTGGTCGTTGCCCTAGAAGAGATGACAACTTATTGAACTGGAAGAGTGTGAATGAAAAGCTGAGCAATAAAACACTAACCCAGAGGCTGGAATGTGGATGCGGTCTTAATTTTTTCTGTTATTTTTTTCCAGATATTCAGAATATCCGCAGAATACATATAAGTAAAACATTATCCAATAATCATGTTCAAAATAATAAAATATAAAGAAAAAGTAAAACAAGAGGAAGAAAAAAAAAGTAAGAAGTAGTCCATCTAAGATGCTAAAATGGCCATATGTTTTCCCCCAATGATTACTAGTTGTAGACAGAAGAGCTGCAATATAGTAAAAGGTGTTCCTCAATTACTAAATGTAATTTAATTAATACAAACCATCCCTTTACCACTTTACTGTAGTAGGTAGCTATATAATTTATCTAAACAGGATCCAATAAGACAAGAAACCATCACCATGATAGCGTGCTGATTAAGCAGTGGTGATGCTCCTTTCAGCATTCCTTCTAAAATGGCTATTAAAGAATTAGGAATTACAGTAACTCAATGTAAACTGGAGTGTGATCAGAACATGCGACCAAAAGAGGATGGGACTTGAGGACACCTCTCACAGGTAGCATCTTCTTCAGGTTAGTCTAAAAAAGTCAAGGCACTCTTGTAAGTACCAGCAGGACATTTAGTCTCTCATATAATAACTAAGTATCAAGTAATATTTCTATTTTTAATTACATGGTAGATGCTTTTTTTCCAAAACCACTTACTTTAAAAAGTAAGCATATGGAAGGTGAGGGATGTACATAAGTTTTAAACTACAGATACTATGTTAGAATAAATCCCTTAATGTTAGTCAATATCCTAAAACAAATGCATTAAAAGATTCCAAATGTTTCCTCATTTCCTAAATATTCAGGTTTCTTTTTTAAATTATGTCACATTTTCCCATTTACAATATAGCTAACTGCATTGTTGTTTTCAGGCAGCACTAAATTCAAGAAATGATATTTCTTGAAAGTGGCTTGCGATTGTCTCTAAAGCACTTTCTGTGAAATATAAATTCAAACATTAGAGAACTGAATTAAATAATTGTTATATACTGTTCAGTATAAATTATTGGACTATCACATTCATATTGAAATTTCAAATACAGTTGATTTTGCATTAGATTTTGAAATTAAAACAAATTTTTGAAAAGTTTCCTATTAATGTAACATTGCCATATTTTTCAAAGTGATGTCTCATATTTGCACTTCTGTTCATGTTTGTGAATTGATAACTACTCTTGTAATCAATTACATGGTGTCATGCACGCTCATTATTGAGACAGTCAACAAGCCCAGAGGTGAGTGAAATCCCATGAGACAGGCGGGTTGTGTCAGATACTAACACTTTTCTCTTTCTATCTTCAGATCCAAGGAAGACAAATAATAAAACAGCATGCTTACCTTCTCCGTATTCAGGTTCCCAAAATGGCTACTCCACCCACAAAGATACCACTACTGGTACCACTACAAAGATGTCAGACTCCACTCCCCTCCGAGGACTTCACTTCTGGTCTTAACCTTTTGGCGGTGTCCGGTCCAATCAATTCAGCCATCATTTTCCCCTATAAATACCCGCGTTGTAACTCTTTGGTTTATCAAATATTTTGATCCCTTAGACGAATGACTAATTATTTTGTTTGTGTCTGGTCGACATTATATAGGGCTACCACCCCAACCCTTTTTGAGTAGTCTGTCTACTTATTACAGTGGACAATAACAAAAAACAGGCTTTTCCTTTTTAAATGAAAGGTGCTTTGTAGTGTCTCATGATGGTTTAGTTTAACTGTTTTCATCTAATGTGTCTCTCTATAACTTCTAAACTCCAGAGCAAAGATAGGGTGACAATTAAAGTCACACAAAAGGAAATTTCAGATTAAAAAAACAATGACACGGACACACAGAAAGCATGCAGACTCCACACATGCAGATACCGGACCAGGAACTGAACTCAGACATTAGTACTACCAACTGTGCTACCATACTGTCCTTGGCTGAAACTAGGTCTAACAAATGCAGTGCTGTTTTATCAAAGAACAATACAATATTTAGACAAAATTAAAATATAAAGCTAGGGCTATTTTAAGCGCAGATATGGGTAAACAAGAACAAGATTGAGAGGTTCCATCAAAGGTTCTGGTTAGCTGCTACAGCCCTCCAGGCGAGCTCCAGAATGCACATCATATGCACACTAACAATGCATAGCTTTAGTCTAATTCAGAAGCCTTCACTTCATCTGATCCCCTACAGCCTCAGTTTTTCTTCCAATAAGTTTTGTAATCTGAAGCTATACTTAAAGGCTTATAGAATCAAAAGCTACTGACATTCAGTACCCTTTAGTTCACATGGTTTTATTTAACCCCTTTATTTATTCTAATAATTATAACAAATCCATTTCCATGTGAAGATTTCTTAAGTGCTTTAACAGAGTCAAATCTATTGACATTTACCACTCATATAATGGTAACAGTAAATGTGTAAATTACTGTATATCATAAACAGAAGCACATTCAGTTTCCTTCATCAAAAAGAAATTTCTACCAAAAGTTTATTTTATCTCGGCGTAGAACCCTCCAGGCGATGAAGAGGAGTAATTAAACGGTCTAGTAAACCGTATGGCTGTATCGTAAAAGTTGTAGAATATAAATCAAGCAATGCTATGCTCAGACACTGTTTGTAAATTGACTAGTACTGTATGTGTGATTGTAGTCTCCAGGCTACAAAAAAAAAGCCAAAGCCGCACTAGAAAAGAGGCAAGGTTCATCTCTAGAATTCTATACTGACAGGCTATGCGTGAAGTGCACTCAGGAAATTTGGAAACTGTACCTGAGCCTACTGAATGTAATTTAAGGGCACATGGAGTCAACACCTGTTCTAGAAGTGACAAGTACAAGGTAGGAACAGATTCTCTGCAAGGTAAGGCACATTCAAGTACTCACACCAGACCAATGTAGATATGTGTTTGGAAGGGAAATCCCAGGAATAAGCAGATCAGTAGTGTTATTAAAGAAGATGACCTCCTGACTAGACAAACTAGGAGGACTGAATAATTTTATCTTGTTTATAAACTGTCCAGTATTTTTATCATTAAATGGTGGTTTAGGTGCTCTGCCAGGGATGGAAAAAGGCAAAGAAAGAATTTGGAAGGAATACAAACATTATTGTCAAAATAACAACCACAAGCCATAACTCTTACGTGTTCAGTCAGAATAACATTTTTCCTGTGAAGAATACAATTGTGCTAGAGAAACATCATTCCTTACAGTATATTTTGTAAGTGGAGAACTTAATGAGATGTTTTATACTTGCCAAGTAGGTTACGTAAATAAGTATTATAATGGCCCAATCGCAAGGAAGATGGCTGAAGAGGCATCAGTAATTGTTAAATGTTTCTTTATTGTGTGGATGCTAAATTGCCATCTTGAACTCCTGTTGTATGGCCAAGGGAGATGCCGCCACCAGTAATGAACTCCTGTTGTATGGCCGAGGGAGATGCTGCCACCAGTGATCAAAAGGCTTCAGGCATCAGGCACTGTCCGGCAGTGCAGTGCCAATTGCGTGGTCTCTCCTGCGCAGATGTTCCTCAAGGGTTGACTTCAGGTAGCTGTCCTGGTCCCTTTTTATGTCACTCATCAGTCATGGCTCTGCCCCTTTCCTCAGTTGTTGCTGTATGGACCACAACTGTGTGGTTTCCTCAGAGGTCTGTATATTATTTAGCATTGTTATTTTAATTTTTACCACAACACCATCTTGTGACACTGTTACTGTGAAAAACGCAAGGTTTCAAGGGTAGCAGCCCAGAAGCTGCAAGTACCTTCGTCATTCCTGTGACACTAAAAAAGATTTCCATTGTGACTGAAACATTTTCCAGTTTTGTGGATAATTCTGGAATTCTTAGAATTCTGGATGTCTTACTAATCTGATTTTTCCTCTCTCTTTGCTTTCTCTGCAGTTCACTGCAGGTATTCCGTTTATTCTTATTTCCTTTTCTCTGCGCACATTGCGGTGTCACAGCAATTACTACCAATGAGAACAGAGCCCTATGCAGACTACCAAATATAAAGTCAAAAATAGGACAGATGACGTTTTTTCCAGAATCTTTAACAACCAGGAAGTGCACAAAATTGACCTTTTGGTGACATCATACCTCACAACTTTGAGTGTGTTGTGAATGCCTAAATTTATTCATTTAAATTGTAATTAGCTTTGGAAATTAGCGTAACAGCATTTTATGGACTCATTGCCATGATATGTTGGGCGGCAGCCGAGAGCATGATCACAGATGTCACATCTGATGATGTCATTAATGTGGCAATACATAAGCTGATAACATGCAGCAGTCTTTGAATCTCAAACCAATCAGTAACCTCTTTATGGAGAAACAGATTAATTCTGTAGTCAAGAGTTGCTTTTTCCAGCTTCGTCTTTTAGGTAAGATCAAGCCTTTTTTTTATCTTCTAGGGATCTTGAGAAAGATACTCATGCTTTTATCTTTTCTCGCCTTGATTACTGCAACTCGCTGTATTCTGGGTTTAGCAAATCCCTGATACGCAGGTTACAGTTGGTCCAGAATGCTGCTGCTTGCTTTCTGGTTGGGGCAAGAAAGTCTGATTCTGTTTCTCCAATATTAGCTTCTTTACACTGGCTGCCTGTCAGTTTCAAATTGATTTTAAAATCTTGTTGTTAGTTTTTAAATCTTTACATGGTCTTGCTCCTGCCTATTTATCTGAATTGTGTGCTTTACACCAGCATTCTAGAGTGCTTAGATCTTCAGGTCAGTTGTCTCTTGTTGTCCCTCGTACCAAGTGTAAAACTAAGGGGGACAGGGCTTTTGCAGCTGCTGCTCCTTGCCTGTGGAACTCTCTACCTCATTACATAAAGGAGTCGTCTACAATTGAACTGTTATTTGATTTTTGGTTACTGATCCAGTGACTGTATTCTTCTGACTATGACTTTTGCATAATGTTTGGTCTTGATGAAAGGAACAGCTCTTTTTTTATTTGTTTGTTTTGACCCACTTACGTATAATCTCTAATTTCATCTCCTGACCTGTCCATTTTGGCGTCATTCCACCTTTGGCAGTACACAATACAGCAAATCTAGCAACTGGGCACGAACTCCAAACAAAATGGTGATGCTCACAAAAAGCCAAAATGGCAGCACTTCAAAACCTGAATAATAAAAATGTTATCAGAATAATTTTTTTTGACAAGACCATGACAGAAATTGATTCCTTATAGTTCAAAACCCCTATTGGGAAAGCAAACCTAAGACTTGTGGTTATTTCTGTGTAATAAGCAAAACACTTGGGCAAATGAAGGACACAAATCATACTTGATGTTATTCCAGAAATAATTTCAACAATTAATATTCCAGAAAGTCAACAGCCGTGTTTACACCAGGAATGTGCGGTCAGGGGAGGTAGGTGAGCCTCATCATGAAAAGTAGAAAAGATAATAGTGATAACATGAAATAAATGTGTCCACTGGTCTGTGCTATAAATTTGTTTTCTGTATGATTCCAATAACTTCAATCATTTTTATAGTCAAAATCGCTGAATTGGTGCATTTCCTGTTTAAATACAGGGGAGAAACACAACATGCAAAAGCCTCACCTCGGACTGCGCTCTCCCTCACACACTGGACTGATGCATGTGATTGGCACATGCCTACTGCTGTCTCTCTGTATGTCGCCAATATAAGGTTTGCAGACACGTTTATTATACACCCTGACTTTCCACAGTCTGGCTAATATCTTTAATGAATGTGTGTGACATTTTTAGTTTTGCTGATCGGACATAAAACCCCAGTGAAAAGGCACAAGGTGAGGCAGACAGTACTGTGCTGCACAGAAGGGGGCGGATGTGAGCCCAACAGGTGCTTTTACTGCTGTTCTTTTACACAGTGGAGCCAATAAGTGCAGTATTAGAAAGTCAAGTGCATTGAAGCAGTCTGTTTACTTTTATTTTTTGTTCTGACTAACTGCCAAAATGAAAGATTCAGATTTTTAAAACTAAAGGAAAATAAGGAGGACTTTTACAAGAAAGTGATGGAGATTTTTGTGGAGAAGGATAGGTGCATGGACTTAATTTACAAATAAAGGTAAGACCATAAACGGTTTAAAATTTAACAAAAAAATGTGATTAGACTAAGAAAAAAACAATCCAATATTTAAAAACTAAATTTTGACCTTAAATAAAATATTTTTTTGCTTTTCTTGTTATCCTTTTGTTGAATAGTCTGTATTAAAATTGATTAAAGCATTAGAATTGAAAGCTTTTAAAAACAACTAAATATTTCAATAAAGGTCAAAATTGAAATCTGTTTTATTTTGTACACCAGTCAATACTTTCATTTGTATTGAATGAGTATGAATTGTGGAATTGCAACAGCAAATTTAGAACACATGGAGGGTGCAGAGCAAATGTGCTCTCTCCGCTCTCTCTCACCACTATAAATGTAACGTTCTTTCTTAGCCAAATATGTACCTTACCTATTTGTGTGTAGAGAATGCTGATGAGATATGAAACATAACCAGTATAGTCAATGTGCATACTGCCAATTGAATAGTGAATAAGCTACTCTTTTGGGTTCATACATTTGTAAATCTGACTCTGAAGGAGTTAGTGCCTCACCAGCCATGAACCTCACCACACGTCACTGGTTTACACATTTCCCAGAAGACTTTTCTGCGTACTTTATGTATAGCAATAAAAGTTATGAACTGAGTAGCTTTAAAAGACAGGTGTTTGTTGTGCTTCAATGACAAAGACAGCTTTATTGTGAACATTGTCTAAGGTGAGGATAGCACTTCATCAGCAATAAGCAGCTAGAGTCAAAAAACACTTATTCCTGCATCTGGACTTCTAAGCAGTAGTTCAAGGTGGGAAGACTAAATTGTGCAGTAACTGTAGCAGACATTTTCATCCAGAATGGTCAACTGTGAGGTCCACATTTGTTTGGTTAAAGTGTCCTAAGCAGTCCTAATACCTGGCCTTGTAAACCTGGAAGTACAGTAACAGACTACCATGCATGGGACAAACATGATATGTTCTTAGATCAATCATTCTTAGACATTATCTTTACAAAGACACAGTAAACACCATTAACATAAAATAAAATCTACTAGCCTGAGGCTTTGGCTTCATCAATGTGGGGCGCTTACTGGTTTATGAATGGGGTAGGAATCGTTTGCTTGAGATAGCTTGTCCCTGCTCACCTTGTCACTACTTCGTGATAGCGAGGGATCAGCTTTACCTCATGGCATATAGCTTCATTGATTCATGCCAGGAGGTGTGTTTTAAAAATGGTTAGTACTATTATCCAAAAAAAGAGGAGTTATATGGATAGAAGTTACCAATACACCACAATCTTTCTGTTCAGCATATGTGAGAATGTTTGGGTAATTCTGCATCAAATTCTGTGAAAGCATTTACCACTTTCAACAGGAAAGTGTAAATTGATTTACTAGTAGATTCATCTTATTCAATAAGTCCAAATTATAAGTTTTGATTTATGCACTATAAGGAAAAGATTGAACGAGTTTAACCTCTTCAAATAAATAAAGGAAGATTAAGAAAAGACATGACTGAAGTATTCAAACTTAAGAAGAGAATTAATATTTTAGATCTCAGCTCTTATTTTAGAATTAGTTCTTCCACAAGCACACAGGGAAACATGTGGCAAGTGTTTATTAAGTGTTGATTTTGCACAAACATTAAGTTTCCTTTGCACGGAGAATGTTAAAAACATGGAATAAATTGCTAAGTAGTGTGGTAGAGGGTGGTGTGTAAGGGGCAACCAAAATTTAACTTGATATTATTTTGGAGAAATTAGGTGAATGAGAATGACATGATATTTTAGTCTGAATGGCCTGTTTTTGTCAAAAAGTTCTAATATTTTGTTTGCTAAATTTTGTGCCACTGTGCCTGTAAATATTTAAATGGAAGGAGAACAAAATGTTAACAAGTAAATTTAAGAGCACGTCTCCGTTTCGCCCAAGGTGGAGATGATTGATTCCATGACATTCTGAAAGATACTGTTAGAATTTCTATTCCAGCCATGGACTGCAGATGTAAATCTTCAATATAAAAGTTTTTTTTTTTCTTTTTAGCGGAAGCATAATTTTTTTTCTGGTTTTCTTTCTCCTTCTCACATCTGTTCTGGCTTTGGTGACACCAGTCATCAAAAAGACACACAGCTGGTGGCCTCATCAACCCAACTCTGTTTTGTTCCTGTCCCTACGGAGAGTGTGCGTACATATGAGTGTACCAGCTGGAATACTCTCACAGCTTTTCCATGAACCACAACAAAGAAAAGGCTTCAAATAAAAGATTAAGATCATAACTGATGGGAAATACTTTCATTTTTAAAGCCTGAGTAAACCACTGGCTATGAATTTGTTTTTCAAATACGATTCAACTACAACAAAGATACACTTTTTGGATCAAAACAGTCTACAGATTATAAAACAATTTTTTAAAAGAACACTGAAACACTGCATTTGAGAAAGAAATGGTAAAAGAGAAGGACAAGCCTACGAAAAGGTCTGTCAGCTTTCATGCATTTTAAATAAGCGCTTATTAGACTTCAGCAGTTTACTTGACTTTACTATGAGGGTAGCCCATCAAAACCAAAGCCTGTTTCACATCATTAACTAAACAATAGAATGGGACATCTCTTTAATTGTAAAATATAAAACATAAAACCGAACACAAAATGGTCTTGTAATCTATAGTGCAGGCATGACTAGACTTGTGGATGCACCATAGAACCTCCAGGAAGACATCACCACACCCAGTGACCAACAAGTCAAGGTCTGTCTTATCCAGGGTTTGATGGGAATGTAATAACAATGATTGTACTTTTTCACAATATTTTTGTTTTAACAAAATAGAAAAAATGTGTTAGCTCCCATGTATTTTAATGCTTTAGTGGCCTAAAGTGTAGATGATGGACCAATAAGGTTGCATGCTCATTTCTCACTCCTTGACTCAGTACAAGAATGTAAAGTTGTACTATGTATATGAAATTATTTTGGATGCTAAGTAAAACAGACAGAACTACTGATGAGCAAAATGATTCACGCAAAACTGAATTTGCAGTGAAACTTGGTTTTTCACTTTGCAAAAAAAAATTTGCAGAACAAATTCCAGCGAAATTTGTGTCATTAACACATGAAGAAAGGTGTTTATCTAGATTAATTTCCTGTCACATGTAGACATTTTCTTAAGTTTCTTGAGTTTGTACACTCACATTGCCAATTATGGTGGCAATCCCCAAGATGCCAATTCACGGCTCCATATTGAACGTGTAAGAAGAATCATGAAACAGGAAAGTATAGTATAATATTGTGAGTTTTCCTGTAGAAGAAAACAGGAATGGAAACAAGAAGCATAAATAGAATTGATTTTACTGGTGTTCAGGAGATTATGAAAAAGTGACAGGTTAACACAGAAGTACAAATGAGCCATTTGGGAGCAATATTCCTTGTTTTCTACCACCAAAAACTTTTAAAACCCTTCAAAACATTCTTTATGGTACATCTTGCCTTTTGCAACTGCAAAATTACCACTAAAATGAATTTACCTATCAGTTTTGTGAAACCGTATAACCTTCTTGCATCACCTGTCATCAGAATGAGCATTACATTTGTAATATCATTTGTATCATTTCTGATGACTGACATTCATTTTAGGTAAGTTTTTTTCATAATAATGACTATTCCAATGTGCTTTACAAGTATAGAGCTGAGCTATAGTTCAATTTTCTTTCCTTTTTTATTGTATTTGGACCACAACAAGGCTAAGTGCTGCAGTGAGTTATAGGTATGGATTGAACTGGCAGTTGTATGTATTAATGCCAGGGGCAAACACTGCCTGGGGGGTCAAGGGAACTCCTCTAGAACTTCCGGTGCCTAGATGATAACAAATACATTAAAGCAAAATATAGTGAATTGTGGAAACATGCACAATGGGGAAAATTAAGAAGACACACATCAAAGGTAATGCATTTATTGATGATTTTGAATCTCAGACTTGTATTGGGCTCCTACAACAGGGCCTTTGTATTAATGGAGCTAAAAGGACTGGTCTACAATCCTGTTACAGGTTTTTATTTAAATTATATAACACTAAAACTGTATATGCTGAACCCCTCTTTTAATTCCAGTTTCAATATTCTCATATGATAAAAATGGCACGAGGAGGTAATAAATCAGAAAGCAATATCATTATCTAATGGCAAAACTTGGGACACCTCAAAAGTAAAGAAGAGATGATTCGTATTTTCTAAGTGGGGAGAAGTGAGCAATGCAGAGCCTTGCAGGTTCATTATTTTTCATGCTAGTCATGGGGTCAGTCACAGATTTTTGCAACGCAAACTGTTATCAATTATATTTCTCTCTTTAGCTGTTAAAACCCAAGAAAAATAATGTTTCTATTGTCTTTATGCAGAGGAGCCTTTATTACAAGAACTTTGTGAGTATATGCAAACTTTTCACAGTAACAGACTGTAAAGAAGCAGAATTCCCTAAAGCTGAGAGGCTGTGCATTAACCATTGTGCCAATAGCCTTCCCTTGCTTACCCTAACCATATATTAATATTATTAGTGTCTCTTATTACAATTCTATTTTAATAGGCAACATCCTGCTTTTCCTTTCACCTAGGTCTGCTACTTCATAATCATCTTGGGATGTCTTTCAAAGAGAAAGCTTTGTACATTATACAGGTTGTGCATGGGTTTAAAAACTAATATACACATATATCATCACTGAAAGAAAAGAGAAGCTCATCCACATGCTTCTTAGCTAATAACAAAAGAAGAAACTTTTAATTGACAGGTTTCGTTACACTAAATATTTTTGACACTTCTTCACTGTAATCACCTGGTTGGCAAAAAACTGGTAAAGCTGTCGCCAATAGTGAAGAACTGGTTTCACTTGTTTTAAGACCCTTCAATTATCAAAGCATTCCCAGTAGCTGCTTGTTTGGAAAGTAAATTGGCCAGACTCAATTTTCTGCTACTAAGAAACAATGTTTCCTATTTCCTGTCCCCATAAATCAGATAACTGTGAGAATACCCTGCAGGCAGCTAGAACAGAGAATGAAAAACAAATATGACAACAATTTCAAAATAGCCTTTATCTCCATGTAGTCACACTGGTTAAAATAAAGTAACAGTGTCTTCACATTAGAAAAATAATTAATTAGGAATTCACTTGAAACAGATAGTGAAGTCAAAATAGGCTGACCAAGCAAGTCTTGGGAAGGTGTCTTTGTTCTTAGTTGCACATTAAATAAAAAATGAAACATCACAGATGACACTTCTGTTCATGGCTGAGAAGCACAAGCACTAATAGAAGTGTTGCTATGTTTGTCCCTTTAATTACCAACTAGTTATATATCTATATTTGAAGACATAATTAAATCAATAGGAAAGGTGCCATTAAAAATACATAGTGTATTATATTGCTATTTGGATTTTCTGCAACTTGAGGTTTGATTAAATACACATTTACTTTACTTCAGCAGATCTGACTACTCTTCAATCAATGTAGTTGAAAGGTAGCTGGTAGTCATGTTCATTTCACTGTGTTTCATTGTGGGATTAATATCAAGGTACAGTGTTCCAGTGGGTAATGAAATTAGTAAATGTTTGCAGCAAGCTCATATTCTAGTCCTGAAAATCCATGTAGGACAGAGAGACCAAAAGAATCAGCCCTTTTCTACCTGAATTGAATCTGAACAGTACTGCTTTACATTTTTTTAATTAAAATTACTCAGCGCCTTTGTGCGGATCACCCTGGGAAGTTCCAATAATTAATTCTTTATTAAGTTGTCCTGCTCACTCAAATGCACTGAATGGTGACTGTGTAGAATAATAATTTTCCAACCAAACTTAAAAAAAAATATTTTCCACAAGCCCATCTCTGTGACATAATGTTGGAAGCTTCAAACAAAGACTCCAAAATGTGTTTATTCTGTTCTGCTAGTTCATTTAAGATTTTGATTATCAAAAAAGACCTCTTATTGAAAATCCAGGTATTGTGAACCCAAAAGAGGTGAATTTCCTATGCAACATTCATGATTATACTAGATACAATCATATACAGTGGAACCTCGGTTTGCGAGCATAATTCATTCCGGAAACGTGCTCGTAGTCCAAAGCACTCGTATATCAAAGTGAATTTCCCCATAAGAAATAATGGAAACTCAGATGATTTGTTCCACAACCCAAAACTATTCATATAAAAATGATTAATACAAAATATAAAGTAAAAATACATAAAACAAATTAACTTGCACTTTACCTTTGAAAAGAATCATGGCTGGTGTGTGTGAGTTTCTAAACTCTTGTGGGATTGCATTCAACGGGATGACACGCTGAAGAGCGTCCCAAAGCAATCGCAGTCTCCCAGCGCTGTAGCAGTTCTCCGTAAAAGCGAATCCAAAAAGATCGCAGACATGCTATAAGCGCCTGCCGTCAATGGGTGATACAAGGAACAAGGAACATTATAAATGTGCAGGGCCCTGCCTGACTGCTGTGTCTGTGTATAAATAACCGCGTTGTTGCTGTTTCAAGCTGAATAAAGCTTGTGTTGCTAAAGTACTGAGACTCAGCTTCGTGTTTTAGGGTGCAAGACAGGGACTCGCACGTCACAGCAAACACGCGAGCACACACACACACACAGACACGAGCGTGCGCGAGCACACATACACACACACACACACGCGCGCGCACACAGTCACAATGCTAATGCTGTAGTAAACACTACACTCGTACGGATGTTGACTATATGAGTGAGGCACGCCGACTCAGACGGAGAATAGGAGACGATTGCCCACAATCCCGCAGTGAGAGAGAGAGAAGAACCATCAGCTCAGTTGTGATCACATGATGCTCAGCAGACAAACTACTCGTACTGCAAGACCTCGCTCATTTATCAAGTGAAAATTTATTAAAAATTTTTGCTCGTCTTGCAAAACAGTCGTAAACCAAGTTACTCGCAAACCGAGGTTCCACTGTAGTACAGTATAGAACTATTAGGCATGTGGCCTTTAGGGGGCACCGTAGAGCACCAAAGCCCAGACATAACTGCACAGAACATCCTGGGTTCACAATGAATGTTTTTATTTAACGAAAGTACCTTTCCAACAGCAAAGCAGTACTAGGGTGTTGTTCAATGTTAGCCATTATGAATGCAGTGAGAAGTCAAGTAAAATGACACCTTTTATTGGCTAACTAAAGAGGATTACAATATGAAAGCTTTTAAAGCAACTCAGGCCCCTTCTTCAGGCAAGAAGTAATCACGATTTAGAGTGATTCTTGAGAATATTCAGATTTGTACTCATTGGCACTTAGATTGCTTTCTGAGTGAATCAGTAGAACAAATCCATGCCATGACGATTAACCTCACATCAAAAAGAGGCACCGGAATCTTTCACTGTGAAAATAAGAAGACAGATAGACTTACTTTGGTGTCCATTTCTTGACAATAAAGTGAAGGATAGTTTTTTTCTGCCACTGAGCAGACCACTGCTTGTGCTAAAGAACACAATTTTTACGTGGAATTGGAGGTTTATATACTACAACCTGACCATAACATCCCTCTCTTTGAAGTCTTCAGTGGACTGTCCTTGTCCTGCTTTTGCCTTTGATTGAAAATGGAAGTGAATCCATCCAGGGTTATTTCTATTTTCTTGAATCTTGAATACATTTATACTTTTTGCCCTTCACTTGCCTCCAGATGATTTTCATGCCAATATCACATTAGCCTTGTCAAATTTAAGCAGGCTCAGCAGTAACTTAATCTCCTGCTAAATGTGACTCATCTGTCTACTTTCAAAGATATTAAACAAAATATAGAAATTATCCCTAAAACAGTTTTCCAAGTTGCTGCGACCTTTCTTTGAGCCAAGATAGACAGCACAATGTGCAACTGGGTCTGCCCAGCAGGGGATGTGTTAACTGTTGTACTGATTTATATCCGTTATCATTATAATGCCTATCTAGGGCCGACATGTTAAATAATGCTTAATAAGGCAAGGCACATTTTTGCGATACTAGACATGAGTTGATTGGAGGGATATCTAAGAAAGTGCAGGAAAGTAGGTTGAAGTGGTGTGGACATGTGATGAGGACAGACAATGAATATGTGGACAAAAGACTGGTGAGAATGAAAGTACAGGGAAAGAGAAAACAAGGAAGGCCAAAGCGGAGGTGGCTGCAAAAAGTAAAAGATCTGAAGGAAAAAGGTTTGACTGGCGAGGAGGTGCAGGACCATACGATTTTGAGAATGCTGATCAAGCACATCGACCCTGTTGCATAGCTAGGGGGGGCAAGGGAGGACATCTGTCCCCGGGTGCAGTGTCCAGGGGGTGCCGAATTGATGTTCCCCATTGCATTTTGGCAAACAGGAGGGAGCGTGAAATCTTCAGTTGTCCCCGGGCACTGAAAACCCTAGCTACGCCTCTGCATCGACCCCACATAAAAGTGGGAAAGGATGAAGAACAAGACATGAGCTGATACACTTAAGGTACATACAATACATACAGTACAGTATAATTATTCATTATATAATACCCCCATGATACAATACACCCTAGGAACAACAGACAGAATAAAAAATAACAAATATAAATAAATTTGGTTTTGGAGAAAATGTGAAAAAACACAAACAATGAGCTTAAAATCAATAAAACACACAAAGTAGGTATTAAGAACAATAAATATGTATAAATGCTTCAGCCTTCTGCATATTTTTATTGCATTTTGCAATTGCAACATGGGATGCAAAACTAAATACCTTCGAAGTTTCGAAATCTAGAAGGCAAGCAAACTAAAAGGCCCCTGCCCTTTTTAACTGAATATGCACAGAGCATACTGAACAGACATGTAGCAGACATTATACCTCTGACTGACTCTTTAATTACATTCCAGAAATGTAAAACATTTTACAAGATGACAATCAATATATATGCGCACTAGCTTTCAAAATGCACATGCGTCGTTTTAATCCACACTGCGGTTTGAACTGCAGGTATGAGAAATTACAAACTTTTAAAATGAAGGCATTGCTTATAATTTTTAAAGGTTGTATATAAATTAGGCACTTGATGTGTATGTCATTCTTACAGTACATACTTAACTCTCATTTTTTGTATTATTATTTCATAATGTTAAAACAAACCTCTTGCATGAAAATACCTTCTTTACCAAAGTGCTGCCAGAGCCTATCACTCTCATTGCCTCACTCTACATGCCTTCTCTGCTCATGTCCCTTCTTTATTTGGTCATTTCCATTATTTTAAAAGCAACCAGTGCCTGAAATTGTCACACATCTTTTTTTACAGACATGCAGAGTAATAGACATTGATGCATAGTTTATAACCAAAAGTGCATTTCCTTTTGAAAATGGCTTTGAATCACTTATGACTCACATTGTAAAGCAAGTTTTTATTTAGAGCTAGTTTGTAAAAGTATTGATCACTCTGATAAGACAGTAACCATTTCAGCCATATTTTTAATGTGAATTTCTTTATAAAAAGTTGTTAAATCTTCCATTGCAGGATCGCAGTGTAACAAAGACTGATTGAGTAATTACTGTAAGATAACAAAAAAAAAAAAAAAATGGAAACTTTAGAAACATTGGCCTAAAGTAAATGTTCTGTAGTTAATTTTACAGCAGTTTAAATTTGATTAATAATAAGGAATGTCAGTAGCTATTTTTCATTGACCCTTTTAAATTTAATGTAATAATTAAAGTTAAAAAATACACATACTGCATTGGTGTACACTTAAAATTTGAGGCTTTGTTTTGACATTTTTTGCACCTCTAATAGCCCCTCTTTTCACTGCACTAACTAGCAGTTACAAATAGTCATTAAAAAGTTCAAAAGGTATTCTCTCTGTCATTATTTTAGATTAAATACAGACAGACTATAAAAATCACACAAGTGCAATGTTTTATTTGTACTAAACAATGCCTCCATAATGTGGTATTTATTTGAGCTTTTATATCCTTTTGTTGTTTTTATTATGTTTTTAAACTGAACATTATGAAAACAGCCTTACAAATTTGCATTAAAGACATTAGTTTGAAAGTGGTTTTAATGTGGAATTGTGATTTAATGGTGAATTTATTTTTCAAAGAGAGGAGTAAAGTTTGACAAGTTTATCAAATGCTTAATTTATTCTTTTGTTAAGTTCCAGCACATGTACTATCCACAAAACTATAATCAATAAAAAATAATAACAATTTAAGCAAAAATGTGATGCCCCAAAAAATATCAAAATTTTAATTTGATTAATTTATCCCAGATGTTTATTATTTTATCATTTCTCTGCTTAAGACCCATTTTTAGAGAGTAAAAGATAATTTAAATATACTACCCATTCCCCTCGTATGGCGTCACTTAAGTGTCTTGCAGCATATAAATGTTTACTTGTATTAACACTCCTATGATAATGTATACAGTATATTATGATCATTTGGGGTTGAAGTAGGTCAGAGGCTCTTGTGCTGACCCCATACGCAGCCATATGCAGGAGAGTCCAGAACTGATGAAAAATTGTGGGTTTATTGAAAAAATAAAGCTCAAAACTGAAAGAACAAATTTGGAATTTATCAGGGGTGATAAAACACAAGATAAAGTAACAACAGGCCCCTCTGAAGCCTGGCAAAAGTGGCACAGACTCTAATAATGGTTCTTTAATGGCACTATATGGTTCTTTACTGGGTTGTGTGGTTAACCAAGCTCCATTTCATTCTAAGAAGGGGTTTTAGCATATGAAGTTGGTTCTTTTCTACCTAATACTGTATGCGGATAAAATTGAAATTTTTCATGCAAGGTAGGCTGCGGGACACTAACAGATTAATGAAACCTGAACTTAGCCTGTGTTACTGGACATATTCAACAAGAACCCTTTTATAATCATGAGCCAGTGGAATTCCACAAATCTGTTACCAGGTTATTCACTGTATGGATCCTGTTACAGATCTAAATAAATTAATGGTTCTTTCTGGAACCTTCATGCGGATGGGTCTTTTGGGTATTAAAAATGGTTCCCCTATGGTATCGCTCTAAAAAACCACTGTTGTACTTTTATTTTTAAGAGTGTACCTTACCCCTAGTCACTTATGTAGAGAATAACCCATATAAAATTGATTTCCTTTCAAATCCTTTTCCAAAAAATGCCTTCCTCTTTCACCTTCTTCTTCTCCTTTAGCCTTATGCTGAGTGAGCTCTTGATATGTGCTACACTCCAATACAATATGGTACAGGAGTACATCCAGTATCATAATACTTAGCCATAAAGTGCTTTAGGATCAACACAATCAGTCTATATATAGTGAGGGATGAATCGTCGTCCCAGCCAGTACCTTACCTGGCCAAGAAGCCTTCATAACAGAAGGTTAGGGAAGGATAGACAATATCTCCTTTCCATTCTGGGATCTGGATATGGAAGGACATTACAATGGCTACATTCGGGCTGGCATCCTAACAGCCATTGAGCGGCACCTGGGATGGACTTGGGAGCTAGGAAGGACAGCACAGTGTGTGATTGTCTGCAATAGGCTGAGTGTCCTCCGTTGCACTGAGTTGAGAGCATTTTGTCTGGTAAAATTGGAATTGAGTAGCATGGAAATTGTGGTTCCAGGGGGCCTGCCTTGTCAGGTTCTATGGGGGACATTAGGGGGATCTCACACATAGTGATGGCACAAGGACTGTTGTGGTCGTGCTAGGCCTGGAAGTTACTGGTAGCAATAGTTTGGGTGCCAGAAGTACTCCTGGGTTCAGAGTTAAAAGAGAGCCCTCCACTCGACTCAGGGAGTTGGAGAGGAGACAGACAACACTCGCCTGGATGGAGTGGAAGTGAATAGAAGGAGCAAGGAAGCAAATGACATCATTTTACCCTGTGCTGGAGTGTGAGGGAGCCACTATGGCCTAGTGGGAAGAACACCAGAAAATAATACATGGTATTGTGAATAAAAGTATGGTATTTGCTGGGTGTCTGTAGTTGTGTCAGGGCCTTGGAGCTCTGCAACACCCCCTGCTAGCCACACTATATATGTTATAATAAAAAGACAAGACAATTAGAAAGACTTGGGACACCTTGAAGGCAAACCCCTTATATTTGGTGGCCAAAAGTAAATAGAAAAAGGCAAGAAGTATCGTGGGTCTTTTCAGATGGTAGTGAAGATGTTGATCGCCTGAAGATGGCAGTGCTCTCCCTTAAGAGGATGCCAGACCTGAAGGTGCATGGCCAGGAGACGACAACCCGAAAGTGGCATCACGGAGACTGGTGGTTGTCTTATCTGTAGGAATAAAAGATGAAGCATAAGGCAACAGTGCCAACCCTGTGTTCGGGGTAGAATTACAACTAGATGAGACCTCAACTTGTCTCCCAATCGCACATGTGTAACAATATATATATATATATATATATATATATATATATATATATATATATATATATATATATATATATTGGATAGTGTATTCAGAAACCCAGAAGACATACTTTCACATTTTTCACATTTTATTGTGTTGCAGCCTTGCACACAAAATAATTTGAATTCAATTTTCCCCACATCGAGCAGAGACCCTTCAGTACCACAGAATGACAAAGGAAAAACAGGACTTTAGAAATTTTTGGACTAAAAATAAGTGTCATGCAGCTTGGTTGCAGGTCTCCTGTAGCTTCCTTACATATTTAATCAGCATCAATAATGGCAAACATTTTTAGTCTGCATTAGTTTCATTACTTTCTTTTTGAAATATAACAAAGATCCACAGTTTCTGTCTTGCATTTGTAGGGGTTTCTCTTGAAGTATTAGGGTTTCACACTTGCAGCCCTACACAGATAACATAACAGCGACTACCATTCATCCATCCAAACATTTTCTAACAGGTCTATCCATGTTATAGTTGCATGAGAATGAAAACACATGACACAAGCTGAGACCCTTCTCAGCACACAATGTGAGTTCATTGCAGAACTTAACCACATACTCACTCGGGATGTATCCATTTCAACCACAAAGTAAAATATTACCTAAAGGGTACTTATGCCTGATGGTGGTGTCTTTGCTTCAGGTCAGGTCATGAGCATTTCTGCCTCTGCTGTGAGTCACCTCATTCACCCTTTTGGCTCTTTTCTTCACAAATATTGAAAAATCACACTCTGGGTTATGGCTGACTTTTATTTTATCTTCCTGAGAGATTATGACAACTTATGCTAGTACTACACAGGTGTCAGGAAGGGCAAGATTTTTTTTAACACTTAATTTTTTACAAGTTGATAGCTGTTGCTTAATCCTTCCAGAAGATGGTATAGGCAGGTTGATGTATTAGCTAGTAAAAACTGTCACACAGAGGTAATTCAGATACTATTTACTACACCCCTTAATTGCCAGCATAGTTTGCTTATAATAAAAAATATGCTGAAAATATATGGCAAAATTACAATTAAAGTTAAAGCTTAAAGGAAAGGAACAATAATGTATATGGCTTTTGGCTATGTCAACTCTAGTACCACAAAAACAGTTCAGCTAAAGATAAAGCTGGAACATTTCAGAGATTTTACTTCTAACACAACTGCCTAAAGGAATAGCCGGGCAGTGTCTGTTGCTCTGGTCAATAAATATGCCTTAAAGTATTTTAAGACATCATTTCACAACAGGCTAGAGGTATAAAGTTGACTGCATATCTCTGTGCCAAATGGATTATAACTTTTGTGCAATTATGCCAATCAATTAGATCTTTTTACGGCCTTTTTACCATAATACTTCCTATGCAGTTGTCTTTGATAATGTATATTTCACCAGGGTTATCCTATTGCACTAAGAGTTGTCAGTTATACTGCATTTTTCGACTTGACATCTCCACAGCACACTTTCTTTAACTAAAGTTCACCCATGACCTTCTTCTGGACCCTTACCCATCAAGCTTAGGAGTACTTTGCTGCAGACACTGGCTTCAATGGTTTTTTTCTGCCAGTGAAGGCTGTGGAAGACCAGCCCTGGCACAGACAGGCAGACACCCGTTTTATATACAATTATTTACAATGAATATAGTCCCGCACACAACCCAGTGTCCTTCCACCAATCACCCTTACGTCCTGGCCTTTCAAAAGTCCTGTCTTCATCGCCTCCACTCCTCTCCTATGAGCTTCGTCCTCTTCCACCCGACTCCGGCTAATGACTGGAGGGAGGCGGCCTCTTTTATGCCCACCTGGACTTGCTCCAGGTGCCTCCTGATCAGCTTCCTGCGACACTTCCTGGTGTGGCGGAAGTGCCGCATGAGCACCCGGAAGCACGGGTGTGGTGGAAGTGCTGATGTCCAGGGCTCCTCAGTTGTCTGGGCACCCTCTGGCAGTGGCCACAGGCCCCTATACGGTTGAGCCTCCATGCTCAATTCTCGTGGCCCCCACACAAACCAGGGGGGTCCGAGGGAGGCATAGTTCTTCTCTTGGTCCTTCTCGGTGTCCCAACTGGGCACAGCCCCCAGCCGCCTGCCACAAGGTTTACCTTCTTCCTTCCAGACACTCTTCCTCAACTGAGCAGGTCTTCTTTTACAGGCACTTAGTAAAACTAATTAAACTGTACTAAGTCACAGTTCCTGCAATACCAGATTATGTGGGTTAAGAGGGATGGCTGGAAAGCCCCCACCTGTGGTGTGTCATTGACTAACATTGATTCTTCACCATGCATGCTATACCATATTTTAGCTTCCTCTATATCAGCCTGTAATTCCTCCATTATTCCTGCATATCAGTTCACGTTGTCATGCTCTGGCTATTTCTGAAAATTATGTTCTAGAATTTTTCAGTTAATCATTATTAATTTATTGTGAAACCATTTTGATTTGTCATGAGCACTGTCATTTTGCTTACAGTTGCTGCAGTGACCACCAGACACTTGATCTTTATATAAAACATGCTGTTATGCAAATGGCAGAGGAAGTACTCAAACAATTTACTTAAGTAAAAGTACAAATAAACAAACAAAAACATACTCTAGTAAAAGTTAAAGTACCCAAGTAAAATGAGGTCAGTACTTCTTGTTAATATACTTAACTTATTAAATTAAAAGTACTTGTCAAATGATTCACAGATGCAACAGTATAGTATGGCATGTGGAGTGCCTGCTGAATTTATATTGTGTAAAATACAAAAATAGTATAGGTTGTGCCAATTTAATTAAGAATAAAAATAAATTATGCAAATGAAAAGCCCCCTGTGTGACAAACACTCAAAAGTCCCCCCCTCCCTTTATGCACACGTCATATGTCAAAAATAAATACAGTACAGGCAGTGAAGTAGATAAAAATACAAAAAAAAAAATAACAATTTGACCTTCATATTTTGTTTGTTACACTGAAATAAATAAAGCAGGGTGGGCACTGGATTTTCATAGGATCGATTTGTGACTACTGTATAAATACAGCACACAGAATTTCTGATTCACAGGAAATATGCCTGAGAGTGCATAAGCAACAGAGACGAGAGCAAAGAGCCATTTGTCATGCAGAATATGCCGCTGCTGGTTCACATGGTAGTAAGACAAAGGTAGGTTGTATTGATCAAAGATGAGGTACTGGCACACATACAGAAAACCAACACACAGTACTCCATATACTGTACTGCGCAACTGGAGATCATAAAACAAAACAAAAGAAAAAACATAGTTCAAGTTCACCTTTTGAAGAGTCTTAAACTGAACTTCAGCTGAACTAATTTCTTCAAAATCACAGCGGGCAAAAAAAAATGGGGGGCAAAATAATCGGGCACAATAAAGTTTAAACATCTAAGGTAAGGTAATACAAAATGACCAATACTAGTACTCATGTAAATATGTACATATTTTTTATATGGTTTTAACCACTCATGTCATGTACTAGAAATATATTTTACAACATAATAAAATGAAAAATGAAACACTGTTACACAAAATGAGAGAAAACACAAAACCATATACAGGTAAATAGTATTGTGTGTGCATTGTATAGTGCAACCTTATATTGAATTCATCATAAAGTCTAATAAATCGGTTTTAACTTGCAGGTGGAGATAAAGCTGGACATATCTGGGATTAAACACAGTGAATATGACATCACAAAATGAAATACATTTAGCCAAATAACATTTTGATGTACAGTCGAACTTGTCATTTGTATTTTAAGTGTCAACCAAATTAAATTCATACAATTTTCCCACAGTGACTCTCTGAGGTGACTCTCGCTGGACAACTGTAGCAGGCCTTCTGAACTGTGAACACCCGATGGTAGAGACGAGACGATGCCTTGAGTGTGAACGCATTTGTTGTCGCATGCATTTTTGCTGCACTCTTAGTTTGTGACCCCCAAAATCTCTGTGGATTACTGTCTAAAAAATGGCATATTTTACATTTTTTACCAAAAGATATTTTTTATTCAGTTCATTTTTATTATGTATTTTTATAATATAAAATACAAGCATTAAAATGTATATACATATAAAAAACATTTTTGGTGTGTTTACATATAATGTGTAAAGTTCTTAATTATTTCTTTAATTTTAATCAATTACTGTATTTTAAGTAATATTAATAGCTAAACGGAAAACTTATTTCAACTCATTTTCTCCTTTCATTGGGTATTATTGATACTGATCTTATACTAGAAATGGTCATTTTGTATTAATAAATATTTTTCATTTGCTACTTATTGGACACTACTCTAAGATATTCTTTAAAAATGTCATGTTTAAGAAAATTGAACAACCAATAGAGCATTTTGGGTTTTCAATCAAATAAAATTCTGTATATGGATTTTTCTGGGGTTTTGCATTGTGTGGTGCATTGTATCTCCTGCAGTGGTCTACATTGTTGCTCACATCCATTTTGGCGTTATTGGACTGTGCATTGCTGAAAAAGCTGCTAGGAGCTGCGCTATATTAGCTATTTCCTGACTGTTTGTTAAGTCAGTCTTATTAGTCTCAACTGCACTATTTGCGGCTTGTTCAAATGATTATTTATTTGAGGTTGCTAATGTCAGATATAGTTTTCAGCAAAAGAATGTCTTTTGCTTCTCTCCATTTAATATTTCCTTTCACAGCACCACTTCGAATGACCATCCATTTTCCCTTTTGCGGCATGATAACACTTCATTTCATAAAGGTCATCTATGAGACTCCTGCTCTGATCGTGCCCTACTCACTCATATTTGTAGTTCTGATTGGATGGATTTATAATTGTGAGGATTTTAAGTGGGCAGGAATGGGATCCAAACAGCATATTGCTGTGAATGTCTATAATGATGGTAAATTCTTGGACTTTTCCTGTTATTAGGATTTTCTTTTCTGACATATGCAAAGGCCCCTTTGTGAGCAAAGCCCTATGATGAGCACACAAGTCACCTTGATGGTAGATCCAGCAATGAATAAAAGTATTAGTTTAATATTGTGTATATATTCTGTTTAAAACAATTCCAATATATTGAATTGCAAAAAGCAAACAATTAATGCATTCCAATATAAATGTGTTGTTATTGAATTATATTTGTATGATGAATAAGAGAATGCTTAATGACAGGGCTCTCATTTTTCAATGATGATTTAGCTCTAATCAGAAAGAATCAAGAATCAGACACAAGGTACTTACACATGCGCTTTGCACATCTAAACAAATGAGGCCAATAGCATCACACATGCACTTCAGCATGCCTGTTAAGCTCTGCTGAATTGATTCACTTGTACTTGTGAATTGGTTTCTATGATTCACTTAAAAGAATCATTTAAAGAGAATGATTTGTTTACAAATCACCATTACTACTTCTGTAGTCATCTAAGTAAATTAACAGTAATGTGACTATAAAATTTAGCAGATATCTTTGTAGTAGTAGAGGAATAGGAAGGAATGATATTTTCTATAAGATGTAGTGGAATGAAAGTCAAAAGTGTCTAAAGTAAAGTGCAGATATATGATAGTGTCACCCACGTACGCATGGGAGGCAGCTAAAGGGTCTAAATGAAAGTAATTCCACGCCAGACCAAGGGGTGGCAGAGTGGGCTGACCTTTATTCTTGCTTTCCTGAAGACCGTTCACGGGAAATTCTGCCTGGCCCTGAAAACGTCACTTCTGTTTCCGGACCTGATGACGTCACTTCCGGTTCCCACACCACTTCCAAAAGATAAAACCTATGGACAGAGAGACTTCCGCTTTGGCCCTTAATGACTTCACTTCCCTTTCAGGCCTTTAAAGCCGCCATATTCTACTAACCACATCAGTTCTGTTTTGGACTCCAATCTGTGCACATCAGTGCTATCAATTTGCCATTTTTGCAGCTAGGGAATATTATACGGGTGGCTGCCCCAAACCTTTTTATGACTCTTGTCTCTGATTTTTGTGACAACAGTAACAAAGTAATTGTACTTTGTTACTTTCCACCAGAGTGGCACAATACAGTTGCTGTCCAAGTTTTTGGATTTCTAACTTATTTGTGTCAGCTGGTGCCTGATTCTGCCTTTTGACTTTGTGACTTTTTGGAAATGTTTCTTTGACCTCAGTTTTGTCTAACAACTTTATTTCGGTGTACCATTTTATTTTGCTTACTGGTTAAGACTTCAGACTGGCTCTTGACAATCCATTTTACTCAGCACTTTTTCTCCTGCTCACTTTCCAAATTTCCTTCACAGGACAAGACTGTACTTTCTGCAAAGGTACAATAATTCAATGAAATACTTGGGCATTGACATCTCCCTTTTTATATAACATTGCATTGTAATGTCCCATTCTTTAATTTTGCCAGTACTGTACCAATAAAATGTTGATCTGAAATTATATGTTTCTTCTATGTCTTTCTTTATAGTGGTACACAAAAACATTAAGCAGTCCACTCTGATTCATCATAGGCTGGTCCTTCCTGGATGTAGATCAATATCACTGAGCATGTATTTTTCAGTTGATTTGGAGCTAATTGGAATCCCCTTGTCAATTCATTATCCTGCTTTCACAATGTATCTAATATGGTCCTTCCCAAATCCCTTCCTGTTCTTCCTCTTACTCCCTTGAAGTCAGATTCATCTTCTCCAAATATAAGTCTCTTCCTTTCTTTAAAATCTCTTGGAACTTTGCAAAAAACTGGAAGACAACTTCACACCTTCTGGGTTTGTCATAAGCACACCCTCATTTTCTGCAGTGGTTCTTCATACTAGCTGAAGCACCATCACCTTTCCATTCTTCAAAGGTTTTTGAGGAGACTCTGAGATAGTAACATTCCACAAACTAACATCCGGGTTTCTTCCTACATTTTATATATACTACTCTGACAATTTATTTCTTCATTTTCTAAAAATCTAAATTATTAACATATTCACGTTAAAGCTGTTAAAATGTCATCTATACCTCACTCTTCATACATTTTATGCTATCCATCTGGCTACTGTCACTACTGTCCTTTAAATTCCCCTGGGTAATTTCATCACTTACTTTAGGATTGCTCCAAAGTTTCTGGTCTGTTGTTACTGTCTTTATGTCTTCCATTCTTTCATGCACTCTCTAATTATTTTTTGCTTTATATTTTCCTCCTTGCACATCACTCTGAACCATCTCTCACTTACAGTGTGGATACAGTTTCTGCCATATTACCATGGCCTTATGCTAGAAATCCACTGATTGTCTCTCCTTTAATCTTTGGAAAAATCTATTTGCTTAAAATATTTTAAGCTATGATAACAGGTCGACCAACTCCAACATAAAGAAGCAGCAGTTTGCAGAGTAACTGGTTGGAAGCTTTTAGTTACTTAGGTTTAGTTACTGCCTGTGTTTTGATCCTAATCTTATTTTCTGATCTCTCCTTTTTCTTGCATGTCCCCAACTCCTGCTCCTCCTTCTCTTCATCATCCTCCTTTTTCTTCATTTTTCCTTGGGTCTACCATGTCTCTCTCCATGGTCTGCATAGATTTTAGTCATTCTAGATCCTTTGTGAACCTCTTTTTACAGGCCTAGGGTAGTGTGGATATAGGTGGGATTCTTGTTTTTGTTTGATTTCAATTTAAAAAATGATTATTAAAAGAAAAAAGTAAAAGAAAGAAGTGTCACCACATCTGCGCGAAAGACTTGTGCCCTTATTTGTTTAGGTTTAAACACTATCTTTCAGTAAACAGTCTTACATAAAATGCTTTGTTACAATAGGAGGAGTAGGTAGACCAAAAAAAAATTCTGTTTACCTAGAGATGTACTAAATTTAGGCAGCTCCCGCCACCAGTTAGAGAAAAGTAATGCATGGTGGCTTATTGGGATTTAACACCAATATTGCTGCTCAGCTGGATTAGAGTGAATGTGTCTCAATTTGGGTTGAGCTAAACGAACAAATGGCATTTTACTGCAGTATTGTTAAAGGGAGTTACCAAGCTTACAGAATAACACAGAATATTTACCAAGCTGGTTCTGCTGACTAAGTGATACAATGTGGCTTCCATACTAATCTCCATGTTTCAACTGTGCAGTGATTTTCCTGTCAACACAAATTGCTGGCTTTACTGCTATGAGTGTACACAAATAAGAGGAATTAGGATTTTCCATTTCTGTTATTTGTTCATTCAGGTTACATGTATTGTTTTAGCTTATTCTTTAGACTTGGCTAGTTATATTCAACTGCCCTACTGGCAATTCTGATGACATCTTCACAAATGTTTTTGGGAGTAAAATTTCCAATGCAGCCCACCTACAAATTAATGCCGACAAGTACAACAAAACAAACATTTTCAGTGCTTTTCTCATCCTCTCTAATACTGTGCCAAGATCACTCCCTTTCTAAAAGACAGATAAAGACAATTATACAAAGCTGATAACTAATGGAGCAAAATTAAGTCCTGTGGAAATCCAGTGTCTCCACTGGACTTCCCCTCTGTCTAAGTGCTTTGGGTAGTAATAAAAGCACTGTATTATTATTATTATTATTATTATTATTATGAGAGTGTGTCAATCTCTTTTTTACTATTTCCACTTGAGGACTTGGATTTCCTATTTTTTCCCCCATAGCCGACATTTTATATTGTATGCTCTTCAACATATAAAATGAATTGTGTTCTTTTATTATATTTTTCTGCCATACTGAATAATCCCCATTACTTAATCAACTAAAAGTAATTTAGTGTAGGGAATGCAACATCTTTTATGTTAATTCTTTTGCACTAATGACAATAGGGTATGTCAACAATAAAATCTATCTATCTATTACATAGTGCCTTTCATATCTTTATATCTAGTATATATTGCCTTTCATCTCTATCTATCTATCTATCTATCTATCTATCTATCTATCTATCTATCTATCTATCTATCTATCTATCTATCTATCTATCTATCTATCTATCCAAAATGGAGAAGGCCAAAGGTGTTTTGCTTTAAACAGTAAAATCAAATTTTAGGTAAGTAGAGTAATGAACTGATCTGATTTTTCCTTAAGTTATCATCATATTACACAACTTTTAGTCAGAGGGGATATCATACTTATCAACAGCAGTTGCTGATCTCGTCTGCTGAATATTTCAGGTTACACAACTATGGATTGCACAGGATGACAAATTACTCAATTCTGTGTTGACTTTCTAACACAGTCTCACATTTCCAAACTATCTAGAGCTTACCTCTTCTTCTGATAATTAATAAAGCACTGCCTTATTGTTCTGGTTAAACTAATGATTTCTGGGCACATTGAGTTCAGTTCCAACCTTGGTCCCTTTTTTTACCTTTTTTCTATTCTGTTGTGGTATGTGAAATATGGGACATCAGATACACAAGCCTGTCTTCTTTTTATGAGGTCCAAAATTCTCACATTCTTTATTCCTTATTGCTGCATTATTTTAATAGTACTGGACTTCCAAGTTAGTATTAATTGGCTGTCAACTCTAACACACACACAAGGCTGCCACAACAACTAAAGACAAAATCAAACTTGTTTGACTTTGTTGTGGTGAATGACAGACTGGTTAGATACAAGTTTCTGGCGATGTACATAAATGGTGGTCATGGGAGCATGCTGTTACTGTCCCCAACTCGCTAAGATTGTGTAAATTAAATCACTGGAAAACTCATTTAGTGCGAAAGTGCCTTTAGTGTATGTCACATCTGTTACCTGAAGTCATTCTCTGCCTTGTGGCTCAGTTAATAAAGATTTTCTATAACCCAGATAGTATCACTGTTATCTATGGGGCACCACTGTCAATACACCTCAACTGACCCTGACATTAATGTTACACAATTATCCTCATAAATACATTGATGTTTCTTGAAGATCAGATCTCCCCCTTGTGCCTACTACATCTTATCCTGAAACAAGGGTTAAAAGCTTGGCTCTTTTATGATCATAATGTATGCAAACTAACTGGCCACCCTAAAGAATATCTTCTGCAATGTGTTACCATCTCAAAATGCTGGAGGTTCGTCTGTCTGACAGCACCTTGACCTAGACTGGCCACAGCTCTTCCCCAACCTGAGGTCAAGCCTATTTCTCACTATTCAAACAAAAGTAGCCTAGCTAGTTGACTCCAACCTGGGGTAACAAACTTTGCTTTGCAGCTTTAGTGCCATTTCTGCACTGTAAGAGGCTGGTATGGCAAGCACTATTTGTATGCTTTCAAAATATATTAATAGTTCCAAGCTATAATATAAACATGAAAAAAGAAAAAAAAAGTCAATAGTTAATACACAAGAATAATTGAAAAGACAAATTACTGAGAGACATTTCATTTTACTAGTCTAAGACCTGAAAGAAAAATACCCAATACTATAATAGGACACAAAACATGAAGTGAACACATTTAAGATGTTTTTTCATAGGAAATTCCCTTGAAGATTGATTTTTGTTTTTCCAGTTTTATAGCTGTTCTACTGCATATGTACACTCAACACCTAACAATGCTAAGCATATTTTTGTGTGTGGTTGAAATATTTTTGAATGACTCTCCTTTTACGGGTGTATATATGTACATATTATGTAAAGAATATTAAAAGTAAGTGAAAGCATAAATTTTAACCTTGGAGTCATAACATGTTTCTTTGCTAATTGTTCCTGATTGTCTAATAATTAGCGTACTATGAACTGTCTGGTACACGTCTTCCTTCAGGCAAAAGTGCTTGGGTGGTTGCATTGTGTGTACAGTTTCATTTGGGATACCACAGCAAACATTCTTCAGTGATTAGGCATTGTGAAACCTAACAGTCACAATAGCATTTCACTTTCTCAGTACTGAGAACAGCTTTCAGATAGTTGACATATGATGAACAATTACCCTCCTAATGATTAAACACAAGGGAATTTTTTTGCTGGATATGCAGTTTGGAATAATTATTCAGAATGCCATGATTATCATCTCTATATGTTGGATATTATTTTTATGTATGTCTTTTCCTGAGTCAGTGACACAAGGAATTGTGTCTAATTTCCAAATTATGAGTGGGATCACCTTATCCATTTACATATTATTACATTCTCAAATCTTTGTAATCCACTTCAGGATTGCAGATAAGCCAATGTCTTTTCCAATGGCATCAGGCACAAGGTAGGATCCAAACCTGAACTGGGTGCCTATGTATTACTGACTCCATTTACACAAACACATCTGTGGGGAGCCAGTTTAGAAATGCCACTTACCCTAAATTGCACATCTTTAGAATATGGAAGGAAAGCCAAAATGCCGGTAGAAAAAACCAACAGACAATGACAGAGCATCTGATTTGAATAGAGCACTGTATGCTGAATCGCTGAGACCACTATACTATCTTTGCTATGCTTTGATTATTAACATTACAGGTTTGTGAACTAGATAGTATTTGTTCCCTTATTATATAAACAACAATGGAGATAATTTTTATTCAAAAATGTCTGATGTTCTGAAAAATTGCTTTAGGCTATTCTATTAGATGCACATCTGGTCTGATGCCATTAGTAAAAGGAATGTAGACAATAGACATCTCTTCTGTACCTAATCTAGGTGTTGAGAATAAACTGTGATGGAAAATGGGAAATTATCTAAAGCCCTGATTCAAAACGAGTAGGAAATTAAATGGTTTCAAATGCAGAGCACAAAATATTTTGCTAGTTAACTCAAGACTGAAATAGCATCAGAACCAAATTAGTAAATCAATATAATAAGTCAAGGGGCAGGCTGAGTTAAAATACCAAAATTAGCAGAACAATTCCCTGTCCAAAGTTTTAGCACAGAGCTGGAAATGTTGAAGTATTTGGATTATCCAAAAGCTTGCATACTGTGTTCGGGCACTGACATTTTTTATAGGGAAGCAGGCATGACATTGTGATCATGTAATGTCCTGTCACGTCATCAAGAATATTACTGAAAACTGTTACCATAGTAGCAAAGCCTGTGAAATCAAAAGCGAAAAGGGAATGGTCATGATAGTTTAACGAGTAACAAGAAAACAGATTGTCAGATAAAGAATGATCAAAAATAATCACAAAAAGAAAATATTAAGAATCATTTCTTGCTGCTTTTGTAAAGATTGATGTTGCTAGCTACTAAAAAAGAATATAATTACTGCAGCATTGTCAAACATTACAGGGATGAATTTCAAGTTATAGGTAATCCACCTGAAGCTAAGCATGTTTGGGCCTGGAGACCATCTAGGAAAAGCCAGGGTTGCTGCTGGAAAATGTCTTGGAAAGGCTAACTGGGGGCACTTACCCTTTGGTTTGTGTGTGGATCCCAATGTCTCAGTGTAATGATGGGGACACTGTGCTGTAAAAATTAGTCTTTTGGATGAGACGTAAAATCAAGGTCCTGACTGTGGTCATTAAAGGTCCCTGGGCATCCTTCATAAATAGCAGGGTGTATCCCGATGTCCAGGCTAAATTGCCCTCTATGGATTAGTCATTCTGGCCCCTTAATCATCCCCTGTCTCTAATTGTCTATCTCTCTAACCCCTTAACCACCTAAAAAATAATGGGCAGTGGGCATACTGATGCAAAATGGCTGTCCTCACATCATCAAGGTGGATGTTGCACTTTGGGGGTGGTTGAACTGGCTTCCCACTTACTATGAAAGGTGCTTTTAGTAGTGAAAGAATTGCCATGTACATGTAAATAATAATAATATATTATTATTATTTTGAGGTACACATTTTTAGAACACACCATCTTCCTTTTTGACCTCAGAATTGAAGACAACCCAGAAGACAATCAATAACTCCCCCAGACCTCCCCGTCTGGTAGTGCAGACACCAAATCTCATGCCATTATGAAGATTTACTAGACTAAACAATTATATTTTTCTTTATATTTCATCTGGATTTTTAGTTTGTTGTGGACCCCATTTCTTTGATGTCTTTGTCAAACTTTTTACAACATATCGAGTTAAGATAGAGACTCCTTTTTGCTAAATACATCCAATTTAGCCACAGCACTGGATACTTTAGTTCCAAGCTGGCATTGCCCTTTCACATTCATTCCTAGAAATTGTGTGATTTTTTTAAATATGTAATCACCAGCAGTTTATATATAGTATGAAGAAATGTGAAACTAAGTACTTATTTGGAATCCAAATTCTTATGTGGTTACTGAACAACAAAAACAGCAACAACATTGTATTTCTATAGCACATTTTCATACAGAAAATGTAGCTCAAAGTGCTTTACACAATATAAAATAAAATATTCAAAAGAAAAAAAAAACAGCAAGTTAAAAATATATAATTATATATAACTAAATAAATAATATATAAAAATGAATTTATAAAGAATCAATACGCACTTACATAACACAGATATATTAGCAGTAGAATCTTAATTTGAAGGAAAGTTTATTAGGTCCACTAAGATAAATCCAATCTTTGGTCAGATAGCTATGAGGACAGAAAAAAAAAAGTTCCAAGAGCAAAATGCTGGAGTAAATAAAAACAAAATCTGCAGGAGTTCCAGGCCAAAAAACCAACCAACATATAAAAAAAATAAATAAATAAATAAATTATTATTGTTTAAACTTCATATTTGTCAGTTTGATTAATTTTGTCGCATAGAGTTAGAGTATATTCTTTCATTCCTTTGTCAAAAGTTGCTGCATAGTACTGTGATCACACTACAGAGAAAACAGAAAAGAAAAAAGAAAAGTAGGGATTAATAAGGATAGCACATCCATGAAGTATATGAAAATGCAATGCATATATAATTTAATAGAAGTAGAAGAGAAATGAATTAAGAAAAGGTCAATTTGCAAAAGTGGGTTTTTAATATTTTTTAAATTGACCAGTGGTATTAGCCTGATGCATCTCTGTTGGTAAAATATTCCAATTTTTTGGTTTATAACAACAAAAGGCCACCTCACCACTCCATTTATGCTTATCTCACAGTATAATAAAGAAACCATTGTAAGACGATCAGAGATTGCAAGCTTTATATACCTTTAGCTGTACTTTAAAATTCATTCTAAAGGACACAGGTAACAAATGTAATGATACTAAAACCAGTGAGATGGCTCAAATTTTCTTGTGCTGGTTAAGATTCTAGCTGCAGCATTTTGAACTAACTGCAACCAGTAATCTAGTCAACTGCAAACAAAAGAATGAATGAATTTTTCAGTGTCTTGCAGTGTTATAAGAGGTCTAAGTTTTGCAATATTTCTTAAGTGAAAAAATGCAGTTCTAGTAATATAGTGTGTGATTTAAAGTTTAGATTACAGTCCATGATCACACCTAAGTTAACTTCCACCTTGACTTTGAGTGCCATGGGGTCAATTTTATTTCTAAGATCTTCACTATTTCCATGTTTCCCAACAACTAAAATTTCTGTTTTATTCCCTATTCAGCTTTAGAAAAATACTATTGAATTGGATCAAGGGGCACAGAGAGTCAGGGTCTGGGGTAGCTCACCTTGTATTTTGAGGTGATCTAGCCTAACGGGAGCATGTAAATTAAAAATAATAGTGGACCCAGAATAGATTCCTTGTGGAACACCATATGAAAAATCATGGAACCTTGAGCTTTAAACACCATTGCTAACAAAAAACTTCCTGTGTGCTAAATAAGACTGAAACCAATTAAGGATATTACCATTGTTGATTAATAAGAATGCTGTGTCTATGGTAATGAATACTGTGCTCCAGTCTAAAAGAATTAGAACAGATGTATTGCCTGTGTCAGGTCATTAACTACTTTAATAACCAATGCAGTTTTTATACTGTGATTTGGTCTAAAACCTGACTGAAACTTAGCAAGAATGCCATGTTTATTCAATTAATTACTTCACTGGTTAAAAACTGCTATTTCTAGAATTTTACTTTAAAAAGGCAGCTTAGAAATAGGACTAAAATCGTTAATGACAGAAGCATCATTAACTCCTGCTATCTTTAGAGAATCCTGGGAAGACCCCAGTATCTAATTAGGAGTTAACTATTTCAAGTATACTATTAATGAGCACATCAGAAACTTCTTTAAAAAAAGCATGTTGGAACTGGGTCTAGGGCAGGGGTAGGCAATGTCGGTCCTGGTGAGTCGCAGTGGCTACAGGTTTTCATTCCAACCCAATTGCTTAATTAGAAACCAATCATTGCCAATCCCAGACCTTATTTAATTTTATGGCTTGTTAGTCTGTGCAATGTAAGGCTCTTATATCGTAGATTTTTTCCTTTCCAAGGATATCATCCAAATGATTTGAAGCCTAAAACAGATCATTTTCAGTCTGTCACATTTTTCTATTAAGTGTTTTATTAAATCAAACAGTGCATGATGAACACACACAGATGTAATTGGAAAAAAGCTAGCTGGAGAACTGCTGGCTGCTTTGTCTTTTTGCTAATAAGGAGCAATTAAAACACTGAATGCAGCAGTTTAAGTTTGAAATAAGCAATTAAGGTTGGAGAACCTTAACAAGCGAGACCACTAAAATGAAGCATCAAAATGTCACTTAAGCAATATGTGCTTCATCAGCAATAATTGAGTTCTCGTTAAGGAACTGGGTTGGAACAAAAACCTGCACATACTGCGGCTCTCCAGGACCAACATTGCCCACCCCTGGTCTAGGGTATAGTGGAAGGTTTTAACTGAGTAATTATTCTATGAAATTCAATTAAATGTCTGCCTTTTACTTCTTATCCTTATCTGACTGAAACCAAGTCAATGCTATTGACTTAAAATGCTCAATGACTACAGCACGGACCATTTACGCAAACTGATCCAATCCCATTTTTGTTTTGCTTAATCACTAGCAGATTTCTGTAGTTTTAGTCCAATATTTATATTTTCATGAATAGTTTTAAATAACTAAACATTGTGTTTCATATTCATTGAGGCATTGCAACTTACAAACCACAAGAAAAGTTTGTTAGGTGCACCTTTTCCTAGAAAGGTCCATGTAGAACAGCTCACCTCTAATAAGGGTTTAATTCAAAGCATAGCTCATATGATAACAAAGGCCACATCAAGTCAGTTTTCTGTGCATTCAATAATGCGTGGAATGTCGCCAGAAGCAAAAAAGAAGGATACTGGCATGCAGCTTGTAGGCATGTCATATATCATCGTTGTCAGACATTAAAGATTCAGCTGCTTTACAGTGTCTTGACTGTCGGCAGAGTTTCAGCAGACTGCCAGTACAGACAACATGCTCCAAGATCTTGTTTCCTTTGAGTGACCACTCCAAAGCAAGACCAATACATCAGACTGGTGTATCTGTAAGGTGGTTTCAGAGACTTGCCACCCATATAGATGGTATGCATTGAGCTATGAGGAGAGATTCATGAACTATGAGGAAAGATTGAAGGAGTTTGAGCAAACGGTGATTAAGAGGTGACCTGATTAAAAAGTATGAAAGGAATGAATGCAGCTGTTACTTTAAAACAAATTCTGGAACAAGAAAATGGTTGGAAACTTGTTGAGTGCAGATATTGGACAAAAGTTCTTCAGCAAAAAGCTATAAATATGTGTAATAAATTACCAAGTAGTGTGGTGAAGTGTCAGACTTTAGGGACCTTCAGATCTCAACTTTATGTTATTTTGGATATTCCAGGTGAATAGAATTGACAAGCCTGTTGGGCTGAATGGCCTATTCTCGTCACAATCTGCATCCACCACCTGCATCAGTGATAGCTCCATGCTGCTGTTCTTAAAGCAAGGTGACCTGTTAGAGGTCCACTGATCACATCACATCTTGTATGCAACATGATCCTAGCAGGTCAATGTCAGGCCACACATAACTATGTCATCACATATGTTCTGTAAATGCTTCTTTGGCCTGCTTTCTCTCCTGGCTTAAACCCCACAGAGCACCTTTTGGATTCACTGAACTATAGCAGTTGGAGATGTAAACCTCTTCATCTCAAGGGCCAAACCATAATTGCAGATTCAGGAATTCATTGAAACATCAAGCTGGGGTGACTGCAAAAGGCAGTCATATAAAATACTGAAGGACAGCAAGATGGCTCTTGTTAATGTTTACAGCTGGTATTGTCTTCAGATCATTTTCCTGTTATTCTAATTTGTTCATTGTTATTTCAGTAATGAAATGTTGAAAATAAACTCCAGCTATGTCACATTTTTTTGCCATGAATATTTCTATTTGAATTTTAGGGCAGTGCGGAGGATCAGTGATTAGCCAAGCAGTTAGGGTAATACTCCAGCCTTATGACTGTCTGTATTTGTGGAAATTACCTGATGTGAAAGAATGTTGGTTGTATGTATTAGTCTAAATTAATGGAGGCAGAAAGTGCATGGATGAATGGTTTGTGCCTGTTTATATATATATTTAATAGTTTACAATTAAATGGATGAATTATGCTTTGTTTTCTGTTTTCTGTTTTCCATTTTGAAATATCCTGTGTCTCAAAATAAAATGTACTTATTTCTTCAATGCTTTGAATTTACCCAGACTGCAAGATTAAGCATGTAAATCCATTTGGTCTTTGGTGTTGATAGCTATATGATTAATCATGGAGTCATGTCGACTATGGCTCTCATTTGTTTCACTAGGCTTTATAGCTCAGCATCAACCAACATCTTTTCAATACGCCCCAACATGCTAATGCATGTCATTTGACGTTATATAATGTACAGTACTGCACTTTCATTGCACAGCTGTGTTGCAAAACAGGGCAGTATCAAACAATACCAAAGAAGGTAAACTGTAAGCACACTATAAATTTAAACTTGTCTCATTTTGTTTTACTGCTCTTGTTCATAAATGTTTAACTTGTGACTAATAATTTCATTACAAGCAACCGGAACAAAACCTATAATTCATTAGTAAAGGTATAAATTCCACCATTCCAGTTTTGTACAGTGAATCATGACCTGAACTGAGGGCAAACACAGCAAAGTAACATTGCCTGAAAAAAACAGCTTGAAGGAGATGTAGAAACAGGACAGCCTTACAGGTTTGAAACTCATGTGATGTTTTGTTTTCATAGTCATATGGCAAGACGTGACTTGAATAATCATTAATGTGATAAAAGAATTGCTTGAGAATTAGAACTTACCCCAGATTATTCTGAACAGATGTTTTGATTTCTGCATCATTTTCCGAATTCATGGTTTTCCAGGCTGTTTCCTGATGATCCTGTTTTCAATAAAGGTGTCATCCAATGCAGCAAGAATGTTTGGTCAGCAGTAATTACGATTTCGTACACACTGTAATTGATCTCTGCGATCATATTAGATTCTATGACTGACCTCGACAATTCATGTGGCCTGTATACTCTTCTAGTCCTTTCCTCTCAGGGAGTGGATCCTTACTTATGCCTCCTAAAAATGATCTGCAACAGGAAGAGCAAAATCGGGATTCAAAATGTCAACTGCACCTTCCAAGATAATGCAAAGCTATATACTGTAGCCACTGTATAAATTTGTTACATCTCTCTGAGCCTGTAATCAGCAAAAGGCACTATACAAAATGAAATGAAAACCATACTCTGAAACTTTCCAGATGCTATGAGAAGCTCTTACATAACTTAAAAATAAACAGACATAATATTGAATTACCTAAGAGATGCTGTTGAATAAGCTGAGGGACAGGGACACAACATGCAGAAAACAAAATGTCTCGTAAAAGCCCCTAAATATCTTAGCACTAGCCTGAAAAACAGTAATGAATTACTAAGGCCTTATATTGAAATCTTTAAGGATTAACTTCCCTAATTTGTTCCTTCATGGACACATGTGAGTGCCTGCCTAAATATTATTAAGCTCCTGGAGAGCATTTAAACATAGATGGCATAGCGCTATACCTGCAGAAAGGACAAACAGCCTCAAACAATCAAAAAGGATCACAAAAATGGATTCAAAAGTACTACATAAAATTTTTGCTAAATGCGTGCATGAAAAGTTTTTTGAAATTTCAACAAACTGATTTTGAAAGAGTCTGGCAAATCAAAAATTTGAAATGTTAATTGGAGTGACCTAAAATGGGGAAAGCTCTGGGAGATTAGAGAGTTTATAGGGAGTAGACAAAAGAAAGGTGAAGAAAATGAATATGGCTCTATGGGATAAACAGACCAAATGCTAATGAACAAAATCAAAGACCCATAAGAGAATAAGATAAATAAATAGCATAATTCATTATGAAGAATTTTTTTATATCCATAAATTTTTAAATGGATTGGTGTACACTATCTTAAAGAGAAATGGCATGATAACATCACAGTCAACATGTTATTATACAGGTGCTGGTCATAAAATTAGAATATCATGACAAAGTTGATTTATTTCAGTAATTCCATTCAAAAAGTGAAACTTGTATATTAGATTCATTCATTACACACAGACTGATGTATTTCAAATGTTTATTTCTTTTAATGTTGATGATTATAACTGACAACTAATGAAAGTCCCAACTTCAGTATCTTGGAAAATTAGAATATTGTGAAAAGGTTCAATATTGTATCTATCTATCTATCTATCTATCTATCTATCTATCTATCTATCTATCTATCTATCTATCTATCTATCTATCTATCTATCTATCTATCTATCTATCTATCTATCTATCTATCTATCTATCTATCCTGGTGCTACACTCTAATCAGCTAATTAACTCAAAACACCTGCAAAAGCCTTTAAATGGTCTCTCAGTCTAGTTCTGTAGGCTACACAATCATGGGGAAGACGGCTGACTTGACAGTTGTCCAAAAGACAACCATTGACACCTTGCACAAGGAGGGCAAGACACAAAAGGTCATTGCTAAAGAGGCTGGCTGTTCACAGAGCTCTGTGTCCAAGCACATTAATAGAGAGGCGAAGGGAAGGACAAGATGTGGTAGAAAAAAGTGTACAAGCAATAGGGATAACTGCACCCTGGAGAGGATTGTGAAACAAAACCCATTCAAAACTGTGGGGGAGATTCACAAAGAGTGGACTGCAGCTGGAGTCAGTGCTTCAAGAACCACCACGCACAGACGTATGCAAGACAGGGGTTTCAGCTGTCGCATTCCTTGTGTCAAGCCATTCTTGAACAAGAGACAGCGTCAGAAGCGTCTCGCCTGGGCTAAAGAAAAAAAGGACTGGACTGCTGCTTTCTGATGAAAGTAAATTTTGCATTTCCTTTGGAAATCAAGGTCCCAGAGTCTGGAGGAAGAGAGGAGAGGCACAGAATCCACGTTGTGTGAGGTCCAGTGTAAAGTTTCCACAGTCAGTGATGGTTTGGGGTGCCATGTCATCTGCTGGTGTTGGTCCATTGTGTTTTCTGAGGTCCAAGGTCAACACAGCTGTCTACTAGGAAGTTTTAGAGCACTTAATGCTTCCTGCTGCTGACGAACTTTATGGAGATGCAGATTTCATTTTCCAACAGGACCTGGCACCTGCACACAGTGCCAAAGCTACCAGTACCTGGTTTAAGGACCATGGTATCCCTGTTCTTGATTGGCCAGCAAACTCGCCTGACCTTAACCCCATAGAAAATCTATGGGGTATTGTGAAGAGGAAGATGCAATACACCAGACCCAACAATTCAGAAGAGCTGAAGGCCACTATCAGAGCAACATGGGCTTTCATAACACCTGAGCAGTGCCACAGACTGATCGACTCCATGCCACGCCACATTGCTGCAGTAATCCAGGCCAAAGGAGCCCCAACTAAATATTGAGTGCTGTACATGCTCATACTTTTCACGTTCATACCTTTCAGTTGGCCAACATTTCTAAAAATCCTTTTTTTGCATTGGTCTTAATTGATATTCTAATTTTCCGAGATACTGAATTTGGGACTTTCATTAGTTGTCAGTTATAATCATCAACATTAAAAGAAATAAACATTTGAAATACATCAGTCTGTGTGTAATGAATGAATCTAATATACAACTTTAATTTTTTTAATGGAATTACTGAAATAAATCAACTTTGTCATGATATTCTAATTTTATGACCAGCACCTGTATAACCTGCTCGGAAACCAAAACCTTTGCCAAGAAGCAGTATGTTCGCTACAATCATGCAAACAAGCAGAAAATGGTATCATGGGAAAAATGATAAAGAATAATAAAAATAATAATGCAATGATAATAATGATGTAATGGATTAAATAACATTCAAATTCCTAACACTGATGATCCTACTATTATGCAAACATGCTTAATACAGAAGGAGAGGAAAATGACTCCTTAGACCGCATAACCACTTAACTATTTTGTCACATGCACGCCGCCTTCATATCAGGGCATAATTGCCATTCTACTCATGGAAAGTTTGTATTATCCCTTAGATGAACAATATAAAATTAAAAAAAACAGCTTCTGAAACCTGACTTAAACTTTGATGTTGGCCATCTGCTTTGGCTTTTTCCCGGGTACTCCAAATTTTCTCCCACATCCAAAGACATTGCTTATTCAGTTCACGTGAGACTCTGACTTGATGTCTTAAATGGAGTGAGTGTGGTTGTGAATTGCCACTCTGTCCAGGTTCAATTTCCAACTTGCGCCCATTTCTACCAGAATAGATCACCACCCTCTGAAATCCTGAACAGGATAAGCAGGTTAGAATTAAACAGAAAAAGAAGGCACAACATGCATTCTACTGGCTCACAGATCAGACAACTAGTCATGCTGTTCATTTTATTAATCACTCAGGAAAGAGTGAAAACTCAGACAGTGCTGTAAGACACATAATTCACACAATAAGGTACACAACAGGACACTGATAGTATAGAATTAATGTCTGAAAAAATTCATTCTTAATCATTATTTGCATTAGCTGATTCTATTCTATTGTCCAAACTTGGAATTGGAGCATCACTTGTAATTAATGTGCCAAACACAATCTGAAAGCATCATTGCCATCATCCAGTATATGTCACATGTGTCTCGTGTCCATTATCAATTTTCTACACGCTGTCATATTCTTTGTGCCAATCTATTTTAGTGATCTTTCGTCTTTTCTCTTCTTCTCAATTCTTTCATGTAGCCTATTGTGTTGAGAGGTGGCATTCTATAATTTAGAAGGATATGTTTGAAAGAGGTTGCACTATAGTCTAGGAGTCAATTTTCAATAAACTTTTAGCATGTAAATCTCAAGATGTCTTATTATATATTAATCATGTTACAAATTATTAATTGCTCATTCACACATCCACTGAGCTGTGGCAGGACATTCATTCTCAGTCGCTATTTCCCGCAACTGATACTTCCTTCCAATAATTACAAGTTAATTGTTGAATTGCATTGTGTATTGTGAGGGTAACTGAAACCTACATCTTGAAAAGAACCTTCTTTTGAAACCCTGAATGGTGTTGTTAAGATTGGTTTCAAGAGCATAATACTTTTTAATGAAAAATTGTCTCTCTTTACAATTATTGCTGTCCCAATTGTGTTATAATAATGATTTTTATCATTTTTTATTTATAGTAATTAAATAACACAAATAAATACAAGAAGAACAATCTCCAGCAGATGACATCCTTTCTTTTCTCTTTCTCTACTCCTGGACGATAGTAGGAAAGACTGTTACTAAATATTACTTTTTATTAGCAAAGTGAGAAGCCAAGCAAAATGACTCCTTTAATTGGCTAACTAAAAAGAATATGCAGGCTTTTGAGGCAACTCAGGCCCCTTCTTCAGGCAAGATGTAATCATTTGTCACACATGAGCAGCTAAAGGACCCGATGAGCCTCACGAAACCACCAGACGGGGGACTAAGACAATGTGTTAACACCTTTATTTTAACAGGAAAGATAAAGAACAAAAACCCACAGCACCATGAATTTGTGTCAAAAGCCTCATCCAGACATCCGTAGTGCTCCAAATACCTCCTGATGACTGCACCTCCGGTCGCTTACAGCTGATGTCACCACTGTCCCAAGATTCTCCACGTCATCCTCCCAGCATTCCTACTTCCGTCCTCCATCACATAAATTCTTCCGAGTTACCACCATTCACTGTCAATTGTATATTACAAATCTGACTGTGACAACGAACTCTCAAGTTCTTACTGTGCTTTACAGTATATGGGGACATAATCCCCAACCCTTAAACTATGCTTTGTGTTTTCGTTTCACAGATTGGCGTAGTCGGCAGGATTTATTGTCATGAAAATGTCAGAAGGACAGGACCTGAACACCGTGCTGAGCACATTTATGACGGAGCTCCAGAATGTGAAGGTCGAGCTGGCAACTACACGGACCGAGCTCGCGAAGACAAAGACACGGCTGGAGGCAGCAGAAGCGGAAAAACCAAAGCCTGCACGGCATCCACCACCTCCTTTAGTACCTTTGGGACTTTACGACCCTACTTTGTATTAAAAACAATCTGTTATATTGGGTAGCGAGCATGACAGCGAGGTCCGGATGCTTTTGTTAGTTCCATGGGCCTACCGGCAGGAGGTATGCAAGCTAGCACATGCCCACACCCTGGGCATCCATTTGGGTGCTGAAAAAACAGAGAGAGTGAAGCTCCGATTCTTTTGGCCTGGAATAAACAAGGAGGTCCAATGATTTTGTCAGTCTTGTCCAGAATGCCAACTTCGTCAGATACCCCGAAGGGACTATGCTCCTCTTGTTCCTCTTCCCCACATTGATATACCCTTTGAGAGAATCTGTATCAATCTCACTGGCCCCTTAGAGCCCTCAGCTAGAGCCCACAAATATATATTGGTAATGGATGATTATATTATTCGATTTGCAGAGGCTGCCCCTTTGCGCATAGCCAATGCAAAGAATAACAAACGGGAATTAGTATGGCTCTTTTCACGAGTGGGTATACCTAAAGAAGTCGTTATGGACCAGGGTAGACCTTTTACATAGGAGATATTCAGGGAGTTGGCCAAGTTACTCCGTATTATGCATCTTAAGACGTCTGTGTACCATCCGCAGATGGACAGGCTGGTCAAAAGATTCAACCAGACCCTTAAACAGATACTCCGCAAGGTAGTCAGTGAGGACGGGAGGAACTGGGACCAACTACTTCCCCTTTTTGCTTATCAGGAGGTTCCACAGGCCTCGACGGGGTGTTCACCCTATGAACTACTCTACGGACGACAACCCCGGGGTATTTTGGATATACTAAAAGAGGGTTGGGAAGGAGAGGCCCTTCCCTCCACTAACATTTTGGAATACATCGCGCAGTTGCATGATAGATTGGTGAAAATCCAGCCCCTGCTAAAACATCATATAGCGAAAGCTCAATCAGCGCAGGCACGGAACGACAATAAGAATAGCTCCTTGCAGGAATTCCAGCCTGGAGATCGTGTTATGATACTTGTGCCCACTTCCCACTCTAAACTTTTGGCTCATTGGCTGGGCCCATACGAGGTTAAGGAGAGAAAGGGGCTTGTCGACTGCTTGGTCAAACAGCCCAATCATTGGCCGAGCAAGCAGGTTTACCATATCAATTTGTTAAAGCCGTGGAAGGACAGGGAGGACGACCCACACTCCGGCCAAACCTGCTCCCTTTTCTTGCTAACATCTGATCTTAACCTCGGTCCTAATTTGACCCCATACCAAAGACAGGAGCTAGAATCTGCTATCCTGTTTGTGCTGGAAGTGGTCAGTGAGTTACCAGGCTGTACCTCGTTGATTCAGCATGACATATTGACAGAATCGGGGATGGTTATCAGGGAATGCCCCTACTGCCTCCCAGAAGCAAAACGTGTGGAGGTGGAATTGGAAATCCAACGTATGCTGGATATGGACATCATTGAGGAGAGTCACAGACCATGGTCCAGTCTTATCATTCTCGTCTCAAAACCCAATGGGACTTGAAGGTTCTGTAATGACTTCCGATATCTCAATCAGGTCTCCAAATTTGATGCATACCCCATGCCCCAACTAGACAAACTCCTCGAGTGGCTGGGGAATGCGCAATATTTGACTACTCTTGACATGACAAAGGGATATTGGCAAATTCCCTTAACACCCTCCACAAAATAAAAAACAGCATTCAGTGCCCCTAGTGGACACTGGCAGTACAAGGTCCTCCCATCTGGATTGCACGGGGCACCGACAACCTTCCAGCATCTGGTAGATAGGGTGCTAAAGCTCCACAGTGCCTATTGTTCTACCTAATTGTATGACATAGTCATTTTTTCCGGCACCTGAGAAGAATATGTGCTGCAGGTTTACAGCGTTCTGTTGATGCTGGTGAGAGCCGGATTGCGTATTAACCCCAAGAAGTGTTTCTTCAGGTTAAATGAAGCTAAATATTTAGGCTACCTGGTGGGTGGGGGGACGGTTAAACCACAGTGTTCCAAAAACGAAGCCATTCTGAACTGGCCCCATCTGATAACCAAGCAGCAGGTACAGGCTTTCCTAGGATTAGTGAGCTACTACCGTCGGTTTCTGCCTCGGTTTTCAGAGAGAGATGCGACCTTGACAAATCTGACAAAGAAAAGGGCCCCTTTTAATGTGGTGTGGGACGAAAAAATGGAGCGTGCACTTTGTTACTTAAAAGTGGCCCCTACAACAGCACCTATATTGAAAACTCCTAATTTCTCCTTTCCTTTTATTCTCCAGAACGATGCTTCGAACACAGGTTTGAGAGCTGTGTTGAGCCAAAGCATCAATGGTGCTGAACACTCCATAAGGTACCTGAGCCGGAAACTGCTTGACCAGGAGACGAGGTATGCAGCAGTAGAACAAGAGGCACTGGCGATAAAATGGGCAGTTACCCAACTGCAATACTACCTGTTAGGTCGGGAGTTCACCCTCATTACGGACCATGCTGCTCTCCAGTGGATGGCTGTTCATAAGGAGTCGAACCCTCGGGTTACCAGATGGTTTTTGGATCTGCGGCCTTACAGGTTCACTGTCATTTATCATCGGGGTGCTCTCCAGGCTAATGTGGATGCTCTTTCCCGGATACACAACCTCTCAGTTCATGTTGCTCGACCCGATGGGTCTGGGCTGAGGGGGGTGTCATGTCACACATGAGCGATTAGAGGGCAGCTAAAGGACCTGATGAGCCACACAAAACCACCAGATGAGGGACTAAGACAATGTGTTAACACCTCTCTCTTTATTTTAACAGGAAAGACAAAGAACAAAAACCAACGACAACTTGAATTTGTGTCAAAAACCTCATCTAGCCATCCGAACCGCTTCAATAGTGCTCCTAATACTGCCTGATGACTGCACCTCTGGAAGGGGCCTGAGTTGCCTTGAAAGCTTGCATATTGTTATATTTTTAGTTAGCCAATTAAAGGTGTCATTTTGCTTGACTTCTCACTACATTCATAATGGCTAACATGGTAAAACAGAGAGAGGTATTACGAGAGAAGATGATATAACAGCTTTCCTCTCCTCCATTTATTACATTTCTAAACATGCTTTTTTCCACTGACTGGTTGCTGTAGCCTATCCCAGCACTACTAAACATAAAGCAACCAAAAATCCCAGCTGAATGACCAGTCCACCATAGGACACACGCCTATAAATATACCCTTAGATATGCTTATAATCAAGCCAATTTATAGAAGCCAGTCAATCTTACCTTGCAATATGGGTAGAAATTTTGATTAACCAGAGAAAGTCCATGCATACAGTATATAGGGAGAGTGGATGGATGGATGAATGGATTAGTTGAAGTTAATGGAGGCAAATTTTACATTCATAACAGCAGTAAGGCGATTCCAATGAGAAAAAGTGTCATCAAGGAGGACAAAGAGGAACTAACACTGACAAGTAGAGCACCCCTGCATGCTAAGGTGCAGAGACAGGAGCTAATACTGGGTAGTATACCTTAGCACATTTAGTGCTTCCCCAAAGAAAGAACTATCAAAAGAGATTAGAGAGAGAGAGAGAGTTCAAGTCAAGTCAAGTCAAGTAGAGCTTTATTGTCATCCTAACAATATACTTACAGTACACAGTGGGACGAAATATCCTGGATCTATTGTACAGTAGGTCCACACAGTTCTTCAAACTAGCAGTCAGCAGCAGTGATATCCCACCTAAGGAAAGTGGGATCCTGATGCCAAATGAAAGAGAACAAGTAGCTTGGGATGTGAAATGGGGATCTTGTCCTTTACAATCCACTCATAAACTAGGGCTTTCATAATGGACATGAGCTTATTGGTTCTGCAGTAACAGCAACAGGCTGTCCCAGTCCTGGGCTTGATTGTGGAAATTGGCCCAGAAGTAACTTTAGTATTTGGTTTAAAGTCCTCCCTTTGTCAGTGTAATTTTGAGTTTAGAGTTGGGAGCTGAGTGGAGTGGAGACTTACCAGTGGAAGAAATTGGAGCTGTTGGATTTTTATAAAGAGATAGAAAGAGGGTGAAATGCTTAGAGATAATTGGAATGTGGGAAGGTGGGCATGCCACACTTCAAATCAGTAAGTATATGAAATCCTAGAGGGGCAGTGTGCATGTATTGACAAATAATCTGACTATTTTGATATAACATTGCACTCCCTTGACATTTTGCAAAGTGTGGAGAATCATGAGAGGGCCCTCCAGTTGCACATTGTATTCTCATTTTTTAGTAAAGATTACACTTAATAGGAATATTTTTTGAAAACCCATGTTAAAGGAATAGGTCTTACAGCAGAGCGAATTAAACAAATGGCTGGGGAATAATGTATTTGTTAAATAATCTCAAAACAGCACTGCCAAACTTAAAAAAAATCTTTAAGGACAAACAATAAAATGCTGATAAAGAGTCATCAAATGATTGACCTAGTAGGCATTGCCCACTTACACAAGGAGTCCCTCGAAAATCACTTTTTAGGTCAGCTCAAAATTAGTCTGTCCCCTTCACAATTAAGAATATATTAGGTCAATATGAAGAAATCAACCCACATATTTCATGAACTGCACATCTCTGCATCATAACTAACTTCAGGCAGTTTGACCTTTTAATTAAAAAATTAAAGTAGTAGATTAGATTAGATTAGATTATACTTTATTTGTCCCCAAGGGGAAATATTTAGAGAAGCTCCAAAATAAATAAATATGATAAAAACAATCAACCCCCACACCCCCAAATACACATGAAAATGCCTGGCTTGGATAACAAATCAAAATAAAAACAAAACAAAAATACTACAATACATAGACAAGGTGCCTTCTGTGACAGATGTGACTCCATAACACAGCAGTGGGAGACTTTTCCTTTAAAGCAAGGTGTAGCTGCGTATTCCCAAAGTTTCTAAAGTTCAGCAGCTCTAACTCAAAAAATGGGATTCGACAACGGCCTGACGCGCAGAAATGATTCCACAGACAAAATATCTTCATTTTTAAGTGTTTAGTTAAGTTTCAAAGTAAAACAGTTCACACAAAAAGAAAATTAAAATAACAAAAATAAAGGGAAAAATTTATAATAAGAAAAGTTTAGTTCTAAGCTTAATCTTGTTACATCTTAAATCGTAACTAACCACTTATAATTTCTGAACCATTTCAAAGCGCTCAGAAAACTGTATGCTTATCCCATTTCTAACTTGAAAATGGGTCTTTCAAGTCCCTGTTTACTGGGACCTGTTCTAAACACAACAAGAGCTTATTATCTCACTGTTTCTCAGTTATAGCAAGAAGGTTCTATCTCTTACTAACTTATAGGGGGAAAAGACTATACCATTGTCTATGACTATGGAAGAAATTATATTCTATTCAAATTAAGCAAACATTAATATGAGTTTAACTCAAAACTTTAACTTTCTAAGACTGGCTCTTACACAAGGGATAATGTATATTATAGAGACCACTAGAATAGCAGGATTAATTGTACTTTGCTATATATATGCTATATATATGTTTCTTTATTCCTTTAAAAATAATATTATTCCTCGATATTTTGGACCCAAATTATCTGAAACTTCATGTTAGCAACCCTAACTTAAATGAATAACATTTGGAATTTCCACTGTTACCTGCAGAAGCAGGCAAATTATTCATTGTGTGAATGCCTGAACTCTTATGCATTAAACAAAGTAGTATAGTTGCTTATTGGTTTCTCTTTTGGTGACACATGTGACTTAGAATATGAATCAGCATTTATTTGTTTTAAGAGGATATTCAAAGGTGTTACAACATGCAGTGTTAAATAAAGAAATAACAATGGCGGCCTTTTTTCAGATCAAATGGTGCAATATATACACTGTATATTGTGGCAAAGGCGCTTTATTGGCGCCAACCCAACACAGACTGACACCAGAGGCATGGGTAAAATAAACAAACTATTTTTTCTTCAGCTGTGGGGCACGTCTTCTCCGTGTCCCACAGGCCCTACACAGTCCCCAAAACACACAAAGAAAAATCACCCCAAATCACACTCTTTGTCTTCCTCCACTACTCCTCCCAACTCTGGCACCCTTAGTAGTGGCTCCTCTTATAGCCCACCCGGAAGTGCTGCAGGTGCTCGTTGACCTACTTGCTGCGCTCCCGCCCAGACGGGCTTGTTAAACTGTGCAGCTCTATGCAGCTCCCCTGGTGGAGACCACGGAGCCCAACCAGGATGAGCTCCGGTGTTCCACAAAAGTGGCCACGACGCAACCCAGGAGGGCTGCCATCAAAGGTTCCGAGGGACGTAGCGTGGCTCCCATGGCTGCTCCCTCAGATCCAGTGACAAAGGGGCATCCCGGCCGGGCATAGTTCCTGGCCATCCGCCACAATATATATGTAGAATTTTAAAATAATCCACAATATATACATGTGTATGTGCAATTCAAATGAACAATACATGAAAATAAATATAATAATAATTACAGTTTTTACAGTTACAAACAGATCCCTAAAGCTATATATATATATATATATATATATATATATAAATATATATACTGTAGTGAAAAGATAACAAAGTTTGGATCAGCCACCAATCCCTTGATGGCTACAGTTTACAGTGTAGATGGACACTTCTGCAATGATAATGTAACATATCACCACTGAATGTTACAGGAATGTAGCAGTGTGTTTTCATTGCTTTACATGCCTGAATTGTCACTGGACCTCAACTGTATTGAGCATCTTTGAGCAACATTTCCAGCATCTTGAAAAATTCATGCCAAGACAAATTCATGCTGTTTTGAAAGCCAAAAGAAGTATATCATGCTAATAAATATGTACCTAGCAACACATTGTATGCATTCCCACCACTGTCCTGCAGCCACAGATAAATGGTTTACTTCTATTGGAAAATACCATTTCAACTGGAAAGGAGAAAATGGATCATTTCTACACAGGGCCGGATTAAGAGCTTTGGGGGCCCGTAGCACATTTCAAATTTGGGGGCCCTTTTGGTCTGCATCATCTGAAGTTTAGATTCTGAACAGTTCAAACTGGACTAAATAATTATTTTACTCTCGATTATAATAAGAATCTTATAATATTTATGTGAATGTTATGTGTTGGGCTCCTAAAGTTTTGTTGTGTAAGAAATTTACAGTTTAAAAACGTAAAGATAATATTTTTAAAGACCAGTTTTTCAATGCTACACTTTTTCATTAAATATTGGGTCCACCATTTGGGGGCCCCCGAAATTGCGGGGCCCGTAGCATATGCTACATGTGCCTATTGGTTAATCCGGCACTGTTTCTACACCAATCAGCCATAACATTAAAACCACCGACGGATGAATCGAACAACATTTATTATATTGTTATAATGGAAACTGTCAAGGGGTGGGATATATTAGCAAGTTAACAGTCACTTCTTGAAGGTGGTATGTTGGAAGCAGGAAAAATGAGCAATCGTAAGGATCTCAGTGACTTTGACAAGGCCCAGATTGTGATAGCTAGATGACTGGGTCAGAGCATCACCAAAGCGGCAGATCATCCTGGTATGCAGTAGTTAGTACCTACTAAAAGTGGTCAAAGAAAGGGTGATCTGTGAAATACTGACATGGTCATGGGTGCCCAAGGCTCATTGATGCATGTGGGAAGCGAAAGCTTGTCTATCTGGTCTGATCCCAACGATTGCTAAAAAATCTAATGCTGACATGAAAGAAAAGTGTCAGAATACATAGTGTGTTGCAGCTTGCTGCATATGGGGCTGTGTAGCCACAGATTTGTCAGAGTACCCATGCTTTAATTTAATATTATTTATTGTATCATTATGCTGCTGCTGGAGAATGTGAATTTCCCATTGAGGGATTAATAAAGTATCTATCTATCTATCTATCTATCTATCTATCTATCTATCTATCTATCTATCTATCTATCTATCTATCTATCTATCTATCTATCTATCTATCTATCTCTGTCCACCAAAAGTGCCTACAATAGGCATATGAATGTCAGGAATTGGGCCATGGAGCAATGGAAGAAGGTAGCTTAGTTTGATGAATCATGTTTTCTTTTAGATTGTGTGGATGGCTGGTGTTTGTGTGTCATCCATCCATCCATTATCCAACCTGCTATATCCTAACTACAGGGTCATAGGGGTCTGCTGGAGCCAATCCCAGCCAACACAGGGCACTAGGCAGGAACAAATCCCAGGCAGGGCACCAGCCCACCGCAGGGAGCTCACACACACACCCTCACACCAAGCACACACTAGGGACAATTTAGGATCGCCAATGCACCTAACCTGCATGTCTTTGAACTGTGGGAGGAAACTGGGGCACCCGGAGGAAACCCACGCAGGGAGAACATGCAAACTCCACGCAGGGAGGACCCAGGAAGCGAACCAGAGTCTCCTGTGAGGCAGCAGCGCTACCCACTGCGCCACCGTGCCGCCTATTTGCACGTCATTTAATTGGAAAAGAAAAGGCAGAAGGATGCACTGTGGGAAGAAGGCAAGCCGACAGAAGAAGAGTGATGCTCCTGGAAATTTTTATGCAGGGAGATCTTGGGTCCTGGCATTTATTTGAATGTACTTTGACATGTACCACCTACCTAAATATTGCTGCAGGCCAAGTACACCCTTTCATGGCAACGGAACTCCCAGATGGCAGTGGCCACTTTCAGTAAAAACTGTTCAGGAATGATTTGAGGAACATTACAAAGAGTTCAAGTTGTTGACTTGGTCTCCAATTCCCCAGATCTCAATCCAATTGAGCTTCTGTGAGATGTGCTGGAAAAACAAGTCCGATTCATGGAGGCCCCACATCACAAATTACAGGATCTAAAGGATCTGCTGATAATTTCTTGGTGCCAGATACCACAGGACACCTTCAGAGGTCTTGTGGAGCCCATGCCTCAAAGGGTAAGAGCTGTTTTAGCAGCGAAAGGGGGACTCAGTTTTAGGCAGGTGGTTTTCATGTTGTGGCTGATTGGTACATACAAATCATTTACCCTAGGCAATGCTTTCATTTTCTTTGCTGTTGCTTTTGTGTGCCATGTTTGGTTTTGAATAAATTTACCAAGCTGATCCCAGAGTGAGCTGCCTCCTTTAATTTCCATGTTTGGTGTCTTGTATTATAGCCATATGATTTGTATTTCTCACTTTCATAGTAAACTTTCATCAGCTCTGCTTTTAATTTCCCTTACAGCAGGGAAGGGCCATTAAATATATTTATGCTAAATTAAATTTGCCGTAGAGGCAATTAACATTAAACATTTTGAGGCTGTATTACTGATTTGTGGAATAAAAATAGACTACTATGTAAGTGTGTGGTCCAACATGGCCTTCAGCTATCTTGTAATTTGAAAACCTGAAGAGGCTGCACTGTTTCATGGTTAATCAATCCAATTTTATTTCCGGAAAATCTGTTCCTGTGACCCTGTTACAAAGCAAATAATGTTACAAGTTAGCATGTGACAAATCAAGAAATATATGAAGCAACAAGCTGAATTCTACAACTGTAATGTTCTGAAAGAAAAACTGAATCCCAGGGAACAGAAGTTTCTATTTATTTGGGAGGAACAGATTTATAATGGTTTCTATAAGGGTAGAATGTAAGGATAGTCTGTACATATTAGGAACCAATACACAGAAATCATTTTATCTTTCAACATATTAATAGAACAAAGCCAAAGTGAGTCAAAACACAGAGATAAGTCCAAAGTCAGAATTTCTTTGCCTCAGAGATCATTTGATTGCTTGAACACTGAGTCTTTCACAAAGGTCTCCTTTTTTAGATGCCTTCTTCTATAGCGGAGCTAAGATGCCAATATGTGCCACACTTGCTCAGACAATATATCCTACGTCATGAAATGGAGGCATTGAAAAAAATCACATGAGCAAGAAGCAAAAAACAAACAAAAAAATGAACTAAATGAAAATGTCTACACTTAAATTTCAATGTGTTCTTGACTATTTTATAATAGCAACCACAGAAAACTGATAAACCATTCAGCCACACATATCTAATAAGCAGAATACTTAAAAAACAGATTTTCATGTATTCCTATGGTAGGAGAGGGTCACCTGATATTGGCACATTATTGTGTATTTTATTACAGGGGAATCCTGAATTTTTAGGGAAAAAATGGTATCCCAAATAATAAAAAAATAATTCAATAGAACATGTCAGAAGGGACAGAGAGCAGGGAAAAATATGAAAATCCACCATAAGTAGTGTAGTGAGGCTTCAGGAAAGCGAGAAGGTCTGTTTCTGGAAGCCTTGATTGTGGAGTGGAGTGAAGAATTCTGTGATATTGATTTGAGGGCTTTGAAGGCAATTAGCACAGACATAAGAATTATTCTGTTCTGCCAAAATATAGGATAAGACAAATCACATGTGTAAGTAAAAATACGGGTATTTAAAATGTTAACCAAAACTAGTCATTGGTAACACTGTAATAATAATAAGATGAAGAATAATATCTCTCTATTATATTAAAAGTTTTTAGTCATGTCTGCATTATTTGGCCTTGACCACTCCCCTCCACACCGCTTACGCAATCATTACTCCTACTCACTCCGCACCACCCCATGACACTATCAGTGCTAACTTGCCCTTCAATGCAGTCGGTTATAACGGTAAGGCAGAAAAGCAAATTATCTATTCAAGAACGTCGAATTTTACATCACAATAGAAAAAGACCAGCAAGAGCTGATAATGAATGTCAAAAAAAGAAAATGAACAAAAAAGAGCTGCAAATAAAAAAAATCAAGAACGAAGAGAATCGTTCAATAAACTAAAAAGAGAAAAATATCCCAAACAATATGCAAACAGAAATGCAAAAAAAGCAACATTTATGGAATGTAAGTTAGAGGATAAAGTAATTCATAATATTGTTTCCTGACAAGGCGTTAATGTAATTTAATTTTTTATTTACTTTTTATTATTTTTTATTACATTAAAGTTTTTTACTTTTACTTTATTACTTTTACTTTTTACTACGTTTTATTATTCATTGGTATTTAAAATAGACAGTTGTAGTGAAATACTCAAGTAACTAATTTTCTGCCCATAATAACTAAGGACCAAACCATCTTCCTCCCGCACCCTGCATACTCTTCTGTATACCATTTCTTTTAATTCAATTGCTTTCTGTAACGGAAAATTGCCCTGATAACCTCCGAGCAGCTCAGCTCTGCCACTGGGTGTTGGTGAGCAAATCAAGCAGGGGGCAAATCCCCCTAGTTATTATTATTAAATGTTAACCAAAACTCATCATCAGGTTACAAGATAAGATTTTGTTACAATTGTTTGCAGGTATTTTATACAATCACAGTTCAGTCACAAGTCACACAGGTTAAGTGACGTGCTCAAAGTCTAAAAGTTTGGAGAGATGAGACTTGAACAGACACCCATGTGGTTAAAAGTTTGCTGCTTTCTTTACTATTCTGCCACCAGGCACATCCTCATTTTCATTTAAAAATACAGACATTAGTTTTCAGTTTCGCTTTTTGTCCACAATACCCCAGTCTCCAAAAATGAAGACTTTTGAAAATGTTCTCCAGAGCCTTGTATTTCCAAAAATGGCAATTCAGTATATCAATGTGGATGTGTGAAAATGAAGAGTTTTAGTCACACTCTGATTGCTTTTTGCTTGACCCTTCCCTGCTTGGATCCTGACCATTACAATGTTTCATTCCCTAATTGGTCTCCCTTTACAAAAGAAACCACATTTCAACAGAGTGGGACATTGAGGAGTTGCTTTCCATGGCGTTTGTTGTGTGCCTTACCTGTATGTAATTAAATTCATTTTGTACATTTTGAATGCTGTATACAAGCACATAAGGCAAATTATTTAACAGTCGCTACAGTTTTGTAATAACTCTTGTTGCTGATGGCATTACCGCTCCTTCAAGGAGGACACTTCCTCTTCCTGTTTTTGATGATGCATGCATGCCCAGTGTAGGTGAATGGCTACTGTATTTTTGGTCTTTTTATAGACTAGGGGCCTTCGCCCCCTGCTCGCTACGCTCGCCAACCCCCGTGTTTGGTTTTCCGGATACATACTTTTAAGATTTTTTTTTCTTTGAATTGATGCTATTTCATTAGTTTCACTTTTATTTCAGAAATTCTGTAAAAACAATATTTGTAATCTTGCAAATCCCAATATGCTGAATCTTTTTAATGAGATCAGGACAGGTTTCTCTGTTTGGAATTTCAGCACAGACAAAACGATCTACATCATCAGCAGTTAATAATTTTTTTTTACAAAGTAAAAAAGTAAGTAGAGTTCTGCATTGGACTCCTGTCTGTAAAGTCGTGCTATTTTCCTCTCACAGCTCCAAAGGTACATGGATTTACCAAGGTGATACCCCAAAAACTGTGCAATGTTAGAAGAATATCAGTTAAATTAACAAAAAGTCATAGATTGAAAGGTAACAGTATAATAGAACGTAATAAATAAGTACAATTATGTGAATAAAGTAGAATTAAGTTTTAAGGTGCAATAGTGTAGTAATTATTCTGCAAAACCAAAGTTAGATTGGTGCATAGTTAAATGAGGCAGTTTGTTTGTTTGCGCCACTGTGATCTTTACTTTATTTTTTTATATTTTATAATTTTCCTACTTTCATATCCTTTAACTTTCTCCACATGTGTATAGCGCCATTTTTTTTTTGAGCCTTTCTAATTTCACTGGTTTCATAGTCTCTAACCTGCTCTGCATGTGTTTAGCGTGAACGTTTGTAAACGTCTTCATGAAGTTCTACTTTCTTTTACTCATTGTCTTTTAATTCTGAGCCGGATTGGATGTGCTTTTTTTTCAATTCCATTTGTTCCGGGCTGATAATTACTTTCCTTATTTTCTGAATTTGCACCTCGATTATTCTTTTTTGCTCTTTTTTCTGTCCAACGCATTTGAGTCTCTTTTCTCCGCGCTGCTTTCTTCTTCGCTTAGATGTCGACATTTAATTTATAACGTACCTTATACGCTTTATATGCGCTTTCAGCCATGGATCTGTGTGCTCAAATCCTTCACAAGACTGAATGTTTTGCTGCCTATTGTCCTATTTTATAGATTGTAAGTAGGGCGTGTCTTTGGTCTCGCGGGTGTTTAAAATGTCTTACGAGAAGATCACGTATCATAGACTTGCTTTTTGCTTTCCAGGACAGGAGATTTCTTTTTATAATAGATTGATTAGGCAGAGATACCTTAGAAAATTAAGTAGAAAATGCTAGTATGGATGGCGATTTTTTTTTTTGTTAAAAAATGACATTTTTAATGGCAAACATAGTAGTGTGGACATATCCTTAGTTAATCTATTCATCCTTTATTGAGCACTCTTGGACAATTTTAGGGTTAGTTCATATTTGTAGTAATATCCTGTGGAATAAACCGACCCGACACAGACTGACACCAGAGGCACATATAATAACAAATAAACATTTATTGTCTTCACCCATGGGGCACATCTTCCCCGTGTCCCACAGGCACAGCACAGTCCCAGAAGCACAAAACAAAACACAATTCTCTTCGCCACCACTCCTCCTGGCAAGCGTTGTCCTCCTCCTCCTGACTCCTGTCTCTCGAGTGGTGGTTGCTGGCTCCCTTTATAGCCCACCCGGAAGTGCTTCAGGTGATTGATGACCTAAAACTGGCTGCACTTCTGAGCCAAGCAGCTCCCCCTGGCGGTGGCCACGGAGCCGAACAGGGCTGAGCTCCGAAGTCCCATGTCTGTGGCCCCGACACAACTCAGGGGTGCTGCTACCAAGCATTCCGGGGGAAGTAGTATGCCGCCCATGGCTGTTCCCCCGGACCAAGTATCCAAGGGAAATTTCTGGCCATCTGCCACAATCCATATGATAGTACAGTGGTACCTCTGGTCACGACCATAATTTGTTCCAAAACTCTGGATGCAACCCGATTTGGTCATGACCCGAACGTAATTTCCCCATAAGATTGTATGTAAACACAATTATCCGTTCCAGACCGTATGAACTGTGTGTAAATATATATTTTTTTAAGCACAAAAATAGTTAATTATACCATAGAATGCACTGTGTAATAGTAAACTAAATGTAAGAACATTGAATAACACTGAGTAAACCTTGAACAACAGAGAACACTAACATTGTAAGAGTTCGCACTAGACCCTTACGAACCGCTCGCTGTAAACACTTTTTTAATGAGTTTTAAGCACAGGGAAAAAAAATTAAATGCCACTTCTCTTGCAAAACTTTTCAAACCATCCTCTACTGGCTTTAAATTCCTCACCTTTACCACTCAAAGAAGGATTTTTTTTCAGCAAATCGCCATGAATCTTCCTGGCTTTCACGCTTATAATTGCCTCGCTTATGCTATCCCCTGCAAGTTGCCTCTCGTTCAACCACACTAGCAACAGTTTTTCCACTTCTTCCAGCACTTGAGGCCTCTGCTTGGTTAACATTGTAACTCCTTTTGCAACATCAGCTGCTTTGTTAGGCCCTGTATACGCAAACAAGAGAAAATGGTAAACAGAGAATGGGAAATCATTGGCACGTACGAATGCGCGTAGGGAAACTGTCCACCAGTTTTTTTGTTTGCCACCAGAGCGTGTGGTCGTGAACAGATGCAAAATTTTGCCAAACATTTTGATTGTAACCTGAATTGTACGTGTTCTGAAACGTTCATGACCAGAGGTTCTACTGTACATTGTTTAGTGCTACTGCCTCATAGATCATGTGTTCTGTTTGAACTCCATGCTGGGACATTGTTTATGTGGAGTTTGCACATCCTCGCAGAACTTGTGTGGGGCTTCCCTTCACATCTCCAAGGACATGCTGATCCAGATTGGCCCTGTGTAAGTTTAGGACTGTGTGTGAGTGAGCCCTGTGATGGACTGGTGCTCCATTCAGGGCAGTTTCCTTGCCTTGTACCTAGTGGTGCCAGGAAAGACTGTTGCCTCCTGTGTCCCTGAACTGAATTAGGCAGGTTTGGTAATGTTATGTTAGAACATAAGAAACTTGACAAACAAGAGGAGACCATCCAGTCCATCAAGCCAGTTTGTTTAGCTAATAGCTAGGCTGTCCCATGATAAATATGTACTGAAGGCTTTGATATATGTGTGTGTGAAGCTTTACAGTGTATGTATCTGATACAAGAAGAAGTGACTTTAATACCTGATTAGAGGATAATAAGACTAAAATACTGTAGTAGCATTTTGCTAGTACATCCTAATAGTAGTCCAGTTCTGAACTTGCTCTTCCTCATTTTAAGGCTGGAGTCTGTCCCAGCAGCACTAAAAATTAGGTAGGATCTACCCCCATAGCCAATCTGTTAAAGGGTACATTCAAATACAAAACCACTGTGACAAATTTAGAGTCACTAATCATTCTAACTCTTTGGAATGTGGGAGAAAACCAGAACATGTCTACAGAAGCACAAGGAAAAGATGAAAACCCCACAGGGACAGTAATCAGGCCTTTGTAACCCTAGGCCCTTGGAAGCTTTACTGAATACTGCACCACTATGGTTTCCACCTCCCCTCAGTAACAGTTACTTATAAAGATAAAAAATGCATTTGGCAATGTTAATACACTTTTTAAATAGACATGTCCTAGTCCAAGTAGCTGCTATGACACCACCATAGTAATGAAATACTTTCTGTGCACACGTTACATGTTTTCTCCATGTTTATGTCATCTTTATCCCAGAGCTGAAAATTGGCCTTATTTGTTTCAGTACAGTGATGAATTGTGACACCATTGTATATGCTTTGATTCCCTAAAACTTCAGGCTAGGAAAATAGATGGATTGATGATTTTACAGCCAATCTCTTCTTTCCTTGAGGGAAATTCCTCATTCATTTGTGGCAGCAAAGTGAAGACCACACAGCTATCTACTGTAAATATACCATGACTGATCACCGAGTTTTCTGTACAATATTGTCTGGTGAAAGTCTAATTATCACAAACTGTCTTTGATGACAGCACAAAAGCAGCCAGCCAAAACTGAAAGGTACAGGGATTGCTCTTTCGTGTTTTTCTACTATTAGAAGTTGCTACCTTAAACCGAGGTGACTAAAGTGAAACTCTTTCCTTCTTCATGTTTGTCAGTACTTTAGCATTAATAAACACTTTAATGAGACCTTAATGATGCACAGTCACGCAAAATTAGAAAAGGTTAATTGCCTTATTTGTTTCCCTTCTAGCATTTTTGCTCATCTAATTAAGAGGATTCACTTGTGGTTTCCACTATGGTATGAATATTGCTTAACTGAAAGGACAATAATAATTATAACTCTTTGAGGATACACTTGGCAGTTTCATTTTCCACTGTGCCCCCAAACTGAACAGAACCTTTTATAGTGTCTCATGCCTTCCTCTGACACACTGAAATGTGTGCCACTACTGCATCAGCTGCTGTCCAACCCTCTGTAAATTAATTCTGCCCTTAATCTGAGTTTAAAGTTTCAGCTACATGAAAAATTGCTTTCTAGTGGTTATGGGGCAAATTTAGAACTTGTTTAAAGTTTGAACTGAAAAACCACAATGTTTGTTCAGAAAATACATTTTTTCTGCAAACTTCAGACCCGGGAAATAAACTTCCAGATGTGTGTTCTTCACTATTATACAGCGCACTGTTTTTGCTTACTTTGAGTTCACTTAAAGAATTCTTTTCAAATCAATTCAATTCATTTTTACAATAACAGTCTTATTTGAGTACAGGCTCAGAACCTTTGCTCATGTTTTTCAGCTAGAAAACAATGACAATAATAATTAACTATGCATCCTTTACATACATAAATGCAGTAAAATGGAGAAAAAGTCAGTTGATTGAAATAAACAGGTATTGCCAGCTAACAAAGGAGGTGATCAAACTAAAATCCCCAAAGATAGCATTCCTGGTGGAGCCTACAGTCAGTTTTAACAAAGAACATCACAGTTCTGGTACTCAAGGGTTTAAAATACTCAAGGGTAAGCCAAATGGCTGCTCCGTCCTGTTATAAATCTTCACCCCTGAATGAACAGTTTATTAATCCATCATCCATCCATTCATACATACATCTTTCAACAACAACAACATTTATTTATATAGCATATTTTCATATAAATTATGCAGCTCAAAGTGCTTTACATGATGAAGAAAGAGAAAAAAGACAAAATAAATAAGAATTAAAATAAGGAACACTAATTAACACAGAATAAAAGTAAGGTCCGATGGCCAGGGAGGACAGAAAAAACAAAAAAACACCAGACGGCTGGAGAAAAAAATAAAATCTGCAGGGGTTCCAGGCCACGAGACCACCCAGCCCCCTCTAGGCATTCTACCTAACATACATGACCTCAATCAGTCCTCATTGTATTCAGGGTTCTCATGGAAGAACTTGATGATGACAGTCATATGGACTTCTAACCTTTAGTCCATCAATGTAGGGACATCACGGTGCTTTGATCAGGTGGTGGTGGTGCAGGTCGCCACCCCAGAAAACCAGAAAAAGAACAGAAGAGAAAGTAGGGGTTAGTATGGTTTCATCTTGCTTATCCTTCTTTGACAGATATGGTGAGCCAGTGCTTATCTCTTCATTTGTAAATTAATTCTAATCATTGGACCATTAATTTCTCACTTTACGTGGTCTTTACATATGGAAATCACTTCTTAGGAAAATAAATATGATAAATGTCTTCTTCTAGCACATGGTGACACAGGAACTTAAAACCATGCTGGGCAGCAATGGTAAGTAACACTGTAGAATCAATTCAGTAGTGTCATTTGATCTAAAAGAATGTCTTTCAGCTAAAGTCACCTGAAGAAAGACTATGCAGACTTCACACAGTGGGCACTCCAGGTGGGAACTGAACTATAATCGAAAATCAACACGACAAGGATATATTCTTCTTCATCCTTTATACCTTTGTTGGGACTCATGTGTGCATCATCAACAATGCTAAAAATGAGTAGATTGATATGAACATGTCTTTCTTAGATACTGCAGGCAGCATTTAGTAACTGTTGGGCTCAGTTGCATAGTATTTAAAAGGAACGCCATTGAGGGTTAACATATAATAAGCGATCCATGAAATATCCCTATCCTAACAGCCCAAGAGACTCAAATGAACCAAAACCACCTGCTCTAAATTATGAAAATGGCATTGACTTTTATTATATCCAGAAATCAGAAGCAAATTGCTGTTTGGAACAATAACCAAGAAATGTCCAATTAAATTTCACAGTGTCTACTGAAATGAAAAGTGAAATAAATTCTTTAACCCCTTCATCATGCTCGCAGTTGTGATTATTAGGTCTTATTATTTTGAGCTCTCTTTTCATGTACAGTATGTAACCTGTTTCTCCACTTTTACAATATGAATTATATATAAGTTGTGTGTAAGGGCATTTTAAAATATGAAATGTCTTCTTTCATAAATGTAAAGAAAAGCCAAGCAAAATGACACCTTTTATTGGCTAACTAAAAAGATTACAATATGCAAGCTTTTGAGGCAACTCAGGCCCCTTCTTCAGGCAAGATGTAATCAAGAATTCTTGGTCTCTTAGTCACCCATTTGGTTTGGATAAAGATCTGGCAAGATACAGTGTAAAAGATATGCAAATATTACAAAAATCCAAAAGATTAATACCAGTAATTTAGCTATGATTTTTCACTCCTTAATATGTTTAGGGGGTTATTTAATCAATTTGAACATTGTTTGATATTTTGAAATTATTACTATATATTATTACTATAAATAATTGTGTGAGGGGCTCCAATTGGGTGCAGTTGTGTGCGAGTGCTCTTCACTTTGTGGTTACCTGGCCGATCGCGCTGCCTACACTTGTGGAGGCGGCAGATCGGTCAGGCATCTCAACCATCAAACATAACCATTCAAAATCCAGATGTAAACAGAATGGCATTGCATGAGACATTGAAATAAGTAATAATTACAAAATATCAAACAATGTTCAAAATTGATTAAATAACCTCCCAAACATATTAAGGAGTGGAAAATCATAGCTAAATTACTGGTATTAATCTTTTGGATTTTTGTAATATTTGCATATCTTTTACACTGTATCTTGCCAGATCTTTATCCAAACCAAATGGGTGACTAAGAGACCAAGAATTCTTGATTACATCTTGCATGAAGAAGGGGCCTGAGTTGCCTCGAAAGCTTGCATATTGTAATCTCTTTAGTTAGCCAATAAAAGGTGTCATTTTGCTTGGCTTTTCTCTACATTCATAATGGCTAACATGGTACAACACCCTAGTACTTCATAAATGTAAGAATTTTTCAGCTTTCTTGAATGAAACTACACAGGATACAAATCACATGGCTACCCCAGTTTGCAATGTAATCTTGTCATACACAAAATAACAGTAATGCTATATTATAGCTACAGAATAATTTTGGATAGAAAATAATACCATTTAAATTACCACACAGAAATTACAATTGGCACAATAAACATCATTGGTTAACATCCATTGAAGTGTCAAAAGCAAAAACAGTCAAATGTAATTATATTTTAAAATGGCAACATTTCAACGGGTACCAAAATGTATTTAAGAAATAAACTTCTAAATACAGGGATGAATAATAAGCAATAAGATGGATTTAAACAGCTCTAGATACCTGATATTAAAAGCAATCAGCTTCCTCATGGATAAAGCATCTTGCGTTCAAATCCCAAGCCTAGTTGTCATCTGTATGAAGTTTACATATTCCTCCCTTGTCTGTATATGTTTTTCTCCTGGTGCAAATTGTTCCCTCCCACATCTCCACAAATGTCCAGGTTAGACACTCATATGGCAGATGGGTTGCCTATCATAGCTTGTACTTGCTTCTCCAAAGGCCAGGACCCATTTAGAGTAAAAAACTGCTGGTGTCTAATTTACTCTTGTTTGTGACTAGTGAAGCTCAAAACCTCTGTGTGCAGAAGGCATTGAGTTTATTTCAATCTGTATCACTGTAAGTGTAGGCTTTGCATTCATATCATGTTTAGTACAATGGGCCTAACATCTTGATTCAACATTATTTGGAAGAATATGGGTGAATAAGATTGTTGGGCTGAATGGCATTTTCGTATAAAAAATTTTTGTAATTTTCAAATTTATATTCAGCTTGGTTTGTTAAATAACAACTAACTGATCCACAAAGTCTTTTGGAGTTGGCTGAATCTGATTGCTTCCAGTCTTAGCCTCTGCAAGATCTCGACCAAGAGCACTCCCATCCATTAATGGACTGTCTAGGAAGACAAAATCAGGAGCCTTCTATACTGTCTCCTCTTCTGAGAAATTGGCCAGTGGTTGTTGATACTATAGATCAATGGAATCTGGCGATGATTTCAAATCAAATCATTTTGATACTTTTCCTATGAATTCTTATTGGAGACAGCTGGCATAAAAATGTAGACCTTTTAGCTAGCCAATACTTTGCCTTATTCCGACACACATTTTTGGTGTCTGAGGGTTATTCTAAAATATTTATTTTTAGATTAAGACTAGACTGCATTTTCCCATGTCATAATACCAATTGCTCAAACACCGGCTGCTGATTTGCTGAGTTTCCTTGGCTTTTGACATGAATATGAAATTCTCATACATGCAGTCTGCTTCATACTTAATCCAAGTTTAAAGCATACAGTTTTTAAATGCTTTAGGCTTCAAAAGTCAATGGTGGCCAGATGTGTTTCCACCCACAATGTTCCAATGTGTGCTTCGTGGGCCTTTTTCTTATTCTAGGTTTTTCCATGTTGCTTATACTTTCACAAGGCAGTAACTCCTAAACTGTTCAGGGTTAGTATAAGTGAGACAGAGGTAAGAAACAGGGGTGGGGGGGAAGTAGACCTGCAGCATTCCAAACAAGTTTCACAAAGACTGACTCTACCAGTAATTGACACATAACTCTGTTTAGAATATAGCTGATTGGGGTGCTACGGGAAGGTATGCATTCTGGACTAGACACAGCTAACCCTTTCAAAGTATTGTTTGGGTTTTGATAAAAGTTAAAAAAGAATTCTCTTTCTGCAAAGATTTAGAATTATGGCAGCGTCATTTAACCAACTAACAACCTACACACCTAGACTCAGGCCTGCACATTTAGCACTGCTACTTTCTTACTGGTGTCCAGCCATATTGATTAAAACTGGCAACATTCAGAAGATGCCATAGCTTCTTCTTTTCCTTTCCAAATATCAAATCAGGCTGTCTTTCATTTCCTCCTGATAAGCCATCAACAAAACACGCAGCCCAGCAGTGTAGCAGGCTTGCCTGTTGGGCTCACTCGGCTTCCTTCAACAGATAACAAGTTGCGAACTGGAATGTGGAAGATCTTAATCCCTTCTCACTTTTAATGGTAACTGCTGAAAAGGAAAGCTGAAGAGATAAGACTTGATGGTCCATTGAAAGCCTGCTGTCGCTGAGCACAAGAGGTAAACAGATTCTTTCAGCACAAACATTTCAGTGGAAGGCTACACCTTGAAGACACTATCTGAAGGGATGATAAAGGTAGAGTGACAACAGAAACTTTGAGCCTTAGCTTTTACATCAGGAGGTTTCTTTGGAGCTTCAAATCTCCGCTTTCAATGTGAGCCCCAGTAATTTAAATCTATTGGATAACATTGACGAACCTGATCTGATAGGCAGCAGCCAGGTCTTTCAGAAAAAACAATAGAAAAAGTATGATAAAAAGAACACTGTGAAAATGATTCAAGATCTCTTTACTAATTCATTGTACTTGGAGTATAATGTATTCATGTTAATAAAAATGGCATCCACCAAGCTAACACTTTAGAACAGAGGTTTTAAAGACTTGCAAAAGGAAGCTTATTACATCTTAGTACAAGACAAACAAAAAAATTTTATGGTCTTCTTTTGTAGCAGTGAGTAAGTAACAGATGGTAGCCACTATTTTAAAGTTCCATTGGTGCTTTGTGAATCTAATTAAAGAACAAACCCACCTTGGACCTGCACCAATTTGCCTACAGAGCCAACAGGTCAACAGAAGATGCCATTAATACAGCTCTCCACACTGCACTGACTCACTTGGAACACCAGGGGGCATAAGTGAGGATGTTATCTGAGGACTTCAGTTCCACCTTTAGCACAATCATCCCTAGCAGGATGGTGACCAAACTGCTCAATCTGGGTGTCAATCAGCACACATGTAGATGGATCAAGGTCTTCTTAACAAACCGACAACAGACTGTTAAACTTTGGACCCACTGCTCCCCGACCCTGAAACTCAGCATTGGAGCTCCACAGGGCTGCATGCTGAGTCCACTTCTTTATTCCTTATATACCCATAATTGCGCACCAATACATTGCACAAATATAATCATCAGCTTTGCATGTGGCAGGATTTATACATAACAATGATGAGTTTGCATATAGGGATGGGGTCAGCAAACTGTCTGAATCCATCCATCCATCCATTTTCCAACCCGCTGAATCCGAACACAGGGTAACGGGGGTCTGCTGGAGCCAATCCCAGCCAACACAGGGCACAAGGCAGGGACCAATCCCGGGCAGGGTGCCAACCCACCGCAGGACACACACAAACACACCCTCACACCAAGCACACACTAGGGCCAATTTAGAATCGCCAATCCACCTAACCTGCATGTCTTTGGAATGTGGGAGGAAACCGGAGCGCCCGGAGGAAACCCACGCAGACACGGGGAGAACATGCAAACTCCACGCAGGGAGGACCCGGGAATCGAACCCAGGTCCCCAGATCACCCAACTGCGAGGCAGCAGCGCTACCCACTGAGCCACCGTGCCGCCACTACTGTCTGAATGGTGCTTCAATAACAACTTGGCACTCAAGTGCCAAAACAAAGGAGCTGATTATCAGTTTCAGGAGCCAGGAAGAGAAAACTGCTCCTCTATACATCAGAGGAGACATAGTGGAGAGAGTGCCTAGCTTTAAACTCCTTGGCACACATATCTCCCAGGACCTCACATGGTTTGTTAACACAACTTCTCTGGTGAAGATAGTACAGAAGTGGCTCTACTTCTTAAGAATGCTGAGCAAGTTTAGCCTGTCCAAACAGCTGTTTGTGTCCTTCTATTGCTACTCTGTAGAATGCATACTTACCTGTGGCATCCTGGTATGGTATGCTGGTTGCTCCGTGGCTGACAAGAAGGCTCTTCAGAGAGTTATCAAATCAGCACAAAAAAATTGCCAACACCCAGTTTTGTTTTTCTAAACAAAACTTTAAGGTTTATAAGGTCTGGCATATAGACATGCCTATTCTAAGATACTTCTCCCATGATTTACTGTTGCTACTCACAAATACATTTATAACACTCCATCCATTCATTTTCTAAATACACTTCATCCAATGCAGGGTCTGAATGCCCATCCAGGCAGCATCAGGTATAAACCAAGGTCAAGGCCCCTTCTGGATACAATATTCGAAAATTTATTGGATGCTGTTTGCCTTTTCATTGGATGGTTTATATGTCTGTCCACAGTCAAAGCTAGAAAAAAGAACAAGACATGAGCCATCCAATTCAGCATTCAAGATTTGTATTTGTCATATTACAGGAAGTGTATCGGAATACTTACATTTAAAGTTGTAAAAGTGTAAAAAGAAGAAGATGACAAACATACAATGGACATCTTGATACTAGTGCATGCTTGATATGGAAATACAGACAAGATATAATTCCTACACTGCAATGGCATTAAGTGCTGTTGCTAATTTTTGTGGTAGTCCAGATTTTTTGTTCATGACATGGGCTACATAGAGGAAAACTGTTTTTGAACTTGATGGTTCTGATACAGTGATACTTAATAGTTGATTCTGAATTGGAAAACAGATTGTGGCCAACATGATTTAGGTCGCAAAGTATAGCTTGAACCCTGCTGCAGCAGTGGTCAAGACATATCCATGCAATGAAGAGTAGCTAAGTCTCAATGATTTTCTGTGCAGATCTCACCGCTCTCAGTAAGTTCATAAGCAAAGATGACAAGGGCAGACATTTGTGGGTGACTCAGTTAGCACGTTAAGTGGTCAGAAGTCTAGCAAACTAGGACATCTTACCGAAAAGAGAAGAGGAATCACTGCAGTCTGAGAAGCCCACCATTCAATGAACCCATTCATCAGTGAGAGAAAGAGCAGAAAAAAGAGAAACCTGGAATCAGCTGCCCTTCCTAGTTATGATTTGGCATTCACTTTTGCCTTCTGGTACCACCCATTTGTACTCCTTTTACTTTCATTGTTTCATCCACAACTTTTTAAAATTAGATTGGTGTATTTCTATGTGTTTGTTGTTACACTGATTCATCACATTGCTCTGTTTTGGGATAATAGTGTGACTGGCAAACCTTTAAAGGAATGTAGTAAAGCCACTTTTGAGACCATGTCGCGTCAAAACAAAAGCTGAAACAAAGCACCATACCCAGGGGCAGCCGGAGAGACAGGCTGTGCAAGCCATTTACTTAAACAAAGTCATTTTCAAATATAATTGTTACACAATGTGTGCGTGTTCAAAACAAGTGATACATCCTACCAGATTCTGAAGGGGAAAATACATTGTGGCCAGGGTGATTAGGGTCTCGAAGTATAGCTTGAACCCTGTTGCAGCAGTGGTCAAGACATATCTATTCAATGAAGGGTAGCTCAGTCTCAATGGTTTTCTGTGCAGACCTCACCACTCTCAATAAGTCCAAATTATTGACTTTTATAATCAATATTTAATTGCTTTGCTGTAACATAATCTAAAAGCTAAAAAGACAGAAAACTTGTAGTTACAGAAATGTTTTGGTTTGATTTGGTTTATTTTCAGGCCTGGTAGCTGTGTGTGTAGTTTGCATATCCACATAACCTTTCTAGAAAAATTTGCTCCTATATATCCCAAATGTACAAGCAGGCTAGATGACAGCTCTGTTTATAAATTAACTCAATGTGGACAAGAGCATGTGATTGACTGGCATTCCATACAGGGTTGGTTCCTGTCTTATGCCTAATGCTACAAGGAATGATCCTAGCACACACCTACCTTATAATGGTTCAGAAAATGAAAGCATTATGTTGAAAATTAAAATTGCCAGCTTTTTTAAATAACTCAGTATATTTGAAAGAATATGGTCTGCTGCCCTGAATAGGGGATTGTTCCTAACTTGCACCCTATGCATGCTGGGATAGGCTTCAGCTCCCCCACAACCTTGCTCAGGATTAAACACATGTGCGTACCACAGTGGATGGACAGGCATCCTGAAGAAGACGGAGGATGCCATAATAAAGGAAAAATGGCTGGATAGGCTCTCCAGCCAGGAAGAAACAGGAATCTTTACCCAGCCAGGAGTCCAATATAACGTAAGGACTGGGGAGATAACAATGTTTGGATCCTTTATGCCCTGATACGCTAGATGGCAGTATCCCTGGGTTAGGATTCCCACACAGATATCCCCAGGGCATGCTAGAACCTGTAGTCCTAGGGGGCAGCCTTGTTCGGTTCCATTGGGGCCATCAGAGAGAGCTGCCGAGATTAGTATTCCCTACTTTCAGGGACTTTCATTTGACCCATAAGTGCTTCCAGTGGGCTAAGCTCTAGCACCAGAAGTGCTCCTGGGTCATGGGGGCAAAGGGAGAAACTCAATTGGAGGAATAGAAGGAGATATTGTGTATTGGATATTGTGGTATGTAGTTTGAAAGAAAGGTATTGTGAATAAAAAACATTTATTTGCACCCAGAACTGTCTTGGTGTGTTTGTGTCTGGGGTTCGGGTGTCAATGGCACCCTCTGGTGGTCATAAAGGCATACAGTATAAAATGTTATGGTATGGTATGATATAAATTAGCACATCTTTACTGTCATCTCAACTCTCTAGTGCCATGGCGGGCATTGTGACCTGTTAGTCAAGGAGTTTTACTTGCAAATACACAGGATGAACAAGTCATTTCCCACTACTGAATCCCTATTCTTACTAATTACTACCTTAACTTCAGAAGTTTTTTTTTTCTGTATAAAAGGAAAATAAACTACAGTAATCCCTCGCTATATCGCGCTTCGCCTTTCGCGGCTTCACTCCATCGCGGATTTTATATGTAAGCATATTTAAATATATATCGCGGATTTTTTGCTGGTTCGCGGATTTCTACGGACAATGGGTCTTTTAATTTCTGGTACATGCTTCCTCAGTTGGTTTGCCCAGTTGATTTCATACAAGGGACGCTATTGGCAGATGGCTGAGAAGCTACCCAGCTTACTTTTCTCTCTCTCTTGCGCTGACTTTCTCTGATCCTGACGTAGGGGGATTGAGCAGGGGGGCTGTTCGCACACCTAGACGATACAGACGCTCATCTAAAAATGCTGAAAGATTATCTTCACGTTGCTATCTTTTGTGCAGCTGCTTCCTGAAACGACATGCTGCACGGTGCTTCGCATACTTAAAAGCCAAACAGCCCTATTGATTTGTTTGCTTTTCTCTCTATCTCTGTGACAGTCACTGCTCCTGACGCGCACTCCTTTGAAGAGGAAGATATGTTTGCATTCTTTTAATTGTGAGGCGGAACTGTCATCTCTGTCTTGTCATGGAGCACAGTTTAAACTTTTGAAAAAGAGACAAATGTTTGTTTGCAGTGTTTGAATAACGTTCCTGTCTCTCTACAACCTCCTGTGTTTCTGCGCAAATCTGTGACCCAAGCATGACAATATAAAAATAACCATATAAACATATGGTTTCTACTTCGCGGATTTTCTTATTTCGCGGGTGGCTCTGGAACGCAACCCCCGCGATGGAGGAGGGATTACTGTATAAATGCTAAGGAATCAAAATATTTCTTAAAGGGTAGAACTATTAGAAACAATAAATTGTCTAAAAAGTCACATTAGCCTTTTCACTATTGCAAAGGATTAATAATCTTCACTTAGCTTTGGCTTTTCTACTCTCTGTCACCAACTTGGCTGTTCTAGCCAGTACTTGGACATGGAGCTCCCCTCACAAATAAATTAATTATCTATTTCCAAATTTTCACTGTTGCCCAAAATTCGTCAAGCATCCATTTCTCTATTTTTTTGGAGCTATAAACAATCAATTTGCCCCAGTAGAAAAAAAAATAGAGTGATAGAGAAGTGGTGATATTTTTTACAGAGATGAGTATCATTTTAACACTGTTAGGGGGTCACATAAACATAGGTCAAAGTTCAGTATACAAAAACCTTTAGAAATGCCACCTGGCAGCTTTAGCCCACAGCATTAACCACATGACAAATAACAATACCAATAGGAAAAGCAGTAGCCATAATAATAACAAAGGGAAAAAGTAAATGCTCTCCTGTCTAACTGAATTAAAAATGGATCACCAGATTGGCTAGCAGCCCACCGAGTATGCCTCATGTGCAGAAGACCTTGGATTCCCAGGCCGCAGTATATTGCTTTGACTTACTTATTCAACACTTCTCTCGCCGTCAGCAGCTCCGGTCCTGCTGTTCAAATGTTTGCAAGGAACATAAAGTTTAAAGCGAGAGAAGGCGCAGACGGACACAATTTAGTCCTCATCAGTCTGGATGCAATCACTGCAGTAAACCAAGGGCAGGAAGCTCTCTCAAGTTGTTTTGTAAGACAGAAAAAGTCTGTGATGCCAAGAAAAAAAGAAATACACCCCCTCCCTCCTTCTGGCAAGATTTAAACCACAAGTTTGTGTATGAAAGTGTCCAACAGGACGTGATTCCGCTACACATCCTATTCATTATACCAGATTACGCAGACATTGTCCCAAACAATGAAACTTGTATTCACTCAATCAATATGTCCCTCCAAAATAACAGCAGCTGGGCAATGACAGCAAGCAAGGGCACAAGGCACTTATCGGCAGGTTTTGCCTTCAAACGTTTATTCATTTAAGGGTCCAGGCTGAATTTCCACTCATTTATGTTAATTGGGTCAAAGCCTTAGCCTTATTTTTACACTGCAGAATACTTGAAAGCAAAAATTAAAAATTTTCTATCCATGTTCATCTCATAAGAACCAAACTCAAATAAGCAGCCACCACCCACACATTCTCAGACCACCATGGAGTCACCAGTTAAAGACATATCTGAGATGTGACAGGAAACAACACACTCAGACAGGGGAAGACCTTGCAAACTCTACACAGACAGGGATCAGGCTGAAACAAATCACATTGTTAATGAAGGTGACGAAGAACAAAATGGTAATGAAAACACTGTCTCTCACAAAATATGGAGTCACAATAAAGGCTCACAGTCTGATTATGTAATGTATGTATAAAAATATAAAACAGTAAAAGCTAATAAGAACCACTTGGGCAGTGGAGCCTCATCCAAGGAATTGTAGAAAGGTGGTATCCATCAGAATGTTGTAGCAATAGAGACCATATGAGCTTACATGATGGTTTAAATCCTTATTTTGTTTGCTTTCTTTTCAGCCTTTGGAAAAATGCAGAGAAAAGATTTCAAAGGCTTCATATACACTATGTTGGCTAGTGATTCTTGTCACTTCCTTTTACAGGAAGTGTTTTTTGATATAAATAATATTGATAACAATTCAGTTTATGTACTCTTATGTAACAAGAACATAAGGCTTCTTTTGGTAATTATAACACTTATGAGACATCAGTAGAGAGGTTAATCATGTTTGTGCATTTTTGCAGAACCTAAACTAAAATGTTACCATATTATTTATTTTAATAGACTGTAAAATCAGTTTATGTACATAACCAAGCATCCATCTTTTGTGCCCCCGTTCTCTAATTCAGGATCACAACATATCATTGGGCTCAAAGCAGAAATCAATCCTGGCTGAGACACTAGTCCATCACAGGGTGTCTTTACTCATATGGAGCCAATTTAAAGTCACAGATTAACCTAATCTGAATGTTTTTGGACTGAAGAAGGAAAAACTGAATTTCCAGCGAAAAACCCAAATATGCACACAGACAGTCATCTGATGGGGATTCATGGCCAGCCTCCTGCTAACCACTACGCCACCTTGAAACCATTATCAGTATAAACTCACAATGGCCAAGTGAGTCCCTTTAATTCCAATCATAAAAAAAATACTTAGCTAGCCATTGTTGGACTTTTTCATTCTAGTTAATATATTCCTCAAAATATACAGTTCACACATTAAACAATATGTCACTTTGAGCTACTTTTTGTATGAAAATGTGCTATATAAATAAATGTTGTTGTTGGTGTTGTTGTCACCACTTCACGTTATTAAGACATGCTTACTATATGAAGCCTGAAGCGCTTTTTCCAGTTTTAGAAAATAAATGAGCAATTTTAGATACTTGTTAAAAAATAATAAGGAGGCAAATATGATTAGAGTAAAATAAAAGGTATTCAATGGACTAAATTCTGTGATAAAATAAAGCTGAGGAGAAAGATCATTGGAAAGGTGGGAGTGAATCATTTGCCAAACACTATGTATGACAAATTCATTAATTTAAAGAAACATGTTTCACATTTTTTTGTTTTCCATAAGATTTTAAAGTAGAATCATCCTCGATGCAGGTCAAGCCAAGACCTGTTAAATCTGTTAAATCCAATTCATAACAATGCCCACTGTTGCTACTGATGCACTAGGCTAGGAAGTAATTTGTTCTTCATAACTAATAGTCCCCTCTGTCCAGGAGGAGATTGGTTTTTCCCATAATTTACATTGGGAGATACAGACAATCTGTCAGTTTGTCTGAATTAGTGCCCTTCATTGAACCTATGCATGTAAATGGCTCTATTAGCTCTTTGATGTTGTCAGAACTTAGGCCAGGTAAGTGATCAAAGCCATACTAGGTGGAGCCCTCATAATATTTAGCCTGTCACATAAAAGTGCAACCCAGTGATGGAGGGTAGTAACATTATCTGTTCGCATGAGGTGGAAAAGGACACATTCTTATACAAAGCAAAATATATGAGGGATGAAACTACAGAAAGTTTTATTTAGAATGATCCCTGTTTGACCCGCACAATCTTTATTTATTTATTTTTCATCTCATAGAAAATTACATCTGTTTAGCATGTGACATGGCTTTAATTTCCAGGAAATAGCCACATGCAAAAAAAAAAAAAAAAGAAAAAAGTCATAGTTGTCACAATGCTGTGACCGCACTGTGCTTCTACAAACACTATCAGCATTCACCATCTGTATATTGTATATGAGAAGAGATGTGTAGAAGCTTGTTAATGTTCTTATGTGTCAAAACATTTATAAAAAGATATATACAGCTCTCCAGGTGAAGTTCCTCTATTGTAGGAGATCTTTAATGGTTTAGTGTTTAATGGCATTAATAACTAATTAAAGTCATGTTACATGGTGGCATAGCCAAAATGGAGACTCTGTCACTATATTATAGTTTCAGGTTACATTTGTAGGCAACAATGGTGTTTCATATATTCAGTCACTCTGTTCTTTGAACGCTTGCATGAAACCCAGGACCTAAGTGACCAACAAGAAAATGTTCTGTTACATTGACTTTTGAGAACGAGAATAGCATCACCTTTCTATGATGGTAAATGCCAGGATCTATTTTATCTACATTTGTGTCACTCTTGACCGACAGCTGTTGCACTTGTTAGTCAGAAAGTTCACTGACATGGCTGCTTCATGCTCCTTAAGCCATCCCACCACAAAGAGCTTATTTTTGAACATTGCTGCTATGCGTTGCTTCATTAGTAGGTTTATATATATTCTGGATAAACTTTGCAAAGAATTATTTAGAGACATCACAAATTTGAATTTTTGATTGTTCTTTGCCTGGCCTCTCCCGTTAGACCAATTTGATAAAGGGAATTCTATTAGGTGCACAAATCTGCAGACATCATAGTTTTAAAGATCTACCACACCAAGGTCACTGTCCTAGGACAGGGTATTGGTAATTACTATTCTCTATCTAATGTTTGTGCAGGCCTTTGGAGAGTTCAGATAATGTAAAGTGATGTGTTAATATGCAAAAATAATAGAAGAAATTTATGACTCTTGATAACTAAAGTGGGTAATTGTCATCACATTAATTCAAGTAGTTAAACGTGATTAGTTAAAATATTAGTGAAAGGTCAAGTTTTCAAAAATACATTTTCTTTCAGTTCCTAATTCTTTTTTTACTGCTGCTTTAGGAAATAATTGTGAGAAGTTGGTTGGTCTGTCTTCAAAGAGAAAACAGTCATGAGTCAGAAACAGAATCAGAATTTAGCAATCGCTTCATCGCCTTCGTTCCCTTTTTCAGTGTTGTTGCCGATCCATGCTCACATTCTACCTTTTCTGCCTAATTTTTATCTGGTTTTTCTTTTTACATTATAAAAATTGTCAAAATTGGGTGGAACACTGATCTGGGCTTGATATTACACTGCTCAACCAGGCCTTGGTTTCAACAAGAAAAGATTTTTCAGCCTCTGCCTTTAATTCTTGTTGTATCAGTATCACCACAGTTAACAACTGAAGCTAATACCTAAAGTTAAATGCCTAAAAAGTGGGACTATATAATGAAACAAAGTGTTAGTAGTGAAATTTGTAGTATAATATTATGAAGACCAGTTAAACTTCAGTTTGTCTTCTTTAATGACAGATTGCAGTTCATCATGGTGGATTGTGGTGTTCCTACAAAAGCTGAAGAAATAACCCTTGTAGCCCATGACAGATTAAAGCTCAGGTATCCATCCAGTGACCTAACAAAGCTGGCACAGGAGCCTAAGAAAGGTTATTCTAGCTGCATATTTGAGATTCATGCTTGGTCCTGAAGAATAAAGTAAGTATCCAAGGAATTGGGCAACTTATATCCCTGGTCCCTCCTTTCAGAGTTGGTTCCTGTCTTACACCTGATGCCTCCAGGATTAACCTGAATGAGTTTTGAGAATGGATGCATGGATCTCTAGATTTTTAATTATAGTAATGATTTTTTCTGAACATTCAACAGTTTATGATATGAACAAGCAGAGTGCTTACAAGACTCCAGTTCATCTCTTGCTCTTTACAAGGTCACAGCAATTGAGAAATCTTTAGTTTTCCATTCTGGACAATTGCCTCCTATTATCTTGATCAATCATCCCTAGAGAGGAGATGAAATTTTGTTGAGGACCCACCACTTTTTTAAATGTGTATAAGTGTGTTCATATCCTTTTTATCGATAATGTGTTGTTAATTAGTTTATAATATCTGCATTTTGTTTTGACAGGTTATTAGTTTTTATGTTCGTTTGTTTATTTTTTTTATCATTATCCCAGTCACATCATCATGTTGACGATGTGTGTATTTGTTTTGTCATGGGTCCCATCATTTTGTGTGGCTGTTTTTCCATGAGAATACTATTTTGAAGCTATGATTTTGGCATGTTGTCGTTGCTGTGATTCACAGGTTGCATGTCATATAATGTCATCCTTGTCACTTTTTAAAAATGGCCATACTTTAAGAAGTCTTTAAACTTTGAACAATTAAAGGAACTATCTCTGATCAGAATACCAGCAAACTTAGGAAAATATTCTAATTTTGATGTTTCACTATCAAAAAAATGACTTTAAAAAATGTTGGCAAATATTTAAACAGCTTTGTTTTTTCACCTTTGCTAACAACCACAGCAATTCTTCTGTTTTATATTTAAAGAATAGACACCTCTTGGTCTCTGCCACTTGTTATCAGTATTGGTTTGGTAGGACACACAATGAGTCCAGTTTGGATACAATGCCTTCTTAAAACTGTTACATGAGCATCCCTAATAGTTGACTCTCCACACATATACAGCATTTCCCAAATTTCCCTTTAGATTTAATATGGCGATTTGCTTCAGGTCAGACATTTAAAAGAGGTGATGGATGTTATGTAACTCACAGCACATGAAGAATTAAATATATTTATAAAACACAAGAAAATCATCACTGGCATCATGCTTCATTTTGAATTCACTGTGGCTGATGGTGATGTTTATCATTTTTGTGCTCAGTTTAATGACACTGAAATGACACATTTTGCCAAAGGAGAACTCCAGACATTTACTGACGTACGTAAACATGGCCTTTTAAAAACCATGTGTCTGCCTTAACCGGGTTACTCACCTTATTCCAGTTACAGTATGTGTGTGCATGTAAATGCACTGAATGACATATAAACTGTAGATGATGAGGAGAACTTGACTCCTCACAGGTGTCATCTGTGTCTCCTGCTTCAGATGTGTCTTCAAGTATATGAGGGTCCTGATGACCTAGAGTGCGGTAAAGAAAGATGCTGTTAGAGTGATTAGAGTTCGAAGTTCAAAACGGCAACAAAAGAGGAGCAGAGGTGTGGACAAACAAGTGAGGAGTGGCAGTACACCATCCCCATCAAGGAGGAAAGAAGCTAAGGGTCACCACTGTCACAAAGACCATGAGCTTTCCCTCATGAATTAAATGTATCATATTTGACCAACAATCAAAGCAGGGACCTGATGCCCCATTGATCCATGACGTTGAGAGTTCCAAAAGGGTAACTTTAAAAAAGAAAGATTTCCAAGCAGAAAGAGAAAGTTCCATCAGAGATTTCCAGCAGGAGGTGATTGTTCCTAAAGTAAATAGCTTCTGCCAGGTAGAAGAAAGATGAAGTGAAGAAGAGTAATATTAGTAACATTACTCTACCATGATTATCGTGTCTATGTTTTCTGAAAATTAACAGAAAACCCAGCTGGTAGCTCATATCTTTGATCTGTCTTGTTTCAGATTTGTTGACACTGCATTTTAAGGACTGAACACTCAACCACCAAGCTCTTGAATGAATGCAAAACATTCTAATACCGCAGTGTTTAATAGAATTGCATTTGTGTTGGCAGTTGATACTTCTTGTTTATTATAAAATATCAAAGCATATAGCAAAAAAAGCTTTGCCCAAAAGAGTGGGTGATCGGGAATGTGGGCAAGTGAACACATGGGAAGTGCCCATCTTCTTCAACTTTTTACAGGAAAAATATGTTTTTTAAATGTGGTGTGGCCTTATTTGTTTTGCATGCCACTTCAGACTGGCACTCGACACTGCAATTATTCCATAAAACAGTGCAGAACATCTTCACATTTTAATTTAAATATCATGGTTCAACATTTCTAAATTTTATAATGAAGTCTGATTGAGTGTACTTTATGTAAAATCATCTTATAGTACATCCTGAAAGCCTATTGTATTTGATAGTTCAACATTACCATGCTGCCAGGTGTGCCTGATCTGTAAAATTTTACTTTATATAAGGTGGATAGGCCAGCTTTCATCTAGCAATTATATACATCAGTTAACAGCACCAACTTAATCCTTTTTGATGTTCACAAAATCTGCCAGAGCTCATATTGGTAGAATACAGAATAAAACTAGATCAAATCTTAAATGGCGTGCCAGTCCATAGCACAGCACACACCCACACTCATTCACGGCCAATTAAGCAATATGTTGCTAATTTACAGTTGCCAATCAGCCCAACATTCCTGTCATCTGGATGTAGGAAGAAAACCAGAATAACCTGAGATGAATAGCATAAAGAGCATAAATTTGAAGAGAACATGCAAACCACATGCTGGGAATGTATCCCAGTTGGAATTGGTATGAGGAATCCAAGTTAGCTGATTTTTGTGCTCTGCTCTGACTCCATGTCGGCAGCCACATCACCTGTGCTTCAAAACAGGTCATCCACCTGAAGCTAAGCATGGTTGGGCCAGGCCAGTTCTCGGAGACCATCTAGGAAAAGCTAGGGTGGCTGCTGGAAGAGGGGTTGGTGAGGCCAGCTGGGGGCGTTTACCCTGTCTATGGGTGGATCCCAATGCCCCTAGAGGAGTGATGGGGACATTGTGCTATAAATATGGCACTGTCCTTCGAATGAGACATAAAACCATGGTCCTGACTCTCTGTGAACATTAAAGATCCCTGTGCATGTTTCAAAAAGAGTAGGGGTTATCCCTATGTCCTGATTAAAATTGCCCATCACAGCCTTGTCAGTTCTGGCACCCTAATCATCCCCTCTCTCTAACTGGCTTTGTCTCTCACCCTTTCACTACCTACACATTGGAGGTGGTTGAAATGGTTCTCCTTTGTCTATATAAAGAGCTTTTATTAGAAGGAAATGGTCATTATTGCAATTATGATAATCAATTATTAATTACAAATGGAAAATCTGTGACATTTTGTAACTCTGATAATGTCACTCAATGTCCCTGCACTCTAACTAAAAAAAATAAAATATATATATATATATATATATATATATATATATATATATATATATATATATATATATATATATATATATATATATATATATATATATATAAATATACAGTGGTACCTCTGGTCACAACCGTAATTCGTTCCAAAAATCTGGACGTGACCTGATTTGGTCGCAACCCAAACGTAATTTCCCCATAAGATTGTATGTAAATACAATTAATCCGTTCCAGACTGTACAAACTGTATGTAAATATATGTATATTTTTAAGTGCAAAAATAATTATACCATAGACTGCACAGTGTAATAGTAAACTAAATGTAAAAACATTGAATAACACTGAGTAAACCTTGAACAACAGAGAAAACTAACATTGTAAAAGCTGGTGCCAACCCACCGCAGCCCTTACAAACCGCTCGCTGTAAACACTTGTTTTATGAGTTTTAAGCACAGGGAAAAAAAATGAAATGCCACTTCTCTTGCGAAACTTTTCAAACCATCCTCTACTGGCTTTGAATTCCTCACCTTCACCACTCAAAGAAGGATTTTTTTTCAGCAAATCGCCCTGAATCTTCCTGGCTTTCTCGCATATGATCAGCTTGCTTACACTATCCCCTGCAAGTTGCTTCTCGTTCAACCACACTAGCAACAGTTTTTCCACCTCTTCCAGCACTTGAGGCCTCTGCTTGGTTAACATTGTAACTCCTTCTGCAACATCAGCTGCTTTGTTAGGTCCTGTATATGCAAGCAAAAGAAAATTGGAAACGGAGAATAGCAAATCATTGGCGCATACAAACGCGCATAGGGAAACTGGCCACCAGTGTTTTTGTTCGCCACCAGAGTGTGTGGTTGTGAACAGATGCAAAATTTTGGCAAACTTTTTGATTGTAACCCGATTTGTATGTGTTCAAAAACGTTCATGACCAGAGTTTCTACTGTATACAGTATATAAATTGCTCAAAAAATAAAGGAACACTTTGAAAACACATCAGATCTCAATAGGAAAAAAAATCATGCTGGATATCTAAACTGATATGGACTGCGTCATGTGTTAGGAACGAAAGGATGTCATATTGTTTGATGGAAATGAAAATTATCAACCTACAGAGGGCCCCATGTGCTTGTATGCATGCCTGACAACGTTGGGGCATGCTCCTAATGAGACGACGGATGGTGTCCTGGGGGATCTCCTCCCAGATCTGAACCAGTGTATCACTAAGTTCCTGGACAGTTTGAGTTGGACCGAATAATAATGGACCAAAACATAATGTCCCAGAGATGTTCTATTGGATTTAGGTCAGGCGAGCATGGGGGCCAGTCAATGGTATCAATTCCTTCATCCTCCTGGAACTGCCTGAATACTCTTGTCACATGAGGCCGGGCATTGTCGTGCACCAGGAGGAACCCAGGACCCCACCAGCATAGGGTCTGACAGTGGGTCCAAGGATTTTATCTTGATAACTAATGGAGATGCAGTCACTTCTCCGAAACCCCCTCTTAAACAGTGATACAATGGGAAACAAATACAGTTTTTTTTTTTACCTCCTCTTTGATCGATCAGCTGCTGACTTGCTGCTGCTGCCGTGCCACGTGATCTGCATCTCGCGCAGTGCTTCGAACATTTAAAAGCCTGTACAGCAGCTGTCTTTGTCATCTACTCTTTGTCTTTCATTTCCGTCCCCGGGTGTGGTTAAATCTCTTGACACAAAGTCTTGTGTCTTGATATTTTATTTTATAATTTAAAAACGGAATACGAATCTTAAACTAACAACATCACATTAAAGTTCAATAAATCCTGAAAAGAATGATACCCAACATATATATGTAGGTTTTAAAGTAAGCCCGATTTAAAGTGTGACAAAAAACGTGACATAAAAACATGACATAAAATCATTGCACAAAATCTTTGCACTTTTAGGCTTAGGATTTTATATATAGAGAGTAGATTAAAATCATTTTAGATATGCTAAAATCACGTGAGTGACAAAGAAAATGTTCCAATCATGTTTTAAAAAAAAAACGCTATTAGATTATTTTGAAAATTAAAATATATATTATATATGTTTATATGTGTCATAACACCACAATCAAAAGCAAACTTTCATTAAAATGTAAAAGTTAAAAGAATAACCATATCAAGTTTCCACTAGCAAAAACAAAATTATTGACTGAAGACATTTGTCACCTAATGAAATATAAATAATTGGTAAATGTCATATAATCATGTGATCTGTTCATTGAATTGTATGAGATATTGCTTTCTGAGCAGAGGTTAGTAATGGGATAATAAAATATCAATGAAATACAAACCTGTGATTTAATAATGCCACATTTAATAAGGTAGTGTTACTTCATTATTCATTGCTATTTAAAGTGAAAATAAAGTTGCAATGGGTAGTCGAAACAGCACCATTTCCACCAAAGTATCACTGCCTCCTCAAAATTTCTGGAGCTCCCTTACAGAGTTTTCCCTGACACCAACCGCATAATGTAATATATATTTAATATGCTGATAAATGTTATAAACATTGCATCATACAGACCCTTACAGACAAGAAAAAGCATGTATATAGCAATACATCATTAGGAGCCATTACAAATGATGCTAATCCAATAACAATATACTGTATGTACAATATATGTATGTACATGTATTATTATCTGTGATTAATGTGGTAATGAATCTGGAGCTTTGTCCTTCCTTATATAGAAGTCAAACAGATAGAGAGAGCGAGACAGTCAGATACCAGCAAGGCCGGCAAGGTGTTGAAATTAATTGAAACTCAAAATATAAGCAGTGGAGATTTAAAACAAAAATGACAGATAAAACATATTTTTTGAGATGTTTCCTTGAGGCACAGATATTCAATAAAATTACATTTCATTTTGAAAAAGAAAAAGTTTCCTTTTCTAATATTTCCTACTGTTATTGTGATAAAATATACCAGGTTTGGGATTTTGCACTGAAAACGTGTATATACATGTCTCTATGGTTGATCTTCAATCATTGAAGTGTTCTGAGAATAAATCAAGACATAACAAGTATTATATCTTGGATCAAAATTTGCATCCATATTAACCAGGTCCATGTGATAACCAACTAAACTTGAGAAATCAAAGATTGCAAGGCTTTTTCTTGACTGCCTATCATTGCAAGTTTTATTATATTGCAGTCAACATAAAAATACAAGCAGACACTAAACAGCTTAACATGTTTAGCCTATGTTTTAATATTTTTCTAATACTAATCTAAACTATTAAAAGTCATTTAAAGTAATCAGTTAAAGGAAGTGGTCATTTAATGGTATGTGGGGCGCACAGCCATTTTCATTTTAGCTCAAAGGTTAGACATAAAATTAACTGTAACTCTTTTGGAATTTTTTTTCATAGCATTGTCAAAATGTATTACATCTATAGTGAAAGGATGTTCTAATTAAGCGCAGCTTTTAGCTGGTGTTGTTTGGGTTTATTTATGGTTTTATGCAGTTTTTAAAATTTTTATGTAATTTTGCTTAATTTTTATTGGTGGCATGGTGACAGATTGGTTGTCAGAGTTCTAGCAGATTTTCTGTTCAACTTATTCTTAAAAAGTACATATCCATTTCCAAGCCTGGCACACCATACCGTATTAACATGTAAAAGTCCATGCAGTAAATGCACAAAGATATTCTAACAGAGCAGAAGTATATAAAAATATCACACACATCTATACAGTATGCTGCATGTACTGTATACAGACTGCTATGAACTGGCACCCTGCTAATTATTAGGTACACCTGTTCGGTATTGCAAACACCCTGCTTCTTCAAACAGTCAATTCAAGTAGCCGTAATTCATTCCACCTACCTACCTACCTACCTACCTATCTACAATATATCAATAATGTGACTGAGATGAAGGTTGCTGTGTAGTAACGTGCTTGTCGCACAGTGCTTAGAGTATTTAAAGCTGAGCCTTCACTTTCACTTTTGCTCTCTCTCCTGTCTGCTCTTCTTCAGATTGCATCTGACCAAGCCTAGGTTTTTCAACCAATGAACTTGCTTGAAGAGGAAGGCTTTGTGTTCTGTTAACATGAAAAAGCAAGCTATACAAGGATGATTGCCACACTGCTTCGTGTGTGTGGTGTGCTTATGTGCTGAAGAAAAACTGCTTCTGCCTTTTCAACAATGAAGATATCTTATTGGACTTGCCTTCTGTCTCTGGTACGACTCTGTTACCTGAGCTTGACAAGTGGTACCAGAAGTGGGGTGTTGCACAGATGGAGCCTCAACAGCCTCAGCATGTTCAGCCTCAGCATATTCCCTTCCACCTGACCCAAACGATGTGCCTGCGAACACATTTCACTTTGTGTGAGCTTAAGTGAGCTGTGGTCTTGCCATAAAACTTCAATAAATGTTAGTTCAGCCATTTTGTAATGATTTGCTTTAATATTTAAGGGAAGAATCATAGTGAGACACAACCTAATTCATCATCATCAGGAACAAAGTTAAAGCCAATTTTAAGATAAGATGGCAATCATTAACATAAGGACAATGTTTTGGTATAAAAGATGTTTTCCTCTTCTTTGTTGTTATTTGGCCAATTAACAATTAATTAATGGACAAACATTGCCGTGCTTCATTTATCTTAATCAGTTTTGAACCATTTTGCTTCCTGTTGGGTTAAAAAAAATCGGTGTCTTTATGTGTACTCATTATTAATTTGAAAATTTTGCATTTATATTTACCTATGAACAGTCACAGGGCTCTGTGCCTGCACTTAGTGGAGAGTGCTATTCAAAAATAAACAGAATTGAATTGAATAGCTCATGGAGAAAGCTATCCAGGGTTCTGACATGACAAAGAATTCCTGCAATGTGATGTCATCACCACCACCTTGCTTAACTGTCAAAATGTTTTCTTGTAAACATAATCGTATATTTCTAGTAATTATTTTAGAATTCTTGCGGGCCATTTAAATTTCAGGTCGTCTGTTCAACCTTAAGTGTTTTCTTCTGGACCAAAAATATCCACGTTACCCATAAAAAGAAAGACCCCCGGATTTCAATTACCCTGTGACTTCATTAACGATTTTCCAATTTGTACAATTTTAGCAGTGTGTTGTGGACTCACTGTAAAGTTAATTTTTGGCAGTAGATGTAGTCTAAAAATGCTCAAAAATAACCATGGAGTTTTGTCCATATAGTTGATAATTAACTATTCTTTTCTACACATCTTGTGAAATTTCTTTTGACTATGATTATAGTGCCAAACATCATGTACAATTTGGCTAAAGTGAAAAATTAGATTATCTGTAAAAAGATCATCTCACGTGGTATGTTAATCTATTGATACATTGTCTTACTACAAACACCAATAAATGCCAATAATGGTTTCAAAATTAAATTCTTATTAGAGAGAGATAAATCTTGGGAGTGCAGTGATAATATGCATTGTATTCAAAAATCATAGCCCAAAGAAGTTTTAACATATCAGAAGAGCAAAAGCACACCAAAGTCAGGGAAATACAGATATGATCAAGTACAAAGTGCAATGAAGTACAATGAGACCACGAGGAGATAGGGACTTGAGACCACAAGTCAGTGAGTACAATCCATATTACTAACCGAGAATGCTAAACCGGATGATGGACGCAGGCACATCCGGCAATGGGCCGTAGCTGCAAAAAGACGTACTGCGCAGGCGCAAAAAGAGTCCGCGAGGGTCGGCTGAGGAGCCGAGAAAGGCGGATAAAAGAGGGCGAGAGAGGCGGATGAGGGGCCCCGAGAGGCAGACAAGACCACAGAAAAAAGGAGTGAGCACAGGAAAAATGGAGAAATGAGGCGCAAAGAGCACCGAAAAAAGGAAACGGCACATAAAAAAGTATTCAAACGCAAGCAAAGCACGAAACACATTGCACACGAAACTAGACCCAAAAAAAAAAAAAAAAAAAAAAAAAGAGGCTCGCGCACAACAGCAATGCACCCCCCCCCCCCCCCCCACAGGCACCGGACGGGACACACACCAAGAGGGGGATTCAACAAGCCCATGGAACACAAAAAAAAGAACACAAAACCACCCCACAGACCCTACAAGCAAGGGACGGGACACACACAAAGAGGGGGATTCAACAAGACACAGGAACACAAAAAGAAAGAAGACGCTCGCGCGACAACAATCCTCAACCCCCCCCACACACACACACACATCCATAAGAAGTGACACCCAAAGCCACATATTCTAAAGTGAACATCAACACCTTCACACTAGACAGCATAGGTGTCAGCATTGGTGGATCTCCTTACAATAAAGCACTATTAACCGTTCAACTGCAGAAAAAGAAACATATTAACAGTGACTGCGATCCTTCTTATTACTTATCCATATTTCGCATGCTGAGAAAGAAACAAGTCATGAATACACGGTCACGGGTACAAAACGAAAAGGAAATGATAACAGGAACAAACACACGAACACGAAAGAAACAACAAAATAGACGGCTATGCAGCATAGGTGGATCTCATTACAATAAGGCACTATTAACCGTTCAACCGCAGAAAAGGCTCCATATTAACAGTGAGTGCAATACTCCTTATTACTTATCCATATTTCTAAAAGAAAAAATGTCTCGACTCCAAAAACGCAAAGCTCAACTAAAGCTTCTAACTAACGATGTACCTAAAAGTAAAAACTTTATGAACTGCATTAGATCCTACAATAGTTCATTTGCTTTTGCATATACCGGAGTAAATATCAGGCCACCAAAAGGCAATGGCCCATACTGCTTTCGCATATGTGCACAAATACTGCATCGCATTGGAACAGTGCACCCTGAAACAAATCAACAACGCAAATATGCACAAATCTACATCCTAGATCCACATGACGCAAACTATCAATCAAAGTGCTGCATCGCAACAGGCATGGATTCAAAACGAAACACCTCCCGTATCAGACATACGTTAACGGCAAGGAAGGCTACAACGGGCTTCTCACACAGCACAAGCAAATCGAATACAGCTCCAAAACAACACGTCCCAAATACTACACATGCAACAACGCGCCTCTCAAACGGCACAAGCAAAACATACACCAGGAAAATTCATTCGAATTAATGAATGTCATTTGCAATCATTGTCATTCAGTTCACTTCCCTGAAGAAACAACTGGCAATACAAGTTATACATTTACACGTTGTTGTCAAAAGGGTCAAATTAGACTGCCTTCTTTACATTCATATACTGAATATCTACAGAGGCTTATAACTGACGATGTACCTGAAAGTGAAATCTTTATCAACTACATTAGATTCTACAAATCGGTATCCACTATGAACATTAACGGTGGCACTGCACGTGACATCCGTCTTGAAAAAATGTTGTTTATTGATGAATGTTCAATGGCATGAAGTCACTTACTCAACACCATTCATAAACTTCTACAAACGTTTATGAATAATAATATTCGATTTGAAGGAAAGGTACTTTTATGAGGAGGAGATTTTAGACAGTGATTAGCTATTCTTCCAGATGCCATGCACTCAGCTATTGTTCAGTGCACCTTAAAATACGCAGACAATTGGCATTGCTTTCAAAAGATACAGTTGGTAAAAAAGATACGATGTCCAGAACCAGATCATAACAATTGCTTATTACAACTGAGAGATGGTACACTCACCAATACAGATGGACTTCACCCACATATTATTACAATTCCTCAAGCCTTTATCTGCAACGACTTAGTTACAGAGAGATTTGGAACAGCAATCTCATTAGACCAAATGCCCCTTTTAACACAACGCACTATATTATGTCCAAAAAATATTAATATGGAAAACATTAATACCCAAGTCATTCCATTACTTCCTGGAGAGACACAACTCTTTCTAAGCTCTGACAAACTTGACTCTGATCACAACAATAACCATCTTAAATGACCTTACAAGTTCTGAGCTGGAATTACCTTTTACACTTAAACGGCGTGTACAAAGAAATTTTCAAATAAACCTTTACACTGTGCCACACACTTTATTGTTTGCTTTCTATTTGCATCATCTACACCGTCACACTATTCTATATCTCATTCATACATCACGCTCTTTGTCATTCCCAACACCAGGGGTTGGCGAGCGAAGCGAGCAGGGGGCGGAGCCCCCTAGTTAAAATCTAATAGTAACTGACAAACAGTGCACTCTGATTGAAAAATCTTAACAACAGGAATTGCTGCTCACTGAAATTTAAAGCAATTTGGAAATTCTTTGGACACAGGTCCCCACCTAAGCCATATGAAAGGCCAGAGGGTGCTTTATTCATTATATTTTCCTAATTTACACACTGGAGGTATGGCAGAATATTTTAATGCTGCAGATTTCCGAGTTCAAATTTTGGATGCTTACTATGTGGAGTTGACACTTTCTCCCTGTGCTGAATTGTTCTTTGGGTATTTGGCTTTTACAGTCCACAGATATGCAGATTAGATTTATTAGGGACAATAAATTGTCTAAACTTGTAACTGTGTTTAACCTTAGCTTAGTTTCTGCCTTATGCCATCATGATTGATGTTATGACCCTGCATTGGACCAAGTGAGAATGAAAAAAAAAAATAGTTCAAAAACAGATTTTCATTCAAACTATTTATTAAAGTGGAAATTTCCAAATTAGGTAGAAGCCTAAAATCAAATATTACTTTTTTTCTGTGATTTTACACCTTGAAGTTACTCTATCTTTGAAATAGTTAACCTTTCCTTACATAAAAAGCAAATTAATATACAATTGAGAATGTCACTGACACACTTTAAAATGGTGGATGTAGAGCAGGCCTTCGGGAGATGAGGACGCAACAGAGAGCTTCTAATTGACTTTCTATTGCTTACTAAGAATCTGTCAGTGCATGCATTGCATGTACATAAATTCAACAGCTCAAATATTCCTATTCCATATCACTGGAGAAGTAGTGAGAGTACAGTCTGTTTATGGTAAAATATTATTGAGCCTCCAAGCAGCAATTAAAGATGAACGTGCTAAGTTATGAAAATGTTATAAACATAATGGATAATTTAAATTCTTTAGTCTCCACCAAAAATCTGTCATCATTGTTTATTCATTCTGACAGAATCTGTTAAAGGCAACAGTAATAAAAGAATTAAAATAGAAGAAAAAAATTAAAAGCAATGGGGGATGCCCCTCAGACTAAGCATTGGCCACAATGGGGACCTTCAAACAGAATGCCTCTCTTACAAAAGGAGTCACTCATCACTTGTACCTGCTTTTTGATTTATCACATTCAACTTCTTGTAGTCTTTCTTTTGGATTAACATTGTTTTATTTTTTTCAATGAATCAATGGGTCTTGTTTAAGGGCTATGGACATACTGTTCCCAATTATGTGTGCCTGCTTTTTAACAACATAAAACATGATAATACAGGAAAATATTTTATTTAAATGCTATCTACTGCTGTTTGGCACAGTAAATGAGCTGAAAGTCTGTCGTTATGTTCTCTATTGTAAGTTTTCATAAAACCTACATAAAAACAAATTTTCATCACAATACAGAAGCATCATAATTCATTACTAAATTAATTTTGTAAATAATGTAGCTCCATTATGCATTAACCTGCTTTCCTCTTTGTTAACATATCTCCAAGAAAATTAATATACAATTTGCATACTGCACTTGCTGTTTCAAGTTTCAATGGTACATTTAGCTGAAGGCAGTTAAATCCTAAAAATAACATTTTCAGTTGTTTTCTGGACTTGATCATTTACAGTAAAAATGAGACTAAAGAAGATAATGAGTCATTTCCTATCTATGAAGATAACATGACAAGATGCTGGCTTGGCCAAAAGGTATCTGGTGGTGACAGTCCAGGAAGGCTGTGCCTTTTAGCAAATCCATTCATTTACTTTAAATGCCTGTCTAGCACTCATCTTGACTATCTTTGGAGGTGGATCTTTTCCCAGTGCAGTTTATGCAGAGCAGGAACCAGTCCTGGATAGGACCTTGTTTGAAAATCATCGGGCTGCTTAACCATCATAATCACTTGGTTTCTGCATTACATTGAATGATATACCATAAACATAAATAAGCTTTCAATGGGTTTAAAATGCTCAGGGAGCATTTTTGTTTTGCAGTTTTTCTAAAAGAGCTACACCTATGGCCACAGATGTTTCTTTATTAAGTAGAGTACTGGACCACTAGTCTATAAGACTAAACACTGTAACTCCAGTTTTTAAACTCTGCCTGTGTAGTAGTCAAACAGGACAAACTTTAAAAAATCAATTAACAAACAGGTATTGCTAGCTAAGCAGTGGCAAGGTACACACCAAAAGATGGCAACAGGTAGACCGACTCGAATGGAGGCTGGCACGTGAGTGAGGAAGGCCCAGCCTGGCTCCCTACTCCTGATGTCACGCTTTCCCCTCCCCTCAGCCTGCAGCCTCTGTTCTGGATTAGCGCGAATAAATCGCCCCTACAAGCAAATTATGACATAGCGCAATGAGAGAAGTTGCAAAATCAACCAGAATGTTCAAGCAAATTATAGAAAAAAACCCAATCTAAATCTGTTAAGTAGTTCTCTTGTGAAATGCAGAAAGACATACAGACAGGCAAATGTTGGATTTTATATATAGAGAGATATACAGATGTACAGCTTGCTGTGTGCCCTGAACAATCTGAAGTAACAGGACGTGTTTTAAAGTGGCACACATGGTAAAAACATAAATATGTCATTGGTTAATAGAAAAAGATTGAATATGTAAAGTCATTTTGATCAAGATCATAAAGCATTTCAGAGATAGAGGGAGTGTTGCTGTAAGTTCCGTTCTAAATATTTGTTTCGACACTGACATTTTGTCGTACTCTTTCATTACCACATTTATATCTAGCTCACAAGCATTTCTGTGATTTTCACTTAGTTTGTAAGTACACATGTTGAAGAAAATTGTTAGAAAAAATATTTTAAGCAGTAGATGAAGGCTCAACACTCAAAAAACATTGTATCTCTAACCTTCTATTTATGTTTTTAGTGCAAAAATATCCTTTACAGATTTTTCCCTTTGTAGTTGTGTGGTGAGACAATTCCTTTCTAACTACCACAGAACAAGGGTTTGTCCCCTTTAAAACTGGCATTGTAAATGAAAGAAGAATTGATACCCACCATGGTACTCATTTTCTGGAATGAATTTTTAATAGATCTCAACAGAAATGTGCAAAATGAGAAGTACTTGTAGCCATTTCTGATTTTTTTCCAATTTTTGTCAAGATATTCAGCAATACATTAGAGACTGTTGCATCAAACTGGCTAATGACAAATGGGGGTAATTTGCATCTGCTTTATTATTACTATTTTTCCATTTTCAACCTCCAGTACATATGGTATCATTTTGACCAATCTTTATATTTCGACAAGTGTGAATTTACAATATTTACTTTGAGTGGAATTATTACTTTTTTCTACCTTTGTTCTATGTTTGACATTAATAACAATAAAATTTGTTTTATTTCATGCAAATAGATTATAGCAAGTGCCAGTGAAATATGCAAATACTAACTGAAGAACATACGTTGGGGGGCTTCAAGGCAACTATCACCTTGATCTTACCTGTGCCAAAATAAGAAAATAAAAGCAGCCGTGCATATCGGTTAGAGGTAATATTGTGATCGTTATCTGTTAATAAGTTTCAAAAACAGTTGTAAGGGTCTTTGTCATCTTTAAAAGTGGTTTCTTTCAAAAACTGAGAATCAATGGGTTATCTAGGTAACCAAAAACCAAATTTATCTCTATAATTCATTGATTCATTAATGTGTTTAGTAAGATTAACTTTCACACGGCTGTTTTATGTTAAAATAAATAGAGCGTCTAAATTAAATGAAAATACATCAGGGTGCCAGTTCTTCAGGTCTTATTTTATATTGTATCTTTCACATAATATACCATCAAAGGGCACTTTGCAGAGTAAACAACCATACATCAAAAATATACACTATATAATAGAAGAGAAAAGAGGCATTTTAACCTATTTGTCATAATCTGGAGTGAAGAAAGAGAATGCTGATAGTCCAAATGCCTTTGCTTTTTAACAGTACTTTGTTTTAGTCAGCTACCCTTTATATTTGAGGTATAAAGATTCTCGACTTACTGCAACACTATAAATACAAATAACCACATACAATCCAAAAATGTTTCTTTTCATCTGAAATTGAGTTTTTTCATCTGGCAACATTTGTTATTTTACTTATTATGGAGCAAACTAGTTGACATGGAGGAGTGTTGTCAGTAATAGAGAGGCATAGTGCAGTACACTGAATACTTTGTCGCCATTTATACTTATATTGAGCTTTTGTCTGCATGTGTCACTAAATGTAACCAGAGGTGTGCACAAAAAAGCTTAGTCACAGGTTAGCAGCTTGACGGGTCGCTAAACCCTCTTCTTGTAATTCCCTAGTGTTCATAGCATGCTTGCCATCTTAGGTAGTACAGAAGGTATAAAGTGGAGGCATAACTCTGAGCAAGTCCTTAGCTAGAACAGCACACATCTTTCAATCATTAGTTAGCAGTAGATTTTTGTGCCATCATTATGCCATTTCCAATTCCATGAGATACTGTGTCATTATCAAAACCTGAAGAATGTTTAGGCATAAGTCCTTATATAGTTCAATAATTTTACAAATAATGAAATTTTGATGATTTTCCATTAATGGACATTTTTCTGTGAAAGTTCCAATTTACATACAAAATAGGGTTATAATCGTTAGAAGTTGTTAGTAGCCCAAGACTTGCATGTGTATGTATATTGCATGTATTTGTTAAAGGCCTACCATCCTTGTGTTTCAAAGGTAAAAATGTTACATACTGTATGGCCACTTGTCTGATTAGGAATATTAAGAACATTTGCCAAAATTGCTCTCATTAATATTTCACAGCAATAATAGTGAAACTAAGTAAACTCCTGGTGCTTGTTCTTTAAATAATTTGTTCTGCACCTTTATGCAATGCATTTCAGTATGCTGTTTATTCAAAGTATAAACTCACTGAGGTGCAGGTTTCCATTTGAAAACTATTATCCTCATATACATTTTAAAATAAAAATCTATAATTTTACATTCCTAGGAAAGTAATTCAAAATATTGCAAATTTCAATTACCCCAGTTAATGATTTTAGAATTAAAAATCTGGCTCGGCCATCAGTAGTGCTATTTCAAAGTCACACCCCTTTTCCTTTGATTGCAGTATCTCTGGTTCCTTAGCAACAGCTGCCATACTTAACTTGTTCCTAATTGATTTCAGTTTTTAAGTGAGCACTGTATTGTTCTCAAGGGTTAATCATTGATTATTTCTGAGTGACTCCTTCTATCAACCTGTGGTTTGTCTTTCTCATTACTTGACCCTTCTTCTTGCTTTTTTGACCTTCTCTGTGCCTAATCTTCAAGTTGCTATTTTTCTCTCAGTTCTGTTATGGCCTTAGTCTGTTTTTTTTTGTGTGACGTCTTGTAGCTAGTGCCCAGTCTCTCTGTCCATTTTTTAATTTGTCATCACTGTAGCCTTTAACATTCTATTTTCAACATTTTTTCTCGCCATTCACACGTGACGGAAAAGGTCAATCAGATTCTGTGAGGTGACTAACATTGTATAGATCATTAATTTTAAGGCAACTCAATATTTTAATATTTAAGATTCTGTGACCCTGAAATGAATAACTGACTTGAAAAATGAATAGACAATCTTTAATATTGAGCTGTGGAGAAAGTGGGAAGTTTAAAAATCTGCATTTTTTACAGAAACATGTACTTCTGTCTTTAAAATCATTTTTGTTTAAATTTTCTGTGCCAAAAAGTTAAAGCAGCACTGACAACTGGCTGCATGCCTGATCCACCTTTTTCTGTTTGGCTTACCTTGGGGTGCAGATTAAGAGGATAGAGTATGCCAATTTTGTGGATCAGTTACCTTTGTCAATTAGAGCTGAAACAGAATGCCTAAGTTAAGCTCTTTGGTACCAACCAAAGAAGGATATGACATCATAGCAAACTGAGCAAGTGATCTTTTGGAAAAAGGCTTGCACTTCTAACAATCATTCATCATCAGCAGTACAGCTGGGAATTGTCAGAGCTCTCCCAGTTTGATATTACATTGATAATTGGTTGTCGATTTGGTTTGTATTGTTATTTTTAACATATTGTGATTCAAGTATTAGGATTCGTTATTAGTTTTTTGGAAGATTTTTATTTACTTTATTGCTGAAAATGAGCAAATCCTTAAAACATGATTATTAATGTTGCAGTGTGTCTCTAAAATTTTGAAATCTTTATTTCTGAGTATTATAGCAATCATGGAGATAAGCATTTCAATCAAAATTTATATTCTCTCAAAAGTGAAGGCCTTCGTTAAATTGTACTTAATAAAATAGTTTAGCAGCATTCACAATATGCAAACCTGCATATACCACTGATATTTTTATCTGAGTTTCAGTTCATTTTCATCCAGCAACTTGTTATTTAGTTACAAACAAAGCAAGCCAGCTTTAACATGGACGAATACATAGCACCCATCACTAATGCTGAGACATAATACAGTACAGTGAATACTTTTTCACCATTTTCCATCAGTTTGTGCTTTCATGCTCACTGAATGTAACCAGTGGTGCACACATTTGTCCATATTGCGATTTAACACTACAATTTTTAGGCTGATTTATATTTACTTTATTGCTGAAAACAAGCTAATCTTGTTTAACACTAGAATTCCTGAAGCCTATAAAAACACTCGTAATCCTGGCCCACCTTAAATTCCTTCGCACCTCTCCATCACGGTCTTTTGTTTTGTAAATGTGTCGATCAGCACAAGCAGCAAGCAGCCTGCTGTTCCATCCCCCGCCCTGAAGGAGCTCAGCTCGTGGGCAAAAAGTTCTCCCAGCTAAACTAATAATGACGAGAAGTGTATAATGTGTGAAGACTTTAGTCCAAATATCAAACAAACACGTATGCTTTTAGTCAAGAATGTAACCAAAGAAACAAAAAACATTCGATTTACATGTGGCTGTCAATGAGTTAAAAACTCAAACTCAAATGTCAATCAACAGGGAGTTTGCATGTATTCTTAAATGATGCAAAGTAACTGCTGCCTTATAACCTGAAGGTCCTGGGTTCAAGACTGGGCACTTTGCGTTTTGTGTAGTGAGCTGCTACTATTATTATTTCTACAATATAATAAAAACATACATTTGATTTGAGTCTGTAACACCCAGTGTAAATTTTGTCTACTTGTAAAAGTTAACGCTTGTTTTTTTATTATTCAGTTTTATTGTCTTAGTGATGTTCACTGCACACAACAACAACAAACTTGCCTTCTCTCTTTGAGTTAATAGCATTTATCTTGATTCTTTTCATAAGAGCAGCACTGTGGCTGATGCCTGCTCAGAAATGTTTTATTGTACCGGCAATCAAAGATACGATATCCCATGACCGCTATCAGACTGGACAATGGCAGGACCGAAGCAACAGACAGCTTCTTCACAGAGCTTTCGCCGGCTGTAACACAACACAACTCTGCTTGGCACCATAAAGGAAAATGTGAGCAATTCGCCACGCTGCTATTTAGATTTGGCAGCGCCATGCTGACTGTGATGCAGTGTGTGTCCAAAATTTCAAAACCTTTTCTTCTGAATAATGGAGATAAACATTTTGATCAAAAATACAATCTCTCTGAAAGCCCTTCATTAAATTTTACTTAAATTAACTCAGTTAAGTTAAAAATAAAAAAGAGGAATATTTTGTGCAACTGCAATTGCAGATTACTTTATTGTTTTGTGTTAACTCTGAAAAATGTTATTTTATCTTGTATATGCTATATAGTATTTTCTTCTTTTACACATATTATAGTCCTGCCAGCAAACAGATCATCAGTAGTATGTGCAAGCTTTTGAAATGGCATCAGAATCACAATGCGTGCCTGCAGCAAATGCATGAAATGTGCTGCCAATACAAACAGCAGATTTCTAGCACACATAACACACACCCCATTAAAAAATATTTAACAAAAAAATGTGATACTTGTCTCTTTGATGAAGAAAATTAAAAATTAAAAATGCTCCAACTTTCAAAACAGTTAACTCACAATCCTCAGTGCACCCAAATGTTACACTTTGTGTATGTTTTCCAGCTTGTTTAAAAAATAACAAAGTGCTAATTTTGCCACAATAAAAATAACTATACAAATAAAACAAAATTTTTGTTTATTTAAATATTGTAAATTCTATTTGTATACTTTTTAGTAAAAGCAGAGTTTTTAAGTTAATTTAAGTGTGACTTATTTTAGACTGAAGTTTTATGTTCCAATTTATAATATTTAAAATATAAATATATAGCAATAATATTGTGATCCTAAAGAAATTCCATTTTTTTATGGTTAATCCGGCTGTACCAATCTAAATGACAGACCCCACCTATTCATGAAATACATGTCTTTCCACCAACCTAATAACTATTTCATTATCCTCAAGCCTGTTATGTTAAATTATGTTAAAGGTATTATTATACTGTGTCTCTTTAAGACCTGCAAAAATGCTAATATCTATCAATGTTCTCACTCCTCTGTTCCCCTGTCCTTCTCTCTCCTGTTTATCCATCTCCTTCATTTTTTACCTTTGCACCATATCTAGCCACCTTTTCTCATTGTTGTCGCCTTCTTTCCAACTTTGAACTTAGTTAATTCCAGAAGTAGCTCCTATTTTAAAACCTCAAGTGGAATTTACAATGGGGTGGCACGGTGGCGCAGTGGTAGCGCTGCTGCCTCGCAGTTAGGAGACCTGGGTTCGCTTCCTGGGTCCTCTCTGTGTGGAGTTTGCATGTTCTCCCCGTGTCTGCGTGGGTTTCCTCTGGGCGCTCCGGTTTCCTCCCACAGTCCAAAGACATGCAGGTTAGGTGGATTGGCGATTCTAAATTGGCCCTAGTGTGTGTTTGTGTGTGTCCTGCGGTGGGTTGGCACCCTGCCTGGGATTGGTTCCTGCCTTGTGCCCTGTGTTGACTGGGATTGGCTCCAGCAGACCCCCATGACCCTGTGTTCGGATTCAGCGGGTTGTAAAATGGATGGATGGAATTTACAATGCTGCTGCTAGTTTTTTCTCTTACCAGGATATTCTGTTGCCATTATTTATATCAACTTTGTCAACTGATGTTCTATAATTGCAAATCTGTGCCCGCCTTAACAATACTACTGTATATACCAATAAACTGAAATGATTCAAATTAATTTCTGGTCTCCTCCCCAGAATCACTTTTTGAGTGAGGGGCACCAGATCCAGTGACCTGTGTTGTTCCTGCATCTAGGCTCTCATGATCTTGCCCTACTTGTCCTTGCCTGTAGACCAAGTGACTCAGGTTGCAGTCCTTTTATATCCCAAAGCATAAAAAAATGTAAAGTTTATTTGAAACTCAGTGAGAAAAGGTGGCTAAACAAAAATCTAGATAAAAATACTGGGATCAGTATAAAAAACAAAAACAATCAGCACCAAAGAGGCAAACTAAAATTGTGATTCTGAATATTAGGAAAGTTCAAAATCTTTCTGAAATGAAATATGAAAATAGCATTTCATCTGTATTTAAAATTCTAATTGATACTCTGTAATTGCAGGCTTTTGTCATGGTCATAACATCACTCACCAATGTATGTATGCATGCTTATAGCAACAATGCAATTTTTAGATTGTTTCATTATGCTGCTTGAATGTATTAACTTGATATGCAAAATATAAGCAAACAAATAAAATAATCCAAATTTCAAAAAATGATCAGTGAGAAAGGACCAAGACAGTGTAAATTAATGCTTAAATGGTGGTAGGGTCTCTCAAGAAATCTCTGCTGGTCTTTCAGGGAAGGTGGTTCTCACTTTTTCACTGAGTATTGACCATTAAGACCCATGCTCCGGAACACCAAGTATAAATGGTATCATAAATTCCTGGCTGACTCCTCATCCTAGAAACCCACTTAAGTGGCCAGAGCCATAGTTACATAGAACATGCTGCTATATCAGCAACCAGCCCTCCTTTCTTGGCCAGCTCTCTCTCTAGGACTTCTCCCACTTGCTAATTGTGTTATATCAATGTCATTTGAATTACGGTTCAGAACAATTCAGTTTCATAATGCTTATAGATGAATTATTTTACAAGATGGGAATTTGGCTTGTTGCATTTTTTTGGCTTTTGTTCTTGCAAAAATGAAAAGTTGTTGAGAAACCTGACAGAAGTCTTGAATTGTTGCTTATGCTGCTGATGCAGTTTGGGGAACCAAATATAATAACTTCAGTTTTACTTTCATTTAGCTGAAGGAAGTAATAATGGTATTTAGAGATTCATCAGATTTTAGTGTTAGATATAACTGTCATCTCCATAACAGTGAAAAAAAAGCACATACAAAAAGATCTGCCATTTGTGACCTGTATTGGACGTAGCAGAATCCCAAATCCCAGATACAACTAGACAAGAGATTCAAATTACCTTTTATTCATCAACAAATACTTATACAGGCTTCTTCTTCTTTTCTTCTTCCTCTCTACCTAGGCAAGCTTTGTCCATTTCCTCTTAGGCAACATGGATGGCTCCCTTTTAAATCATATCTGGGGGTACTTCCCTTATTGTCTCCAGGAAGCATTCTCTTTAAGACAGAAATCCCCTGGAACAAGGGATTTACCTCCTGACAGCTCCCCCTGGTAGCACCCACAAAACCAAATGGGATAACCCATCCGGTACCACTGTTTCCATGCTGTGAGCATCCTAAGGCTGAGCATGGGAGGCCATCCCTTGCTGTCCCTCATTTCTCCTGGCATCCCAGCTGCAATCCCAATTTACCACCTGCCACAGTGCCCTTCTATGCCAGCCTCCTTTCTGGAACATGGAATTCTATGCCTCTTTACCTGACCATCTGTTATACTCCTCCTGGCCAGGTAAGGGAACAGGGTCTGTTCAAACTGCAGTGCCAGTCATTCCATGAAACATTGTAAATAAATTAGATCTGAGGTGAACATCCAAAGGAAACTGTTTCTGTTGCATCTTTCACCAGTAAGAAGAGCTTGCAACACTCTCACTGGCTTTCGAAAAAAAAGTGATACACACAATCACGCATGTATCTTCTTTCAAGGAGCTACACAAGGCGCAGTATTATCAGAAAAATGCAATGCTAAGTTCCTGGCAGAGTAAGGTGCTTTAATTGTGCATGCCGTTTGAGAGACATCACTCTAGTTCACAGGTGTCAAACTCCAGGCCTGGAGGGCCGCAGTGGCTGCAGGTTTTCATTCTAACCCTTTTCCTAATCAGTGACCAGTTTTCACTGCTAATTAACTCCTTTTCCCATCATTTTAATAGCCCTGTTTTTAAGGATTCAGTCCTCTCAATTGATTATTTTTTTCATTAAATGGCAGCCAAACAGAAATGTGACTTGAAACGAGCCAACAGATGACCAGCTAAACTAGGGTTTCAAATTCCAACCAATTTCACTCCAACCAGTTTCTTAATGAGAAGCCAATTCTTGCTGTTAATTAAACCCATTACTTAATTCCTCGGCTTGCTGCTGCTCTCTTTCTGCTACAGCAGACATTTCCCAAACTGTTGATTTTCTGTTTCTGATTATTGGCCTGAGAGATCAACCTTACCGAGACCCTCATCTTTCTTTATGTTCAGATAATGTGGTTAGCTGATCACCTGTTTGCTCATTTTGTTTCTCATTATTGTTTGGCTGCTAATTAAGGAAATAGAAGGAACTAAGGGGTCTGAGTCGAGTTAATTAAAACTAAGGCAAAAGAAGTTAATTAGCAGCAAAAACAGGTCACTAATTAAGAAGGTGGTTAGAATGAAAACCTGCAGCCATTGCGGCCCTCCAGGACCGGAGTTTGACACCCCTGCCGGGTTCTACTTCTAGATGCCTGCTTCCTTGGCAGGTGAGAAAGAGAAAGATGGTAATGTCCCTGCACAAATAAAACAAGTGTTTGAGCCGCTTTCTAAGTAAGGTAGTGTCCTATACTATTCTCACAAAAAATGTGTGATGGTGCTGCTATTGTCTATCCATTTTTTAATTTCCTGATGCCAGCTAATTGGTTTGTCAGTGCTAGCATTTTCTGGTCTAATTCTTCTCACTGCTGCCAGATTTTCCACATCTGTCACTAGTTCAGACATTGCACGTTCCCCTTGTATTTAACGTTGATAACATCTTTTTTTCCCATATTAGAATTTATTTAAAGACATATAAAAAACGTGTTGTTAAGTACCAAAAACTTAATCACTGCAGTTTTTCTTTTTGGATAAGTTCAGTTTTGCATAATAACAATAAAAATGATAAAGTTTATTTATATAACACCTTTCCCATGTTCAACACACTTCACAGAGTCTCAGAAAGAACAGCAGGGTATATATAACATTGGATACAAATAATATACGCATGGAACACTAAAAACAAATAAATACAGGATGTGCAAAGCATTAACTCTTTGAGGGCTGAATATTTTTTCTAAAGAACTCAATTTTCTGAAAAGCACACAAAGCAATGGTTTCACACATAAATCAACATAAAACGTCTGTTGCTATGTGCCGTGGCCGCTGTTGATGCATGTTCAGCATCTCTGGCGGCAGTGACTGTGTGGGGGCACCTTGATGGTCAGCAGGAATACACGGTGGGCCGGCTGCCTGCCTGTCTTCGCACAGCAGGTGGGCGGCGGTGGCGGTCGCAGTGTGACACAATATGGTTTGTACCTCTTGTCATCATAAGTGGTGGTCCTCCCAGGAAAATGCTGGTGTAGGCACATCAGCTACACGAAAGTGTTCAGCACCACGATCAGCTGGCGACCGATTAGATGATGCTGGTACCTCACTTTCGTTTTCGATATCCATCTCCAGATCACTTGCATCAAACTCTGAGTCCGACAAATAAGAGTCCTATTCAACGAAATTACATAAAACAGCCATGGAGTATTTTGCTTTGTACATTCGCTTTGGTCTCTTGCCAGATGTCAATGCCATTTTAGAGGTTGTTTGCTCTTTGCTACTCAGGCACGAGTAAGGAATCAAGGTTAAATCAACAGAGCTATGTAATTTCCTTCTAGCAAAGAGAGTCAAACTAAAATGTAAGGGTCGAGTTTTGTCACAGTTTAGAGCTGATTACTGTCCTCTACCCCTGAATTTTGATAAAAGTCGACATCAGCCCTCAAGGAGTTAAATAAATTAAAAGACAATAAACCAAAGTAAAATGCTAAATTCAATACTAGAAGACAACCCTGAGCAAAGAACATAATTTGTGATATAAGACACATAAAAATTATCCTGAGCATCTGGACAGCGAGGTAAACTTAAAGAAAGAGCAGAATTTTAGGTTAAGTTAAAAGCCTTCATGACCAGATGAGTTTTAATTTGTTTTTTAAAGGAATGAATTGAGTCAGCTTATCTAATTAATTAAGGGAGGTCATTCCAAAGTCTGTAGAGCTGAAGGCCCTGTCACTCATGAAATCCAGAAATTAGGACTTGATCTTCTCATGCATTTCGTGTGAATTTTATTGCAATATTTGTTATATTGATATTTCGAATGCCTTCACCATAGAATAATTACATTTGCAATATTTCACATCAGTCTTTAAACTACTACTTTTATGAAAACTTTAGGTGATCTATCTATCTATCTATCTATCTATCTATCTATCTATCTATCTATCTATCTATCTATCTATCTATCTATCTATCTATCTATCTATCTATCTATCTACATTTTTTCAAATTGTAATTTAAAATGTTGCCTGTGTTGACCAGTTCTGATTTTCACTGCTTGTAACCTTTCAATTTTGTCCAAGAAGATGGTGACTAAAGTTTAATGTGTAGAAACCACTGCTTGCGTCTGAGACCACAAAATGAATCAAGACAGAGAGGCATACTGAAAAGGCATAAAAAGCTGACAAAAAAATGTAAAGTGTTTATGACAAATAAAAATCACATGTGAAAAGAAGATGTGGATTATGACAATTTCCCTTCAGCATGCGACACATGGCTGAAGATTTGCCTTAATCTTTTGTTGCTCAGTTAAATTGCTGCTTACAAAGCCTCCTTCCCAGTCAGAGTTTCTTACTTCTTGACTTTAGATCTTACGGAATCCACAGAGTGTCTAAACAGTTTCATCTACACTCCCACATTACAGTCAAGCAAACCACACTCAGACATCTGTCCCCTCCACCTAACAATTAGTAGCCCTACCACATTCAGCAAAGAGTAAGACAGAAAATGGGACACTTCCACTTCAAATCAACCTAGTTTTGGACAAGCCAGAGTGGGAGTTTCCTGTGCCTGCTCCTTTTTCTTTCTTTTGTTTTTGTTTGGCTTTGGTCTCTTTTTCTTTCTTTCTTTGTTTTCTTTAATCTGCATTTCTTCAGCCTACATTTGTCCTGGCCTAGGAACAAACTTCTAGCTACAGTCCTTGAAGCTGGTCATCAGTCAGCTTAAAAGGAAGCCAGAATGTGGATGACAGATTATGAAATAGTGTTGAATTTTATTTTTTATTTTTATCATTGTATTCACTTCATAGCAAGCATAGGTGTGTGTCAATGCCCTGTAACAGACTGCTATTGCCTCCTGCATTAACTCTTGGCTTCTATAAGAGGGTTTCCTCTTATATCTGTGAATCTTCCTCCATATATCTTTCCTCTTATATCTTCCTCTATATCTGTGAATTTTCAGATGGATTTTCCTTTACAGATCCCAAAGATACCCAGATTATTTTGTGTTACTAAGTTGATCTATGGGTGGCACAGCGGTGCAGTGGTAGCACTGCTGCCTCGCAGTTAGGAGACCTGGGTTCGCTGCCTGAGTCCTCCCTGCATGGAGTTTGCATGTTCTCCCCGTGTCTGTGTGGGCTTCCTCCGGGTGCTCCGGTTTCCTCCCACAGTCCAAAGACATGCAGGTTAGGTGCATTGGCGATTCTAAATTGTCCCTAGTGTGTGCTTGATATCTGGGTATGTGTGCGCACCCTGCGGTGGGTTGGTGCCCTGCCCGGGATTGGTTCCTGCCACACACCCCTATGCTGGCTGGGATTGGCTCCAGCAGGACCAATGTGACCATGTGTTAGGATATAGTGGGTTGGATGATAAAGTTGATCTATTATCGTGGTTATGTGTGCACAGAAGAGTGTATCTGTGATTGACTGGAATGGAATGCCTGGGTTGGACGCTTCCTTATACCCAATGTTGTTGGGTTAGACCCTTTCTACTTGTAGCTGTATAACAGAAAAGGGCAGCTACAAAAAATTTATATCAAAGGCCATCTCTGTCTACATATTTTGCTAAAGCTTCTTTCTCTATTTTATGAATTTACATATGGGCTGCAGGCCGTGTACTGTTGCTGCTGCTGTTTTCATTAAAGGCCAGCACCAAAGCTTTAGTTCTGATGACAAACATATACACTGATGTGTGCCTATAAGATCAAGTTCAACTTAGAAACAAATAAAATGTTTCACCCAACAGAACAATATGCAAAACTGTGGCATCATTGTATAACCTGCTGATATCAACATCAGACATGTGAATATATGATGTCACATTATCTTTTAGACTACTTTGGTACTTGATTTCCTGCAAGGCTGTACTGTTGTCAGCATGACAAGCCAGCACTGTGCTTGTGCAGCGAAAGCTTTCTGGTTCTGGTGAGGTAGTGGTGTGCATTCTGGCTACTGCCAATAAAGCTAACTGAATTAATTTGGCAATTAATGGTTGAGCCCCACAATTAGGCAACACAATGAGAAATGTTTGTTATTCAAAAGTGGGCATAGACACTGCAATCAAAATCAATGCCAGTGTGTGAGATGATTACTGGAAGGGTGAGGGTGGTACACCTATTTTCAATCCAATATATCATGTGCAACCATCCCATAGTGTGGCTGGTGTGATATGAAGTTGGGAGAGTGTCCTTGAATCTTTGAAAGTTACAATATACTATAGTATATATCTATCAGCTCAATGTGTGTTTGAACATATTTTCCTGGTAATATTCTAAATGAAAATATTTTACAAAATGTTTGGAAAGTTTCTTTTTCCTTACCATCAGATAAGATAAGGGAGATATTACTCAATAAAGACTTGATTAGAGATTATGCAATATAGGAGTTAAACCATTTCTTGGAGGAACTGTCTCAACTGCAACAAGCTGGACTGGCATCATAAAAATGAGGTACTAAAAAAGGGCACAGCAGGCCCTTTTGTCTTAGGAGGCTGCATTCCTTTAATGTGGGCAGTGACATCCTTCACATCTTCTATAACTCTGTGATGGGCAGTGTAATCTTCTATGCTGTGTTGTGCTAGGCTAGCAACATCACTTCGAGAGGCCCACAGAATCAAGAAGCAAATATAAAGTACTGTACAGGCACAGTTATGGAACACACACTGGACCCCCTGGAGGAGGCACACATTATGAACAATGCTACACTTCCTCTCTCTGACACACTAACAGTGAGTACTTTCAGGCAATAAATTATTCTAACATCTCATTTGTGGCCACTTCTTGACCAAAAATCTATCTATCTATCTATCTATCTATCTATCTATCTATCTATCTATCTATCTATCTATCTATCTATCTATCTATCTATCTATCTATCTATCATTCTATCTATCTCATTTGTGGACACTTCCTGACCAAAATGCACTTGAATCACTGTCTTTAGCAACGGGAACATTCTTAATGGCTTTCCAATAACACTGGTAACAAGTGGTTCACGTCCAGAATACATTAGAATACTGTACTGCTGCTGCTACCTCTCAGAGCTATCCAATCTACCATCCTGGTCCAATATGAACATATAAAGAGGGGAGCTGATTATTCCACAAGTCCTTTCCACTTGACGGAACTATTAGGATTTCTGTATATGACTCAGTAAAACATTAGCATATGACAGTACTATAAGTACCAAATCATCTATAGCTTCAACCCAAATCAGCCTCCAGTTCATAAGGTTGCTGTGTTCCTTGCCAATTGAGAAAATCATTTTTGTCAGTTCTCTCACCTCTTGGCTATTTGTTCAAAAGAAATGGATAGGCTGATTCTGTACAGAACGAGAGAAGCGGTGTAGCATTCAGCAGAGGGGCCTGCTAGCATTATTAGTATTGAACAGCAAAACAGGCCCATTTAGATTAGCATGCAGTTTCACAAAATTGATAAGAAAATTAATTTTTTTTTTCTGTGGAAAACAAGGAATATTGCTCCCCACAAGCCTCATTCACATCTCTATGCTTGTCTATACTCTTTCCTAGAGCTGCATAAAGTATTTAATCTGCACTACTTTGGCAAAATCAGCTATTTTTATGTCTTCACATCACCCTGGAAGAGTGTAGTATATATTTTTTAAATGTAGCATTCTGCATATTGTCCACTCAAAGCCACAGTAAATGTACCATCATGCACATTACTGTGCTTTATTCAGTGTCTTCTCCTCACCCAGCCTTACCTACCAACTGTCTTTCCTAGTTAAGGATATGCACAATATGTGATTTTTTTTTACTACAGCCGTTTTCATAAATACTAAATTACAGGCAGATGCATATGCAATTAATGTATGAATTTGCCACCAAACCAAAACTAAATGCCTTTCTTCTTATATGCATGGCACATATTTTGCTGGAAGAGAAAAAAAAATATTTTGCAAATTGTTTTTTGTAGCAAAATACTGAGTTTCTCTGTAAATTTAATTTCATGCAAATCGTTTCCCTCATCAGTGTGTCTATGTGCTTATCTTCATCCTAATTGCTAACAGTACTATAGTAATGCCCAGGAAAGTAGTACCGAGGCCTTGCAGAGGATGGTTAGGACAAGTAGCTCAAAGGTCTGTCTATATGTGTGTGTGTCCACTTCTCCGTGACTGTGTAGAAGGCGTAAAGAGTTGATTGGTGCCTCAGGACAGTAGGATAGACTAGAACTCCAGGACCTTCATCTGTTTTAAGCAAGTCTGAAAATGGATTGATGAAATTTTAGAGAGTGGAAGGGAGGGCAGAACCTACCAGCAGCTTTCAGCAGACTTAGAACCTACCAGTCAGTCCTCCTCTTTTGACAGCCTTTAGGCTGGCAAGGCATATATTGTAACATAACAAAATATAACATTCTCAAATCAGTTTAATCCTATTCAGGGATACAGGAAATGCCAATATCTCAGTAGCACTGGTTGCAAGGTCAGAACCAACCCTGAACAGGGTACCAATCCATGGTAGAGCTCATTTGGGCACACATATAGCCATTTGACCTAACTGAATGTTTCCTGCCTTGGTCCAGTGCTGCTGGGATAGGTGTGGACTCCATAAGTCTCTGAAATGGATTAGAGAATGTTACGTTTGGAGAAGATATTGAATTTCACTGAAGTGCCTTGTGCCCTGTGATGGCTGGGATTGGCTCCAGCAGACCCCCGTGACCCTGTGTTCGGATTCAGCGGGTTGGAAAATGGATGGATGGATGGATGGATGAAGTGTAGCATTTTTAATGCAAGCAAAAAATAAAAAAATAAAACTGTATTTCTGGTCTTCCAAAATTTGTGAATGTCCCATTATAACAAAAAAAAAATCACACAGAGCAAATTAAATATTTAACAAAATATAAGTATAACCAACAAGTATTAAAAAGAGCAATATCAATCCATAAAAGTCCTAAAATAATAGTGACAAAGTGGCTATAACCCATAAAAGAGGCTATACGTACTTAAGGCATAGATGCATAATAGAACTCCAAATAATGCAAAACAGCAAAATCTACTGATGAGAAGTGTGAGCTGATCCATTTTGATTAAATATTGTGACTGTAACAGTGAGGGTGACACTGGCTTTGAAGTGTCAACATAACAATCTGAGCACAGGTAGCAGTACAAGTGACATCCTGAGGACTACGAAGTGAATCAGAAATGGGGATTCACCCTGTAACCTTATGGCTACAAGCACACATCCACAGCTGCTGTCCCACACTGCCTTCCTAGTTTGGACTGAAAAGGAAACATAGCCATAAATTATAGTGTATCTGTTTAATATTGTTAATTGAATCCAGTCAGACTTCCTTCCTAGAAAAAGCTCTGTGTAATGTCCACTTCTCCAATCTATTTTTGTTTTTTTGGTTTTGGTCAGACCACAGTTTATTTTCAAAGTACCACAAATTCTCTCATATGATCTAGCTTCATGTGAACCTAATTTGTTCAGGGTCTCAGGACAGGAGCCACCCATAGATGTGATGCAGATGCATGATAGTGGAGCCACACACATGCACTGACACAATTTACAGAAGTCATTATCAGTCTCATTAAATACATTTGTACTGTGGGTGTGACGAAATCGGCGGACCTCATCCTATCAATGCTAAGATGGACATGCGACCTGCTGCTCCCCAGGTATCCTCACATGACCTGACATCACTGTCATGCAGTATTAATGAAATAAAATCAGACCAAAGGGTCCACAAGTGTCGAGCTTTCACATTAGTCACCTGGGCCCCTGTGACGTCTTGAAAAGATAAATCCCACAAACGTCTTCCCTCAAGTGATGTGCTGAGACAAGACTTGGTTAACTTAATTAAAGAACTTCCTCCACGCTTTCTCTTCTCCCTGATTGATCTTCTAAAGCAGGAACAAAGGATTCAGACGGAAAAGAGACAACCTCGGTGACAAGTCATTTGTGGAGGAGGAATGAAATCCTGCAGATCACTAAGCCTGTGGGAATTTATAAATTAATGGTGTGCTTCCCGAAACTTGAAAGGGCCCTTCTGTCACGCAGAAATCCTCTGATCCTGATGAAAGTAAAGACAGGCACCAAAGCCACAACATAGGCCGGGTTATGTGACAGAAGAACATGTCAGTCCAGACAGAAGAAAACGACCAACTGGTTGTGTTTCTCTTGGCATCTGGTCACACTTTTATTATTTGCTTCTTGTAATGAACAACAATTGGTTTTGTTTGCTCTTGCAGTTCAGGTGTGTCCCAAGTGCATTTGCAAATGAGAAATCAGGATTGACCAAATAAACTATTCAAAAACTTTCAGAATTTATAGGGTGGGACAGAATGTTGCTCACTTAATATCCAGAACTGGTATGGGTATGTACAGATTACAGATAAGGTACAACATTAGGCAAAAATAATGACAGTGTTACTTACTTCATTCTAGGTGCAAGCATTTTTCACAGTGGGAGACACTGACACACCTTCACTAATTTTCCTCTTTTTTTATTTCTCCACATGGTATCACAGGTTTCTCTTTTGGTGCTCTGGGTGATAAATCAGTCATTGCTCTTTCTTACCTGACAACATTACATTCATGGGGATTCTGTTTTGTCTCCATCTTTATCAACATCCACTTTAAAGTAATTACAACTCAAAGACACATGATATCCTGTATGGTATTCCACAAGGCTCTATCCTGGGTCTGCTGCTCTTCTCAATCTACATGCTTCCGTTAGGTCAGATTGTCTCAGGGCACAACGTGAGCTACCACAGCTATGCTGATGACACACAGCTGTATTTATTTAGCACCTGATGACCCTGATTCTCTTGATTCACTAACACAATTTCTTACCTGTATTTCTGAATGGATGAATAGTAATTTTCTAAAGCTAAATAAAGAGAAAACTGAAATTTTAGTGATTGGCAATAATGGATACAATGAGGTTATTAGAAACAAACTGGATGCATTAGGATTAAAAGTCAAGACGGAGGTAAAAAGCTTAGGGATAACAGTTGACTGTAATCTGAATTTTAAATCGCATATTCATCAGACCACTAGGACAGCATTTTTTCACTTAAGAAACATAGCAAAAGTTAGACCTCTTATAACATTGAAAGATGCTGAGAAATTAGTTCACGCTTTTGTTTTCAGTCGACTAGATTACTGTAACGCACTCCTCTCAGGACTACCCAAAAAAGACATAAACCATTTGCAACTAGTGCAGAATGCAGCTGCTATAATCCTAACTAGGAAAAGAAAAACCGAGCACATTTCTCCAGTTTTGATGTCACTACACTGGTTACCTGTGTCATTCAGGATTGACTTTAAAATTCTGCTTATGGTTTATAAAGCCTTAAATAATCTTGCCCCATCTTATATATCGGAATGTCTGACATCTTATATTCCAAATTGTAACCTTAGATCCTCAAATGAATATCTCCTTAGAATTCCAAGAGCAAAACTTAAAAGAAGTGGTGAGGCGGCCTTCTGCTGTTATGCACCTAAAATCTGGAATAGCCTGCCAATAGGAATTCGCCAGGTTAATACAGTGGAGCATTTTAACTGCTAAAAACACATTATTTTAACATGGCTTTCTCATAACTTCACTTTAATTTAATCCTGATACTCTGTGTATCCAATTAATTATAATAACTATTCATGGTGGCTCTAAAATCCGTACTAACCCCTACTCTCTCTTCTGTTTCTTTTTCCGGTTTCTTTGTGGTGGCAGCTTCCACCATCTACTCAAAGCACCATGATGTTCCAACATTGATGGATTAAAAGCCAGAAGTGTGCATGACCATCATCATCAAGTCCTTCCGTGAGAACCTTAAATACACAGAGGACTATTTCATTTTTGTTAGGTAGAATGCCCAGAGGGGACTGGGCAGTCTTGTGGCCTGGAACCCCTGCAGATTTTATTTTTTTCTCCAGCCGTCTGGTGTTTTTTTGTTTTTTCTGTCCACCCTGGCCATCGGACCTTACTCTTATTCTATGTTAACTAATGTTGTCTTATTTTAATTTCTTACTTTGTCTTTTTCTTTATTTTTCTGTTCTTCATTATATAAAGCACTTTGAGCTACTTTTTTGTATGAAAATGTGCTATATAAATAAATGTTGTTGTTGTTAAAAGGATAGAGTGACCAGTAACAATGTGGTTTGTGACAAAACACCAAGGTTCAATAGTGAGCACACTGTTCACTGTGTGCCTTTTCTTTGCTTACTCCAGTTTTTTCCCACATTCCAAATACATGCAGTTCATAGTAAGATATCTGACCTGGAGTAAGTGTGAACATGAGAGTAGCCTGCAGTGGGGTACTGGCCAAGCCACTAAATCATTTCTGGAATCAGCATCACCAGGCTAGAACTTCTTTTTGGGATATCCTTCAGCCCAGAGCCTTTGGTGGCCCTTAAATCTGTCCCTACAATGCTAATTCCTTTATACAGAAAGCAGTCCTTCAAATAAAAAGAACGTGCCTCTATGACTTCTGGCAGTTAGAATTTTATGTGGCTTCCTATGAGGTCTTCATGGTACTTGTCATTCCTAATTTTATGATCATCTGTATGTGTTCAGAAATGGGGGGAAACTGAATTGGGCAGATATGCACAAGGCAGCAGCAGTACAGAAAGAAAAATTAAATTAGGAGTGGATGAGGTGAAATAAACTAGCTAAGGTGAAAACCAGGAGTGTAAGATTTGAGTAACAGAGTCCAGAATGTGAGACACACACATTGCAGACAATATTCGAAAACAGAGGGAGTCAAAACTAAGAATTTAACCGTAAACTAAGCCAAAACATAACTCAAAGATCATGGTCAAGAGAAAAAAAAAATGTTCCCAGAATTCAAACTTTGATTTGAAGAATATACAGTAACGCTAAGCTTTTTAGGTGGCATACAGAAAGCTGGACAAACTAGATAGTGTGTGATGCCAAAAGTTTTACCTACAACTGCGTGATAACATGCATTACACATTTTGACCTTGCCGAGCAACTGCCTAGCAACAGTGACAACAAGAGTACAAAATGGCAGTGCAAGATAAATTAATTCATTTTTAAAATAGTGAAAACACTTCAAATCCAAAAATAAATATAATGACTATTCACAATACAAACTTTACATATGTCCCAGAGGTAAAAATATACATTAAGACTTTATGTTTATACTGTTGCAGCCTCATTCCCCAAATATTCCTTGGCCACTAAAACCCCAAAAACAATATCACAAATATTTTTATAGGTCAAGGAATGGCTATAAAAAATTTTTTTAAAACTAAAGTCAGATTATGACACTTCGAAAAAACTTGTTCTGTTTGCTACTAACTAACACGAATCTTGGATCTGATCAATGGATACCAGAAGCGGTGCACTGCCATTTTTTTATAGGTAAAATTAGATGATATAACATGATGTGACCAACAACGGACATGGCAGCTGTAAAAACATGGTCACAGTCATGCAAAGTTCAAGGCAAAAAAAAAAATGGTGACCACACTAAAACAGAAAAAAAAAGTATAATAGAATAACGATAAAATTATACTCCCAAAAGTTCCAGAAATTAGATGAACAAGGATTCATTATGCTTACATATAAAACAAAATCTAGTCAATTTCTTTTACCAGGAGGTACTCCCTCACTCCCACAACCTGGAAGTCTTGTAGCCCTTATCCAAACCTCCTTCACGTCCACCATGTTCTGAATAGAAAGTCTAACATCCCTGGTACTTGCTGGATTGACTACCTTGTGAGAAGGAAAACTTGTTTTCAGGCCACCAGTCTCACTCTCTCTAATACTGGTACTTTAACCTGTTGTTACTCCAAGGCATTGTGCTTGCCATCTAGAGACAGCTACCAGCTTGGCCTTCCTACATTTTCATGTACAGATCCTCTTCTTTTGCCATCCTGGTTGTACAGTACTATCACCTTTGGCAGTCTCTTGTGAGGTGAGTACCCCTCTTACAAAATATAAAAGGTGCTTGATTGTAAATGTTATTCAGTTTAACAGCTCAGTGAAGTTATCTGAATCATTTACACACCTTCATGTCTTTCAATAATTGTATTTACCATGTTTTAAATTGTCAGTAAAGTGACTAAGGTTTAATCAGGACCAGTTTAAAGTGAACATAGTAAAGGGTTGTGGCTGGAACCAGATGAGTGACATGTTTGTGGGTTTCCTATACAACGTTCTGACTCAGAACAAGAACTTTGACCCTGATGTAACTGTGCCCAGTGTATGTGTGCATGAGCAGGCCCTGCAATATGTGGCGTCCTGTTCAGGGCAGGTTCTTTCTAATGATGAAGAGGTTCTGTACCTCTGTGACTCTGAGTTGAAATAAACTGTGATGAGAATTTTAGTTTGTTTTGAGTAGAGTGAAATGAATTTTTCTGAAGTATAACATTGCAAATGTAATCATTTTATCAAAATTCATGATTTTACCCCTTTGCAAAACCCAAACACTTCACAATCAATGATTTTAACAGAACCTAAAATGTTTTGTAAAACAGAACATATTAAAAGTAGTACTTGAACAAAAATTGTAATTTTGTGATATGTTACTTATTTTAGTGATGGCTGAAAACATTTTTAAATCTTATGTCTTCATGCAGAACTGAGATAACAAAACTGATGACAAAATAGGCATCTGTGGAGACCACAGTAAACGATATAAAAATATCTGGAAAAAATCTTGCGTTACTTATTTTTTTTGGTTCTTTATTTCGCCTTATACAATTTTATTTATTAGGAATTTGTTAGTTTTCTCATACCCCTTGGGGTCAGAGTGCAGGGTCAACCATTGTACAGCACCCCTGGAGCAATTGAAGGTTAAGGGCCTTGCTCAAGGGCCCAGCAGAGTGGGATGTCTTTTTGGCAGTGTTGGGGACTTGAACCAGCAACCTTCTGGATACCAGCACAGATCCTTAGCCTCAGAGCCACCACTCTGCCCTAAATGTCACATAATCCACATATCAAGTCACCCAGTCATATGCTCACAATGTCCCAAACAAATATCCTTCTACCAAACCACTTCAGGAAAACTTTTTCAGGAACAAAAATGGAAAGTGCTCATATTAACTTTGTAAATGACCAATGAATGAGGTGGAAGGTGGGTCTTCACTTGACATGTTCGTTCTTCAGGAGTTCAGCCCGGTAACAGCTCATTCATTGGCTAACTTTGTACTTCTCTTGATATCACCATTGCAAAACATGTACTGGGAGACATGCATAGGTTACAAATTACAGAAAAACTACTGAAAACTTTATCAGGAAGAGAATTTGCCTTGTGCTTGTACATATTTCAAACAGCAGAAGATCATCAGTTCACCTGTGCAGTTTAATAGACTCCCACCAGATAACCACCTAATACTCCAGTTGTGGCTTACTGCAATAAATATAAATGTAACAATAGGTGGTAGTCCACAATTCAAATACTTATTTGCATCTGAGCATGTTGAATTTTCATTCATAAGAGCGATTTCCGAAAGTGGTTTATGTAACAATATTCCAGTAAAAATACATGTGCTTCGTATATTGTGAGCAAATGATTGGTTAACTTAACATGTGGATTATGTGACATGAGTAACTTGGGATTTTTTTTTCATGGATGTTTTTTGATTTTATTTGCTGCTTTCCAAATCACCATAGATACCTGTTTTGTCAGAAACTTTGTTATCTCCTTTCTCCATGAAAATATAAGAATACAAATGTTCTTTCAACAATCACATACTCTCAAGCAGACTCTCCTTTATGAACCAGTTAACTTTTATTCTTGAACACATCTATTTCCCGTTCTTTAGAAAAGGCACATGCACTGAGCAGCTAGTCCAGTTTTACCAGCATGACAAGAGAGGAGAGAGGAGAAGTACTTTATATGATCAGTAAAGTTTGGAAAGAATTTGCATTTCATAAGTGGCACAGCAGTACAGTGGTTAGCACAGTTCCTTCTCTGATTCTCAAAGTTCAGAGTTTGAATCCCACACCAGGACATTGTCTGCGGGTAGTCTGCACATTCTCCAGATACTAATAAAGACATTAAATTAATTGTTGACTCTAAACTGGCAAGAGCGTGCATGAGTAGGGCCAGTGATGTAATAGTGCCCTGTGTTTAGTGATGCCAGGTTGGGACCCTGCACTGGATTTAGTGGGTTTAAGAATGTAGTGTTCTGTTATTCACTTTTCATGGCGTGGCAGAGAGGAGTAGGCAGGATTGCTGCCTCACATCTCCTGGTATGGTCACCACCTCTGCTCAGTTTGCACATTTTCAATTTATCTGTGTGACTCTTCTCTGCTTACCATTCCATTTACATTGACAGCTGATACTGAGTTTTTCTGGGTTGGCGCAACATTACTTAGATCCCATTTGTGCTACTCCGGCTTCTAATTAGTCTACAAATATAATTAAGGAGGTTCAATAAATAGATGGAATAATGTTGAAAGGAACTTGTCCTTCCATGATCTCAGTTACTATGTTAAAGAGCATGTCCATCAATTCTTTTCAGTACTGGAGTCTATTATTCTATGATTCTGTAAGTGGCAGTCCACTCATAGTTCCAGAGCCCATCTCCGCTTACAGACTCCCTCCACATATTGTGCAGTGCATTTGTATACAGATATTGTGGATAATGTTTTTTTAATGTGTTGACTGTGTTTGCTTACAGGAAAAGGATTAATAGCTAACACAAGAGGCACACTATAATGCAACAAATAACAGACGTGTTAGCCCACACCTAGGCTGTTTGGGGTCACTACTCCTGTAAACTAAACAAACGAGCCACACCAATTGCGACCTCACCCGATAAACAAGTTTCCTTCTTTGGGTTTCTCAGTCGCCCTAAATAAACACATCTAAAGCCCTCCTTGGCCTCTGTGCATACAGGTCCCTGCCCTGTTTGCCTCCTGCAGGCCTTGCTGCATCTGTTCCTCATGACAATATTTAGTCTGTCCTAAGACGGGAGCAGCACACCTGCCAGCCATCATTTATGCCTCAAATAAACAAAACAGTGAACTCTTAAAGCCTGTCAAGAATTACCTATAACACTCCCTGCACCCCAGTCCTGACAGCACAGACCAAAATTATTTATTAGACTAAGTCCAGCACTGCTCTTTCACTTTCTGATGAACATAACATACATATGCAGCCATCTTAGAGTTACCAATTAACTTAACCTGCATGCCTCTGGGAGATGTGGGAGAGAAATCCAGAGAACTTGGGGGAAATTGCATACAGTCATGGGAAGGAATGTGAAAACTAATGGGGCAACAAAGAGGTGCTGGATCTGAATTCAAGACTTGATCCTTTATTGCAGCATGCCATTAATCTTTATTATACATTGGGTTCTGAAAGTGTTCAGACTACTTTACTTTTATGCACATTTCATTGTGTTGCAGATTTAATTTTAAATGGATAAATTTACCATTTTTCCTCAACAGTCTAAACTCAATAACCCAAGTGAAAACATGTTTTCAGAAAGGTTTGCAAATCTATTAAAAATCAAAAACTGAAATATTTTGTTCATGTAAATATTCAGACCTTTTGCTGTGGCACTCCAGATCGTGATTGGCTGCATCCTGCTTGCTTTAATTTTCCTTGAGATCTGTCAAGATATTTGAATGGAGGCCATCTTTGGGAAAATTGATTGATTAGACATTGTTTAGAATGGCACAGACCTGTGTATTTAACGTCCTACAATTCACACTAAGTGTGAAGACAAAAACTAAGACATGAAGTCCAAGAACCTCTCTGCAGACCTCCGAGGTCAAATTGTGGACAGGCACAGATCAGGGCAAGGGTATAAAACCAATTTAAAAGCATTGAGTTTTCCCAGGAGCACAGTGCCCTCGATAACTGTGAAATGGATGAAATTTGGAAACACCAGAAGTCTTCCTATAGTTGGCCATCCAGTAAAACTGAGCAAGAAAGGCCTTGGTCAGGGAGGTGACCAAGAACCCAATGGTTACTCTAACAGAGCTTCTGCTGAGATGGGAGAACCTTTTGGAAGGACGACCATCTCAGCAGCTCTTATGGTAGGGTGGCTACAAAGAAGTAATTCTTGAGTAAAAGGAATATGACAGCCTGCTTGGACTTTGCCAAGCATCATTTAAAGGACTCTGAGATCACGAGGAAAAAGATTCTCTAGTCTCATGAGGCAAAAATTGAACTCTTTGGGAAGAACTCCAAGCACTATGTCTGGCAAGGACTAGACACTGCTCATCACCATTTTAATACCATCTCAGCAGTGAAGCATGGTGTTGGCAGCATCATGTTATGAGAGTTCTTAGAGTTAGAGACAGGGAGATTAGTCAAAACTGAGGGAAGGTTCAACTTTCAGCAGAACAATGATCCAAAAATATACAGTCACGATAATGCTGGAGTAGTTTTTGGATAAGTCTCTGACTGTCCAAGTGTAGCACTGTCTAAGCCCAGACTTAAACCTCATAGAACATGTATGGAGAGACCTGAATATATCAGTTTATAGATGCTTACCATCCAATCTAATGGAGCTTTAGAGGATTCTCCAGGAAGTATGGGATAAACTGGCCAAATCCAGGTGGGAAAAGACTGATGACTTGAATCTGTAATTGCAGCCAAAGGGGCTTCTACAAAGGACAATGTCTTTCATCTTTTATTTATACATGATGTTCCTTTCGACAATGTGAAGGACTTTCCACTTTTAGACATTAAACTGCATTTTCCAGGTGTTCAAACAGTTCTGAAGCTTGTCCAAGTCTTTCTGAATCAATTTTGTTGCTTCCTCAGTGTCTACATTTTTTCCAATTTTAGTATCATCTGTGAATAAGTTTACTAACTCTACTGAAAATGTCATTAATATAAATCAGGAAAAGTAATGGTCCAAGGGCAGACCCCTGATGGGCTCCACCAATGAGCTCACTCCATGTGGATCATTCTCTTCTTATCTGTTTTGTAGGTTACCTATAATGCCCTAAAATTAACAGAATAACTAAACATATTGAACTAGTCTAAAGAAAGACACAGACGATAAACTTTTTATTTAACACTAGCAGATTTGAACAGACAAAATATATTTTGCCTGCCTAACATTCTACTTTATGTTGTCTTGATTGTCATCCATATGAGCCATTTTGGGCAACTTGTCAAATTCTTCATCAATATCTGTTCATCTGTCCATTTATTGAATTCACTTAATCCAAATATAGATTCACAGAAAGCCATCAGGAATCAACCCGGATAGAGTGCCTACTCTCAACAAAAATTGTTATAAAATTTTAGTTAATGGAAATACCACCTTGCGCAGCTGTTGTGGTGTGCCACATGCATTTACATTGGGAGATAAAAAAAATTCCGGCTTTATGCAGATTAGTGTCAGGTGAGGTGCGACTATATGCAGTAAGAGGTTTCATGAGGATTTTGCTACAAAGAGGCACAACATAACTGAGTTTTATAACCTTTGATGAACTGCAATAGAATTAAAAATAAATGTCAAACTGTAAGAATTTAATTTTTATCATAATGAGACATGCAATAAGACAGGAATCCACTAGATCAGGGGTGGGCAAAGTCAGTCCTGGAGGGCCGCAGTGGCTGCAGGTTTTTGCTCCAACCCAGTTGCTTAATTAGAAAACAATCCTTGCCAATAATTAAATTTCCTGGCTTGTTAGTGCTTTAACTCTGCCATGTCAGGCCATTCTCATATCCTAGATTTTTTTTCCTTTCTAAGGATATCATCCAAATGCTTTGAAGTCTAAAATGGACTCAATCTTTCACTTTTTTCTCTTCACTTTCCTTCCAAGTATTTAATTATAGCAAATAGTGCACGATAAATACACACAGGTGTAAATGGTAACAAGCTAAAAGGAGAAATGCTGGTTTCTTTTGTCATTTGCATCTTATTGCTAATAAGGAGCCATTAAAAACCAAGAATACAGCTGTTTAAGACTAAAATAAGCAATAAGGGTTCAAAATCTTAACAACCGAGACAACTAAAGTGAAGCAGAAGTGTTACTTGAGCAATAAGGGCTTCTTATTAAGCAACTGGGTTGGAACAAAAACCTGCAGCCACTGCGGCCCTCCAGGAATGACTTTGCCCACCCCTGTACTAGATTCATGGCAAGGACACTTAAATTGATAGACTTTAGATGCTGTCAGTTTCTTTTATCATAAAATATACTTGTAAAAGCAGAGTTGTGAAAATAATAAAGACACCTTTGAAAGATTTACCAAGAATATATCTTTGAAGAAGGTACATCTTATATTTTCACAGCTAAGTATCTATCTATCTATCTATCTATCTATCTATCTATCTATCTATCTATCTATCTATCTATCTATCTATCTATCTATCTATCTATCTATCTATCTATCTATCTATCTATCTATCTATCTATCTATCTATCTATCTATCTATCTATCTATCTATCTATCTATCTATCTACAGTAAATCAGGAAGGATAGTTGCTTTGAAAACCCACACAAATCGCTCCAGAAACTCCTTTCTTCCTAGTGCCATACGACTTTTCAATAAGAAATATTGGAGATAATGTTTAAGGTTTTGATATATATCCTGTTACCTTTTTTTTTTTTGGTATAAATATGTTTTATCTAACTGCCTTACCTTAACCTTTCTTATTTCTATTTGTCTGTTTTATTTCATTCTGTCTGTTACCTGTTATTAGATGCAACTGAGAAGGCAAATTTCATGTTTTCCTGTGTAAACATGACTAAATAAAGAAACCTAACCTAACCTATCTAATAAAACTGTATATAGGCAGATGTATTATAAGCCTTATTTATTGGAACTGATTCTGAGACAATGCTAATCTCATAAAAATGAGAATGAAACAATTCTTCTAATGAAGCTGATAAAGCCATATAACAATGAGAATAACCCTAATTAATAAATGATATAATATGAACTACAAAATGGTTGCAAAGTTCAAAATATATTTAGACTGTTTAGTCTTTGAACCATGTAGAATCATTAAATAGTTTTTTTTTTTTCTAATTTGCAAGCAAAATTGTGTCCATCCAAAAACTGTCTAACACAAATGGATGTAAATCTAGTGGTATAACTTGTTATACAGAGCTAGGATTACATCACTTAGGCAGCTGTTCTTCAGGATGTGCAACCCCAGCTTTCTTCATATGAACAAATCCAGAATAATAGCAGTATAGGTTGCCCGCTTCTTAAAATGTAAGGTTGCCATATATTATGGGGTACATTACTTAGTAGCTTTGTACATTGCATGAAAACGATCTTTTGGTGTCCCATCTGAGTACCTTCCAATGAATTCATTACCTTGATGAGAGTCTAGCATATGCAGTGCCTAAAACAAAACCACACCAGTAAGTCTGTTAAACATTTCTTGGAAGGGATTTGGCATTTTCCATACTACTAACTCCCAGTTTTTCTCATACCATATGCACTAGCTAAAACATTTACATGGAAACAAACACACCCACTTCTGATAGTTTTATGTGCCTCTTCCAAATGTCATCCAAATGTCAGGACTTTCCATAAATGATATGTTAATTTTCCATTTGTAAAAATTCAAATGGCCAATACATTGTCCATTGGCAAATACATTGCATGATTCCATTTTTCCTTACAATTTACATGAATGGGGCAGTGCGTGAAACAAAGATTACATGAAGAGAAAGAGAAGTTTGTAGGAATTGTGGTAGCTGCAGGTCATGATTCCGTGTTGCCCCTTTTGTATTTATTGATAGTTAGAGCAACAGGTGAAAGGAGGCTGTTTATTATTTAAATTATGGCTTCCCCTAGTCATTTCCCTGAATTAGATTTGATTAGCAACAATCCACTGGCAACTCCTCCAGGAATTAATTTTATTCTGCAATCCAATGTGGTTGTGAGAATCCACCAGGGCTGTGCTTTATCTCCTATCCTGTTTGTGATTTTCATGAACAGGATATCAAGGCACAGTCGGGAATGGGAGGGGGTCTAGTTTGGTTGCCTTAGAATTGCGTTACTTCTTTTTGCAGGTGACAGGGTCCTGTTGGTTTCATTGGGCTGTGAACTCCAGCACGCATTGGGATGGTTTGTGACTGAGTGTGAAGCAGCAGAAATGAGGATCAGTACCTCCAAATCTGAGGCCGTGGTCCTAAATAGAAAAATGTGTACTGTCTTCTCCGAGTGGAAGTTGAGTTTCTGCCTCAAGTGGAGTTTTGTTCACAAGTGAGGGAAAACGGTGTGATGAGACAGATGGACAGATAGGGGCAGTAAGCGCAGTTATGCAATCACTTTATTAATCCATGGTAAAGAAGGAGCTGGGCCAGAATGTGAAGCTCTCGATTTACCAGTGGATCTACGTCCTTACCGTCACCTATGGTCATCAGCATTGGGTGGGGATCAAAACAATGAGATTGCAGGTATAAGCGGCCAAAATTAGCTAGTTTAGGCATGGCTAGGCTGTCCCTTAGAGATAGGGTGAGAAGCACAGACATCTGGGATAGGCTCAGAGTAGAGCTGCTGACTCTCCACATTAAGAGGAATCAGTTCAGGTGGTTCAGTCTTCTGAGGCATATGTCTTCCGGACATCTCCCTATGGGGGTTTTATAGGCATGAGCGACTAGAAAGAGACCCCAGGGCCTGTTTGGCGGATTATATCTCTCTGATGGCTGAGAATGCCTTGGGATCCCAAAGTATGGCTGGGGAAAGAGACATGTGGGCCTTATTGCTAAGACCATTGCGCCTGTGACAAGATCTGCAATAAGTGGTGGAAAATGAATGAATGAATGATAAATGTATTGAGTAAAGTCAGTTTAGGACATAGATTGATGGTAGGCTTGATGGATGATAGGATCAGCAGATGAATAGATTAATCAATGTTCTTTATGCATAAATATACTCTATAGATGTATTTTTTCATCATGGCCATCAAAATCATACTCTCCACAGTTTTCATTGTTTGTATGCTGCATAGTAAGGAAATTAGGTAACATTTATTGATATTTTTAAACTGCTGTAAATCCTTATTCTAATGTAGAGGCTGCTAATGTGACATCTCACCACTTCAGCACTTAATAGCTAATGTGAGCTGATGTGTGATGAGTGTACTGCCACAATAATGGCTGCTGTCACATCATCCAGGTGGGTGCTACACATTGGTGGTGGTTGAAGAGGTTCCCCTCTGTCTAAGCACTTTAAGTAGCGAGAAAAGCACTATATAAATGTAAAGAATTATTATTTTACACCTAAAATAAATAAAGTAAGTAAATATGTTTGAGACCATGCTTGAGGTCATGCTTGAGACCATGCTTGAGACGTAAAATCGAGGTCCTGACTCCCTGTAGACATAAAAGATCCTTAGGTATTTTTCAGAAAGGGTAGCCACCACAACCTTGTCCATTTTGGCCCCCTAATCACCCCCTGTCTGTAACTGACTATTTTTCTCTCCCCTTCACTACTTTATCTACTACATTGTTGGTGATTGAAGTCACTCCCCACTGTCTATGTAAAGCACTCTCAGTAGCTAGAAAAGTGTAATATAAACGTAATCAATTATTATCAATATTAGTAAAAGGCAAGAAGAGTATAATGTCTTCTCTCCCTTAAGAGTAATAATGTTGACAAAGCTTGACAAAGGACAAGGTGAATCTTTTGTGTGTACAACTGCTGTTTTGTCTTTTGGTGATGGTTGTGTTATGTTTAGAACAGCACACAGGTGACTTGCTTAGGTCAGCTTCATTTGGTTTTAGCCTATGGCTGGATTTAAATCACCACTATGAGTCAGTTGCATTTCAGAAAAAGGCATGCAAATTGTTTTGTTTTTCACTCTTATTTCTCTTTCACATGCTGTTTATGCAATATCAGTGTGATAGTCGTGGGGCCAGCCAGGGTTTTATGGTGAGCACCACCGGTAAGTTATGACTCTTCACGTGGTCAGGCTGTTCCCACTCGGGAAAACCAAACAGAACCAAAGGATGATTTCAGTTGTGCATGTTGTGTGTGTCCCCAGGTGCTTATGAAAGCTTGTTTGTACTTTCACTGATATTTTCTGCATGCTTGAACAAAGCAAGATGTTTATTTCAGTTAATGTAATCCTCAGAGACAAATCCCACTATGTGCAACTAATTCATTCTTTTCATCAAGTGATTCTATTTAGAGAAAGCAACATTAATGTGGCAGGTACTGTAAAGTCCTCAGAGAATTTGGATTCCCAGAGACATAAAATCCAGGAGCAGCTAGAAGTGATCAGACATGAGTGAAATGACCAAACATAGTTTTCATTGCTGTGTAGCCACTGCTGCAACTGAAGAAAACATGTCTGTTTTTGTCACTATTTAACATGCAAGTGTTGATTTCACTGATGAAACAACTGGAGAAGACCATTAAGCTCATGACATTAAACACCATGGTCATCCTCAACAAATTTTTAGTTACGCCTTGTGAATAATTTGTAACAATGAGTTCTCAGTGTGACAGCAGGCATAGCACCCTCGGAATACCACTAGGTTATGTACACCTTCCATTCCATTTACAGTTGCCCTTATCCAGAACTGTTCTAAATAATGCTGGACTACAATGTCTCACTTTTGGGGCTCCCTGATTTCATCATCAGTCCTTTTTTTAAGGTCCCCAGAGCCTCCACCAGTGTTAAGTGCTCACTTACGCCAACATACAGTATATCTTGCTGTAAAAATACTGGTGTTATTTTAAAGAACTGAAAAGTTTAATGGAATACATTAAATATCAGAATCTTTCAGATTCAAGATAAACATAATAAAGTTCCTAATAATTTTGGACATTTTTTACACTGCCTGCTAAACTGTTGCCTGTTGTGCTTTGCATTAAGTCAATCTATAAAAACTGAATTTGCTTACATAATAAAACTTTCAAATGAAATTCATTGTAATAAAACCCTGGGGCATGTTGTTTAACGGCATGGCTCAGGTGGCCAGGTGACCCACAGAATCCAATCAGGATAAACCTGAAAAAGCCATGTGACACTGCCAAGAGGACTCAACATCTGTAAGGCACAGCTAACGGGTCTGGAGGATTGCTAGTTGTTGAAAGGCAAGAACAAGGCAAGTCCAGGCATACTAGACCATAGTTGGCAATAGAAACTGACTCTTGGGATATAAAAGAGAACTTCTCTGATGAGAGAGGAACTAAACTTACATGAGGGGGATGGGGAATACAGACTAGGTACAGGCCCAACCTTTCAAACAATGGTGGACTCTCTCTTACTCTGGAAATACTCAGAAGACTCTAAATAGGTACCATGCAATTTAACTTTGTACCACTGGAAAAGAGGATTGTCCTTATGTGTCTTTGGCTAGAGTATTTTTATGTAGATAAAGAACAGGAAGGCTGTGCAATTTTGTAAGTATCATGTAGTGAATGGGAGGTTAGGATTGGATAGGTAACCAGATATTTAGAGTCCATATTCTTGACTAGTATAGGTGCCGAACTATTAGCTGATCACCACTTGGTGAGAATTTGGCTTTGATGGACACAGAAACATTTAGGCAGATCTGGAAGTGAGAGTTTTAAGGGTCAATAGGATGTTCTGTTCTGGATAGGTTCAACTGTTGCTTCTAGAAGACTTCTGTTATATCTTTGGAGAGATCCTGGACCTTATATTTGTATGAACCCAGTCTGAAAGTTTAATAATAAAGGCAGCTACATTACAAGGATTTGGCTGCTGCCAAAATGTTTTTAGAATTGTCGTGATAGCAAGGACATTTTGGTCAGTAACAGTGATAGGATAAGCTGCCTTCAATGCAATGTAAGAAGGAGAACTCCTGGATTTGACCAAGAGGTTCTAGCAAACCAAAATGGCAGAAATCTGTATTAGAGACAAAAGTGAAGGCTTGTATGTGGGAGTAGTGTGGTGAGGTCATATTTGATGCCGGAGGGAATATTTCAGTTTTAAATCTACCCACTCTGAAATTTTAAGATAGTTCTAACTGATTGATTGTGATTCAAGTACTTTATCGTCCCCCACTAAAACGAATTCCTCTTTTTGTACCTAGCTGAGATCATGGAAAATGACTTTCAGGTAGTGTTAAAAATGTTCTGGCATATCATTTATGAACTCAGGAAGGGTATGCAGGATATAAAACAGGTTCTTCCCTTTAGTGTTGTGTGAAAGGTGGGAAGAGTGCCATCAGATTACCATACAATGACAATATTCCTCTTTTTAAAGAACAGGGAGAAAGAAGCTGTGCTTCTTTTACGGAGGGATCTCACTTCTCAGCCTCGTGAGGAAAGGCTCTACCAGGCGCTGGAACAGCTAGAACACATTAAATAGTTACTTCTTAGTTCCAAGAGAAATAAAGTGGATTTCATTGTGGCCTGGAAAATTGCACAGAAATCTGAGTGGTCACAGTAGTCTATCAATCCTGCCAACATGTGCTCAGAAAAAAAAGTATGACCATTTCTTTGTATAATGTGTTGGCAGGTTCTGTAAGGTTATGAGGTACTGGGGCTGCTACTGTGTTCCTTTCAATAGTTGTATTGCAAACCAAGAGTTGTAGTTACATCAATGGGATTCAGTCTTATTGATTCACTTTGAATGTAAGCTCCTCTAAGCTTTCTGGATGTCTTGTCTCCACTCATGCTTATGATGGACATGGACAGACTATCTAGGTGCAGTCTGGGCTTGAATAGTATTCAATTTGGTAACCAAAAGTTTGCGTCTCTGGTCTTATCAATTTATTACCTTTAATGAAGCCTTGAGTGGTTCAAAACTGAGTGTCCAACTTTAAGGTCTTGGTGCTTTCCAAGAAAATAGTGACCTGTTCAATGTATGGAAAGACTAAGCAACTGCCCCAGGTACAGGTGTTCAAGTACTTCACCATGGGTATGAAACAAATAAAATCCTTGAAGAAAGCTTTCGATTCAGTCAGTAGCTCAACTCTTGCTTATGATCATAAGCTCTGTGTTGAGAACAGAAGTGCTTGAAACTGCTCAAGGTTGATGGGGCTGACTCTTGGTGGTAGTGTAGAAGCTCAACAACACAGAAAGACCTCAAAGGAGAACCACACTTTCTCTGCATTGAAAGCAGCAAGTTAAAATGGCTGGGACATATACAATAGTTAGGATGATCATGGAACACCTCCCACAGTAGGAGTGCTTAGCATGGCCAACAGGAAGGACATGGAGGTGTGGACACAGGAGACATTGAAAAGGCTTTAGTGCAAATTCACTCGTGATTACACATTCTTATTTGTAGCTGCTAGACACAAACTCATTCCACTTGATTCAGCTTACAGAGTACCATCATCTTAGACAGTCAAGTTAAAGAAGAACTATCACCTTTTATTCACCAAATGAGCTTCTGACTGCTACAATGTCTTGATTTTGCAGCAGGTTGTTTTACCATTTCAGCCTCACTAAACCTAAGGAGAATGACAATTTGTGTTCAAGATTGTCAGTGAGGATATGGGTTATCTGGCCTGTTTATCCTGTTAGGATAAGCGAAGTGAAATTAGGTGTATAAAACTTCAAGATGAGAATACCATGATAATGAAATTTGACACTCACGTCTGTGACCACCCATTCATGTATTCAGGCTTCCAGTAGGAAAAAATAAATAAATAAACCTTTTTCACTGCTGTAATCCTGTAACAGCCCTTTAAGGTCCACACTATTCCCATATCATGTAGTAAATATATCTAAGGGCTCACAAATAACTGGTTGATAAACAATATCCATTATCTCAATTCATGGACATCGATAAGTTGCTTCAGTGGCAGAAACCTCTTAACAGATACCCTGTGGTTCAAATATAAATAAATATATCTCTAAAGTGAAACTTGATAATAGTAAGAAAACTGTAAACAATTTGTAAAATACATAAATTACTTTTAGTTTTTGTGATAACTAGCATTATTTGGCAAAATTTGCCAAAGCGTTTTCACAGTGAATATGCTGTGTGTACTGCTGGTGACCTTGTTTGCCAAATATTTCTTTGGAAAATTGCCTTAGGCTGGCTTAGGTGAATATTTTTTCCCCAAAGCCCCATGATGCTTTGTGAGGACAGCATGGCATTGCAGAGCTATAGCAGCCTTGCATAGAACTTTCAATTGGGCCTATTGTAAGATCACTGTCATCTTGACCTGATGAGTACTGTAGCTGGATTTTCATTCCACATTTATTAAAAACAAATCAAAAAAAACTTGCAGTATTTTCATTTGAGGGGTACATTCGTTTGCAATCCACTTTTAAGTTGTTAGTTGACGTTTGCTGGTTTACGAGTACTATCATGGTGGTGCTTAAATGATTGACGGCGGTGTGCAATATGTTTCTCCATTTCTAAATGAGCTTGTTTCACAACCATACCCCCACTCACCATGGAGGTGGTTTGCATTGGCTACTAGTGGGTCATCAATGAATTTAAAAAGGCAAAACTGAGTCGCGGAACCATAAAAGTTAAGAAACACTGTATTAGTTGATCATAATGCAAATTTTTGAGTATTGCCACTGGATATATGGCATTGACACAAGCATTACTAGCCTTTCCCCAGCTACAATTTCAAAACAAGTCTTGAAGGATCCCTTCCCCTCCCCCTCACATGTCAGAATGAGACCCCATCAAATAATATTAATAATGAAAGATATACTACTGTTTACAAGGCATTTATTTCTTTCTGGAAGAAAAAAGTGTGAAGCATCTGTACAGAAAAATGGAAAGTTGCGTCCGGAGACATGAATTTAAACAATGGAAATAACTAGACTCGCATTGCTGTTTATGGCATAGTCCCATGACTGGAGCTCTATTGAGTGGAATGATGTATATTTTATTTACTTATTGCTAGTTGGTGGCTGTCTGTTGTATTTTATTTGTGGTATTTGTTTCACATGTGTTTGTTTTTGTTTCAGGCAAGAGGGCACAGTGGTTAGAATAGCTGCCTTACAGCTCAGATCACGTCTTTGGCCTCAATAATTGGTCCAGCACATTTGGAAGATGCTTCCCTAGCCCATTGGGACACTTAAAAGCACATTACACAATTTTAATCCACTCTAAACTAGTTCAATTCCTCCTTTACATGTTTGAAAATTTTCCGAAAAGTATTCTGATTTCAACAAACACATGGCAAAGCAAACTCTGCAGGGCTTATCACTAGTGATAACTCACAAAGGATAAATTGTGTTATTATAATCTCACCATTTGTTTTCTGAGTGCACTTTCTCAATTATAGTAATGCCAAAAGCAGCCCTGAAAAGGGTGTTGGTCTATGTTACAGATCACTCTTAAACACACACCCACTGAAACTGGGCTAGTTAGCCTAACATGCATGTTTGCTAACTACTGTGACCCCTGAATAAATACAGTAATATTCCTCATCCCATAAAAGCCAAACATAGCTACTGACAAAAACATATTTCTTGCAGATCCATGAGTAGGCCTACAAAGCCAGATGTCACAGGTGGATATATAAAAAGGCTGCATTAAGAACCAACACATATACAGAATCTTTTAAGTAGAAGATGGCTAAACATCTGAAATTATTTTGCACCAGATGTTGACATGGCAGAAATCCATAAACTGCGGAAGAGGTGGCACTAAGAACAAGATGTTTCCCTTTGTGAGCATTAGAAGATTTTTGTTAGCCTGTCTGAAAAAAGGGGGAATCGCATTGTAATAAAAGACATGACATTTGAATGAATGGCACACCTCTGATTTTTCAAAAATGAAAGGATTACAGTTATAACTTTCACTTAAAGTTAAAAGCAGTTTGATAATTAACCATGTTTTTTATTTTTTGATAAAGTAGGGGAATAGGTCTGTTGACTTTTAAAAGCTTTCCACATTCAACTGTAATGTTCTCAAATATCATGTATTAAGCTTGTGTAATGATAATTATATCTTCTCAAGTGACTTTAATTTGACATTGCAGGAAAAAAAAGATCATAAAGTAAAACACCTCCTTAAATAGTGAAATAACAGCAGTGGCAATTTTGAGAGACAAAAACGTAGAAAGCTTAATGTACAGTATATTAGGTGCCATAACCCAGTACAACTGTTGATTTTACCAGGGAATGTAAATGATGCAAAGAATTCAAAGAAGTTGTGTCATGGAGGTCTCTTAAAAACCAAATAATAGTCTTCTGAGACAGAACTTTTGCAGTGAATTAAACAATACCCATGATTTCCTATGTAACAAATTCTGAAAAGTCCCTTTATCTAATACCAATTACTGCAGACAACAATAACTTAGCATGCATGAAAGATTAATTTGAGAAAATTATTAAAAAATCAACTGAAAAAGATATTCTAAAAGAACTAAAATATTTTGTAAGAACCACTGAAATAAGATTTTGTTTCCTATTGGGAATAGAAGGCAAACACATTTTGTGAAAAGCCAAATCTCCTCAATACAAAAATAAATAGGTACCTGATTTTGCAATCCACATATATTTTGTATATTATACGTCTTCTCCAAGAAAGATGTCAAATGTGTAACAAAAACTGAAGGCAACACTTTACACTGTGTGTCTCTTATTACAGTGTACTAGCAAGTACAGTGTAACAAGGCATTAATGTGTTAATGCTGCATATACCAGTCAAGGATCTCAGTGAATAAGAGCTCCTACTTCAAAGCTCCACAGACACTGATCTTTATAAACAAACAACCCAGGAAGTGATGTCTGAAAGTGCCCAGCCAGTTACAGAGTTCTACTTGAACATCTAAGAGCAGCCGAAAACCACTCAGTGTGTGATTGGGCATATGTATGTTTTTGAACATGTTAATGTACATCTGTTTTCCATGTGTTTTTCTGCTTATTGCCACATGTGAACATGTGTAGGTTTATGAATTTTCTTGCATAATTCACTATGCATTTGCTTGCCATTTTGGTTTGAACAAAGGCTCTCTAATAAATGAAAACACTGCTGCCATTTTCTATCATTTATTGACATTTTGCTGCTATTATGATACCTGCTTTGCTAATTATAATAAGCAATCATGGTGATGACCTTCCTGAAGATTCTCTGGAACCAGAAAAGGGTAACACTTTATTTTAGGTACTGCAAAATGCCCGTATTACTCATTTACTATTATATAACAAGACCTTACTTAACACTTCTTTGGGCCATCACAATACTGACAAAGCACCAGTAAAGTGTTTACTCATCTCTGTAATGTGACTTACTATTAAAACATCATTTTGGAGTGGTCTGAGATGACTTCACTTGGACACGTTTCTCTTGATACTACATATTCAGTATAAGTTCTGTGGAGCCTTCATATTAACTAATTCATTTTAGCATCGTGTCGATATGCCACCCTGCACAGAGATGAATAACCTATCTACTGATGTTTTATAACAAAAGTGTTATGTGTATACGTGTTATGAAGACAAAAAGAAGCCTTTGTTAAGGTCTTGTTACATAAAAGTAGATGAGTAATAGATGCATTTTTGCAGTACCAAAACTAAAGTGTTACCTAAAAATGATACTAAGTACATACATTTGTAGATATTGTGCACATATATCTGACCACATTAAAAAATAATATTTTTTTATAGTTTTGGGGAGTTTCTGTTTTATTTCAAGTTTAATTTCACATTTATGAACATAATATTTAGGAGTTTTGTTATATACAGTGCATCCAGAAAGTATTCACAGCGCATCACTTTTTCCACATTTTGTTATGTTACAGCCTTATTCCAAAATGGATTAAATTCATTTTTTTCCTCAGAATTCTGCACACAACACCCCATAATGACAATGTGAAAAAAGTTTACTTGAGGTTTTTGCAAATTTATTAAAAATAAAAAAAACTGAGAAATGACATGTACATAAGTATTCACAGCCTTTGCTCAATACTTTGTTGATGCACCTTTGGCAGCAATTACAGCCTCAAGTCTTTTTGAATATGATGCCACAAGCTTGGCATATCTATCCTTAGCCAGTTTCGCCCATTCCTCTTTGCAGCACCTCTCAAACTCCATCAGGTTGGATGGGAAGCGTTGGTGCACAGCCATTTTAAGATCTCTCCAGAGATGTTCAATTGGATTCAAGTCTGGGCTCTGGCTGGGCCACTCAAGGACATTCACAGAGTTGTCCTGAAGCCACTCCTTTGATATCTTGGCTGTGTGTTTAGGGTCATTGTCCTGCTGAAAGATGAACCGTCGGCCCCAGTCTAAGGTCAGGAGCGCTCTGGAGCAGGTTTTCATCCAATATGTATCTGTACATTGCTGCAGTCATCTTTCCCTTTATCCTGACTAGTCTCCCAGTTCCTGCTGCTGAAAAACATCCCCACAGAATGAAGCTGCCACCACCATGCTTCACTGTAGGGATGGTGCCAGGTTTCCTCCAAACGTGATGCCTGGCATTCACACCAAAGAGTTCAATCTTTGTCTCATCAGACCAGAGAATTTTCTTTCTCATGGTCTGAGAGTCCTTCAGGTACCTTTTGGCAAACTCCAGGCGGGCTGCCATGTGCCTTTTACTAAGGAGTGGCTTCCGTCTGGCCACTCTACCGTACAGGCCTGATTGGTGGATTGCTGCAGAGATTGTCCTTCTGGAAGGTTCTCCTCTCTCCAAAGAGGACCTCTGGAGCTCTGACAGAGTGACCATCGGGTTCTTGGTCACCTCCCTGACTAAGGCCCTTCTCCCCTGTTCGCTCAGTTTAGATGGCCGGCCAGCTCTAGGAAGAGTCCTGGTGGTTTCGAACTTCTTCCACTTACGGATGATGGAGGCCACTGTGCTCATTGGGACCTTCAAAGCAGCAGAAATTTTTCTGTAACCTTCCCCAGATTTGTGCCTCGAGACAATCCTGTCTCGGAGGTCTACAGACAATTCCTTTGACTTCATGCTTGGTTTGTGCTCTGACATGAACTGTCAACTGTGGGACCTTATATAGACAGGTGTGTGCCTTTCCAAATCATGTCCAGTCAACTGAATTTACCACAGGTGGACTCCAATTAAGCTGCAGAAACATCTCAAGGATGATCAGGGGAAACAGGATGCACCTGAGCTCAATTTCGAGCTTCATGGCAAAGGCTGTGAATACTTATGTACATGTGCTTTCTCAATTTTTTTATTTTTAATAAATTTGCAAAAACCTCAAGTAAACATTTTTCACGTTGTCATTATGGGGTGTTGTGTGTAGAATTCTGAGGTAAAAAATGAATTTAATTCATTTTGGAATAAGGCTGTAACATAACAAAATGTGGAAAAAGTGATGCACTGTGAATACTTTCCGGATGCACTGTATATATGTAAAAGAATTAAATTATCCCTAGATGTTTTATTTTCAATTTCATTTTGACACAGTTTAGAATATGTAATATCTTATTTAATTAATTACACACCACTATGTTGCTTTTGAGAACATTTTATTTGTTGTTGCTGTCATGTGACAACTGAAAAAGTGCAACTCATGATGTCCTCATTGCAGTGGTATTAAGGTTGATGACATACACTTCCCAGTTGTCCAAGTTTGTACAAAAATGTTGAAATGTGGCTACTGTTTTGCTTCTGTTTTGGTGTAAAAAACCTCAAACTTTGGCAATTAAATCTTTGACTCTGAGTTTTGTTTTGTGTGTTGGGTTATTTATAATTTATTTATTTATAGATATATATATTTTTTTTTTGTGACTTCAGGCTTGACATTCACACAGAACTTGACCACAAATTTAGTAGAGTGTTTATGGCTTTAGTTCACATTATTGTTGCCCTGATCTTGATCATTCATCTGTTTTTTGTTTTTTTTTTATTATTTTGATTTCAGCTCTTGATAATAATAATAATAATAATTCTTTGCATTTATATAGACCCTTTCCATTACTCTTGTTGCTTGCCATTCTATTTGAATCTCTGGCAGAATAATTTTGCACTATTGGTTCATGAAGGCCCACTTCCTTGCTCAACATTCAATGGCTGAACTCAGCAGAGAGAGAGTTCTACTTTCAGCAGAGAGTCCATGCTTGGAGTGCCTAGCAGAGTGAATGTGTTCAGCCTAATTTTCAGTAGAAAGTTAAGAGTTGTTGCTAGGGAATGGTGAAGGATGCGCTTCCTATATTGTTCAGTGTCTAGCTGAAAACATGTGGTAAAAGGCACAAAATATTTTATTATTTGCTTTCATTTCAACCGACCCTTTCTGTTGGTGGATGAGCAGAAAATAAGCAGCATGTCCTCTGTAGTGAGATGAACAAGGGCCATAGAATATAATTGATTTTACAGGTTTGCAGCAGATTCCCAGTGTTATTTGGATGCTGAAATGCCACAGGGGAGTGAAGATATGTGAAAGGACTGCTCTAGTCTTGGTTTAAATTGGTTTTATTATCTATTCTATTATTTCTATTTCCGCCAAACAGTTGCTATCAGGGTTAAGTCTTTCACTAAGGTAGAATCAATCAAACATTCTTCAGGCCCATTTTTTATTTATTATTAACTAGCTGTCCCCCACAGCTCTGCCCACATAGTAGTGAAACAGGACAAACTTTAAAAATCAATACAATTTAAAAAAAAAAAAAGGAATAATTTGTATTGAGAAGTATTTATATTGATAGCTTTTGTATCTGGGGGCCTCTTGATATACAGTATTTTTGGTTTTGCTATCAGGGGTGAGAATGTAGCTGTGATCTCTTTGCCAAAAATCTAAAAAGTTAGCAAGATATCTCTGGCCAAGTGGAAGGTAGGTACGCTCCAAAGTCAAACGTTGCCACTGTATCTGATTGTGTTTAGCTCTAATGGGAGAGTGTCTCCCGCGTGGGGAGAAGAGCATGTGGCCGTGATATCTCTGCCAATGAACAGGTACCACCTAAAAAAACATGTAGCTGTGATCTCTCTCTCAAAAACATCAAACGTTACTTTTTAACAATCTGTAGATGATAATATCTGCTGATAAAAAAGGTATCGCTAGCTGAGCAGGGGCAAGAGGTAGAGCGACTCGAACAGAAGCTGGCACGTGAGTGAGGAGGGCCCCGTCCGGCTTCATACTCCTGAGGTCCACTTCCCCCTCCCCTTGGCCCGCAGCCTGTCTCTTGGATTCGCACAAATAAATTGGTGCCACAACCGAACTACTAGAAAAATCGCAAAATCAACCGGAATGTTCAAGGAAATTACAGAAAAAAAAACAATCTAAATCTATTAAGTAGTTCTCTCATGAAAAGTGGACAGACATGCAGACAAACAGATATTGTATTTTATATATATAGTATAGTACAGTATATATGTATTTATATATATAGAGATGAGCAATATTGGAGTCACCAGTAATGACTTCCCAATTTTTTTGGTATTCTAAAGATCCTGTCATCAATATACTTATTTCAACAGCCATCAAGTGTTCCCAGCAATACAAGGTAATTATCATGAAATTCCCATCTAAATCACAAAATAAAGGCAAGCACAAACTTAATTATGTTTTTTAAGTATTTTTTTATCCAACCTGCATTGTCTTACACTGGTTAACATTATGATGTAAGGCAACTAAGGCCTGAGGCTGGAAAATACTTCTTGTGCACCTCTCTTTACTGTAAGTTACGCCCAGTTTATAATTAAATTGATCATTTTTTCCAGTCAGCACCAAATATACATCTGATATCATTATTGCTTAACTCTTCTGACAGGCTGTTACAAAATATAATAATTAAATATTTAATATTGTATGCTGTGTCTACTGTCAAAGTTTTAAATAATATAACAAAGTCTGAAATAGTTTTATTGTTCTGATGAATAATATAAGTCCTTCATTCAGGCACCTAAAAGACAGCCCATAAGCACAGGACGGAAGTCTGCTATCATAGCCCCCATTATATACTGACTTCATTCACATAAGTGGTTTTGCCATGAGCAGAGAAATAATGAAAGCTTTCCTGTAGTGGTCAGTAGGCAACAAAGGTGGCTGGAACTGAAAAAAATCAAAGTGCATTCACTAAAAACAAAACAGCTAACAGCCATCTGGATAAACTCTACACCAGAACCTCTTCAAACACAAATTCAACCTACTGGATTCAGCCTTACACAGACTGGCGGTGAAACATTACCAAGGGAAACAGTTCAAAAATTAAAATTGACATGCTTTTGTTCGTGTATGGTGCACATAGGATCATTATGCGCTCCTCTCCTGGTCTGGCTCAAAACTCACTCATTGTAGTGTTTGATGGCGTGAGAAGGAGTGGTTTGCTTCCTTCCATATTATCACTGTGTCTCACTTATTGTGTGTATCTTCCCATATGTAGTTTATACATATCTTTTCTGTATCTGTCTGTAATGGTGTTGTACAAGTGGGTATGTCTGCCTCTGCCTCTGCTGTAACCTTTTGTATTGATCTGATCCCCCACCCCTGAAAATACCCTTCTGTAGACACTTAGTTTGTGTCTAAATGTGCTGATGTACTAATGGATTGGAATTTTTTTATGTTTATATATAGAGTACGTATTACCGAGTAGAAGCAAAACCAAGTTGTTACTTAAGGGGCAAGAGGTTGTCTAGACAATATAGACTATTTAAAGCTATTCGTGATCTTAAGAAAGCATTCTTCATATCAGAAAATGGTCTACTGTAAACCACCTTGGTGAAGGTGCCTAGTGCTTGCCCCAGCAGATTAGGTTAAAAGCCTTCAAGTAGACACCTCTTGAATTACTCAGTAAATAAGACATTAAGCGAGGTAAACTGCGGCACCATCTTAATTTAAAATAATTTATCTTTAACGACAGACAGACAGACAGACAGATAGATAGATAGATAGATAGATAGATAGATAGATAGATAGATAGATAGATAGATAGATAGATAGATAGATAGATAGATAGATAGATAGATAGAACTTTATTTGTCCTCAGTGGGAATCTGGCTTTTTAAATATGAATAATAATACTAGAGGCTTTATAAATAAATAAATATATAAAAAGGTAGATAAGTAAGTAAATAAATAACTATACACATATACTTTGGTCTGAATACAGAACAGAATGACTATAAAGCAAGGCAATTCAAAAGGAAGAAGTGTTATGGAAGGACTGTAGCAAGTGAAAATGAAATACATACAATACAGCCTTGAAATGTGATTCACCTAAATCAGTGTTTTTTAAACTGTGGGTCGTGACACATTTTGGATTATAAGACATCTCTAATTGGGTCATGCTGAGTTGTGAATTATAAGAGAAGAGAATGAGAAAGGGTCGTGAATGGTTTGCTGAAAGCCCTCCAATGGGTTGCTGCTTGTATGGCTGAAACAAACCCCCTGAACACAGTTTGTTGGCAAATCTTCAAGGACAACAGCACGTCAGTCTGTGGTGATTCTAAAAGTAGATCTACCCCTCCCAGACAATTTCCAGGGGAACAGTACAGTGATCGTCCGCTGTTCCGTGGCATTTATGGTTCGTGAAGACAAGAAAAATTATCAAAAAATAGGCAAAATTGGGTTGCAAGAAAAAAAAAAACTTTAAGAACCACAGACCTAGATAATGAAAAACAAGATTTTTTGATTACAGAAAATAATATATACTTCATTTTTAGACAATGATTCCATTTATCATCTTCTAGGTCTTAAAAGTCTCTCAGAAGCATTTGTGTTTAACTTGTGAAATATTTGATTTAAGAAATTTATAGAGACATGAAAACTCAAACATACATGCTAAGTCTGGTATACGGCACATGAAGTAAATAATTTTTGAACAAGCTAAACACGTTTGAATTTTGCAAAATCAAAGCAAAGATCCAAACTATGAATTAAAATATTTTTTTTTTGTCTGAGTACGACAAGGGACACATTTCTAGAAATAGATACAAAAGCTGACACTCTCATCTAATTCATTTAAAACTGACAAGGTCTCTTTAGTCAATGAGGGAAATCTTCAGTTTCCTTAGAAAACAGATGGAAAGATTAGAGGAGGACAAATAGAAGAAGAGTGATGTAGAAAAATATTCATATACAAACCTGAGAAAGAACAGCACAGAGTGCCGCATAAGAAGCTATTCCTGGAAGCATGAACCGAGAGGTACTAAATAAGACATCATGGCAATAATTACTAGATTAACACTTTTATCTGCTTTTTCTTTTTTACTGTCTTTTGCTTAGATTAAATGGGGTACTGGCAAGTCCCAAACACTTTATGCTCTCCCTTCTTTCATTTCTCATTACAAGATAGAAACATAGGTGTAAGGACATGTTCATGTCTTTGCATCTCATATATCTGAGATATATGCAATTAAAAGTTAACAAATTCATTGGAAATTATTTTTCAAGTAAAATAAAACAGGAAGAATATTAATTATGTATTGCTAAAAATAAAAAACGTAATAAGCAAATGTCTCTCTATTATAAAAGAAAATCTGTAGATGAAACAAAACTATTGCCAAGAGATTTTTTCAAGTCCCGCCATCCTCTCAACCATTTCCGGTTAATGCTCACAGTTCCTATGCACTCAGCTCTTATAAATTTGTACATTTTCCTCACTTTTAAGTTCCCAATAAAAAAATGATTTATTATGTGCAAATCTTATTGAAGAATTCATCCCAAAGGCTTATCAAAAGAAGAAATGATTACACAGGCAATCCTAGTACCGAGAAACGATGAAGTCAAACAAATTAACTTGAAAACTGTCGATCAGTTACACGGTAGATTGGTTAAATGCGTATCAATAGACTATGTGAAAGATGAAAACATCAACTTACAATATTCCGTAGAATATCTACAATCGTTAATACCATCTGGTCTCCCACCGGCAGAATTACTGTTGAAAGAAGGATGTATCATAATGTTATTGCGTCACACTCTTAAAAATAAAGGTGCTAAAGTTGTTCTTCAGAGCGATGCCATAGGGAACTATTCATTTTGCCAAAAGAACCATATACCTGAAGGATCCAGAAAGAAGTTTTACTTTTTTAGATTTTTAACAAGTTCAATAAATAACCATGAATAGATGATAACAAATTTGATAAAATTATTCTCTTTACATACAATAACAAAGGCAAACCTTAAGTTTCCTTGACCTGTCAGTATCCTGCTAAGTAGCCTACTCTGCATAAAATATTTTTGTTTTCTCCACATATTAGAACCTTTTCAAAGCTCAAAGAACAAATTTCATATGTAAAGAGCCCAACCCAGAATGAACTAGTTCTTTGTCAAGATGTCCCATCCTGGTATCAGGAGTATTTTATAATAGCAAATAGACAAAAAAAAGAATAGCAATGTATTTGTAATGGTTGGTGAAATTAGTAAACCTTGATATACATCTAGATGAAATTTTATTTAATATACCACATCAGCATGTATAACAAGAGAAGTCTGTGATAAAATAATGCTAATCAGCCTTGCTTTAAATATTAACAAGCCATGAAGCAGACAATACATTACCCAAGAGATGATTCTAGAGTTTTAGAAACCTGTACCCAAATTCTCCATAATTAATAGTAGATCTGTTTATTTTTTACAATTTTAAGAAGAAAAAATCCTGTGATAGTATATGCTTCAAATTATAAGAATCAAAGTACTGTGTAAGGCAGATACCACTCTGTTAAGAAGGCATATTTTAAAACTGATTGTAAGAATATGTAAAAGATGAAGATATTTGATCACACTCCATACTTTGAAACAACATTATGATTAGCTGACGGTTAGAAGAAAACATTGAAAACAGCCTAAAAATAAATAATTACTCATCCTGTAATGGTTTTACACTACTCATATTTAAACATACCCTTTTTGCCCAAAGTATGGGAACTTCTAACAACTTCTTTTGTAGATGGGATGTGATGACATAATGTCAGATGACTTGTGTGTCATGTAACTGGAAACAAGCATAGTAACGCTAAATAGCATGGAAGTACAAATCTGGATAGTAAAATGTCCCAAATACTAGAGCTATCATGACTGCTGTCACAAAAGCTCTAGTATACTGTACATCTTAAACTGGATTAATCATCATTCAAGGATAGAGATGTCAAGGAGAGCGCAGCATCACATGCTGCCACCAGGCACATAACAAATGAGGAGATCCATTTGCCCAATGATGCTTATGAATGTGCTTTTGTGGCATACATTTGTGGTATAATGTAACGTGGTGGATTAATGGATGCTGGAACATTGTTATATTGATAATGATCAAATTAGCTAGAAAAGGTGCCTGCTTTTATATATTTAGAAAGTGATTTTAATTGAGTTTTTATTTGCTCCATCTCCTGGATTCATAAGTAAAGAAAGATACAATAAAATCTAGAAAATATTGTTGATTTACAATGTAAAGTATTTTTCTATGTTAAACATACAGGTTATATTAATTGGCAACTCTAATTTGTCACAATTTGAGAACATGGAGGTGTGTCTGTGAATGGGGACTGCCAGTCTGTCATGGCTGTCAGAATAGGCACCAGTACATCACTACCCTGTATAGTAACACTCAGTTTAAGAAATGTATGGATGGAAGAATTGTACGCAATAAAACTCCCTCCTGATTTTACTTTCATCAGCTTCCAGCTGTAGAATTCTGGAATTAATTAAGAGCCTGAAGCAGATGATCCATGCACCATGCACTCTGACATAATACCTGTGCCTACTTCCAAGTAATTGCTACTGTATAAAGAACGTACTGTACACATTAATATTACTGTACATATAATTAGAATGCTTATGTGAAAATGAGGCAAAAATAGCCAAGAAGAGCTGAAGCAACTTCATTTTAGATGCAACATAATAGCATGAATCACACAGGCTATTACAAAACAAATCCTGTGCTAACATTGTTATATGAGCCAGGCTTGTGAAAGCAGAAAACTGGCGGTTAACAGTGCGTCAATGAGAAAATCTGACACTTTAAATCTGACGCTTTGTGACAAGGCTTTTAAATGCACATTTCAAATTTTATGATTTTCTGTGAATGCTCCTGAGCTGAACAGTAAGATGACCACCATGACAAAATCTGTGGATTATGAAACTAGGGTTTTTTCTGAGAAAGAGAAGTTGAATTTCACTTCCATCCAAAGGAAAAAAATAACATTACTCTAGCTAGTGGGCTGCATTTAATCTGATGGTTGCATGGTAGATGGGTGGATGTTTGGTTTATATGTAAAAGTGTCCTGCAGTGTATAGAGATGCAACACTCCAGCCCAGATTTCTGTTTGTTCTCAATGCTCACAGGGTTGACTGTGGTTTGCCGTAACCCAAAATTGGTTCAGGTGGGTATGAAAGTGGATGTAAATACTACCAATTCACATTTATCTGTTACATATAGTGTAGCAGCATTAAACAGACAGAGAGAGAGAGTTGGGGCACCTCAAAGAAGAACATGGTATACTTGTTGGCCAAAGGGAAAAATAAGAAGCAAGACAAAAAAGCAACAAGGTATGAATGGCTTTCCAGATGGTAGTCAGAGGTAGACTGAATTGAAGATGGTGGTATTGCCCTTTAAGAGGAAGCCAGACCAGATGGGGTAGGTTCAGGAGATGACATCCCGGAAGTGGTGTTAGGTAGAATTGCAGTCGTCCGATCTGTAGGAAGAAAAGGAGGAAAAGTATTAAGTGGCAGTGCCTTGGTTTGGGTGGAATTATAACTAAATGAGCCCTCAAGTTGCCTCCTGAGTACACATGTGTGACAACAGATATAAAAACTGTTATTTTGTCATACAAATTAGTGTCAACACATTTTTTTAACCTCATTTTCAATGATAACCCTTCCTTTGACTCTGAGCTGGATAGATAATAAAGTGGATTGAATGTTCATTGATACAGTTTCATGTTAAAATAAGCAAGTGCTACTATTAAAGTAATGAAATAATTACAAACAACCTAAAAAGATGAATGAAAATTTGAAGCTTATGCTTACAAAGTTCAGCACCTGATATAAGAATGGTGGAGGCCTTCATTGCCAAAGAGAGAAGGCCTCAGACTATGTGATCCATCCTTTGTGAGTCCATGGACTGCTGTGAAGGTGGTGACTAAGCCTGGAAAGTGTAGATAAAAGGGTGTGGGGGGGGTCATTATTTTAAATGTAACACACACACATAAGGCCATCACAAGGTCTACTCATGCACACACCCAAATTTTCACAGAGCTGGTTTTCATTTAAAATACGTATCTCTGTGGTTGTGGGAGGAAAATGTAGACTCCACACAGAAAGCAACTAGCTTTCCTGGATCTGTTGGATCCATGAGGTAGCAACACTATCTACTCAGTCAATCAGTCAGTCAGTTAGTCAGTCATTGTCCAACCCGCTATCCTAACACAGGGTCACGGGGGTTTGCTGGAGCCAATCCCAGCCAATACAGGGCGCAAGGCAGAAACAAATCCTCGGCAAGGCACCAGCCCCCCGCAGGACACTATCTTTTCTATTTTTTAAGTAAAAATATTTTAAAAATTTGACTGTGTACCTATTTTCATTATGAGGCAGTGAATTTAATATACTGTTTAGAAAAATTCAGAAGTTCTGAAAGATATAAAACTTGCCATTTGATTGTGGTGGTGGGAATGGAGGATGAAATGACAACCAATCAAGTGTCCCATTTCTGTATTTGAAATTACTTTGCACTGTGGCCGGGCTAGCCTCATTTCAAGCAAAGTTCTGTTTTCAATTTTTGATAACATGATGTGAACACCCCCAAGGAGGATTATTCTCAAAAATGGATTAACAATATAGATTATACTCACGTTACTCTGTCCAGGACAAAGCTTGCCAATCTTACCACAATTACAAAAATTAATAGTGGCATAGTGGTTAGTGCTGCTGTGGTACAGCCCTGGAACTTCTAGAATTCTAGAAATCAGGTTCACATCCTGGCCCAGCCGCTGTCTGTGCTCTTCCTGTTTTTTTGTTTAAATGTCAAAGACATGAATGATAAGTTAAACAGTGACTCCAAATCTGAGACTGGCCTATAATAGAAAGATACACATCTCAGGGATGGTTCCAGATTTGCACTCAAGCCTGCTGGGATATCTCATGAAACCCTGCACCTGGACTGAACGAATGTATTCATCTATGGATCTGGGTCATCACAAAACAATTTACCAATAGGATAGTGTGTTGTCTTCAACCTGTTCATGCACTTCATAATTTTTGTTACATCCACATCTTGATCACTGGCTAAACAATTATTAAAATGGAAATGGAAGCAGGATTAGTTTTACAACTAATGGAAACAGTTGGGCCAACTGAGTGGAGCAGATGTTTATGGCAGGAAGCTGTGGAGTGACAAATATCATGGAAAGATGGTTCAGTTTTGTGGTCAAACTTACAAAAAATGAGGAATTAGGAAAAAATAAGAATCTGACATAAAATGCTGAGTAATGACAAGAAACATTTTACCATGCCGAGTTGAAGAGGAAGGATAATATGTGAGAATGTGTCCAAATTTCAGTTTAACAAGAAAGTTTCTAATGGTTGTTGATGATGACAAAATGTTGCTATTAAATCAAAACTTCATCATTTTGTACCATTTAAACTTGTCATGCTTTAATTATAGTAGAGCAAAATTATGTTTTGTGATTAGAGGTGGCAGACAGTGATTAGTGTTTTTGGTGGCTTCCATCTGGAAATCAAATCTAAGGTTTATTATCTAAGCAATGTTTACACTTTCTCTTTTTGTTTTGTGTGAATTTTCTCTGAGTACTCTAGTGTTCTCTTAGTGGACTTCTTTGAAGGACTGAGGTCAAGTAGCTAAGACATTCTAAGTGCATGCAGATTAATAATCTATATATATAATTCACTAAACCAGAAGACAAGTAGCCAACCATGGAAAGCACGCCGGAAGGGGCGTGGATTCACTAAACCGCAGACAAGTAAGACGCCAATGGCGCACGCAGGAAGGAGCCACGGCCACCAACTCTTAGACCATTGGATACAACGAAAAAATCACAGCCACGCCCACCAACTCGGACACGACGCCTCGAAAAACATGCCGTCATTTCTGTTTGTCTGTGCCACAGTCCACTTGCAGCTCTGAGCCACGTTGACTTTTCATTAGTCAACCTCAGTGGAATCTTGGTTCACACAGAGGCTGCGCCAGAGAGAGACAGAGGCACACACAGGCAGCGCGAGAGAGAGAGCCGCACGCACACACAGGCAGTGACAGAGACACACAAAGAGGCAGCGCCAGAGAGACAGAGGCACACACACACACACACACACACACACACACACACACACACACACACACAGAGGCAACGCCAGAGAGAGACAGAGGCATACACAGGCAGCGCGAGAGAGACAGCCACGCACACACACAGAGGCAACGCCAGAGAGAGACAGGGGCACACACAGGCAGCGCGCGAGAGAGAGCCACGCACACACACAGAGGCAGCGCGAGAAAGAGCCGCACACACACAGAGGCAACGCCAGAGAGAGACAAGCGCACACACAGGCATCGCGCGAGAGAGAGCCACGCACACACACAGAGGCAGCGCCACAGAGAGACAGAGGCGCACACAGGCAGCGCAAGAGAGAGCCGCGCAATCCTTTAAAACTGAAGTTAAAACACAATGAAGGAAGCAGTCTTTAAAAACCAATAAGCCCTGTGCCTCTTTTTCATTAGCGTCTCACCTGCTTCAGGCCCTGCAACAGTCGAGACGCTCTCTCTGCAGCTGACCTTCTCTGTGCCTGACTCCACTACTGTCAGTCGCCTGATTAAAAATGGCCTTTTCAAGGTGGCCTTTCATGGACCCGCTATACCACAGGAACACATTGCCTTCGAGCCTGCTCTCGATCACTCTAACGTACCGGCTTTCTCTCTCTCTCCTCACTCGCTCACACACTGCACAGGGGAGAAATGCCCGAAGCACGAGTCTACCCGGAAACCGTTTCAGCCACACTTCCATGCCCCTCGCTACACTGTGAGTGCGATGATTATTTATTTAAAAATGGGCTTTTGAAGGGGAGCCGTGCACCCGCTATACCACAGGATCACCTGTGACATTGCCTTCACATTGTTTTCCTTTTATTTATAATCCTGTTGAGCAGATCAGACACCCAGGCAAACAACACTGAATAATCAATAGCTACAACTACCTTGCCTGCCCCCACTCCTCACCTGAGTCGGTTTCGTCTCTGTTCAGCAGTGTTTGCCAAACTCGGTCCTGGTGAACCCCTGTGGCTGCAGGGTTTTGTTCCAACCAGATTCCTAATCATTAATGCCGGTGAAACTCATCCGGGATAAGTCGGTTTTTCAAACGCAGCCGTGTAGCAGATTAGTCTAGCAAGATGTAATAATCCGAGATGAATGCACACCCTCTCGCTGAGTGAAAAGCCAATATATATTGAGTCTACAAAACATGATCAGCAAGTCTTTGATAGGCTGCAACAAAATGATGAAAGAACGGGCGCATTTTTTTCACACAAGCTGAGTGGGTGGGTGTTAGTTAGTTAATTAGCAACTTGAAGGATTTCAAGATATAATATACATAAGAGGTAACACTGCAAAAGCGGCACAAACCAGAAAAGACAGCTGGCAAAAAGTGGCTGACAAATTAAACGCGTGTGCATTGTACTTACTGAAAGCAGCGTTACGGATTTTGCAAATGTTCATTTTTTTCCCTCTGCTTAAAAAACATTGAAAAAGCGGCGCGGATTGGTTTGCAGCGTGTAAAACAGTTTGTTTGTCGCGGATAATTTGCTATCCACACAGGGAGGAACTGCGAAGCGAACCCACAATCTTCCACTGTCTCCTTACTGCAAAGCATCCGTACTACTACAGCGCCACAAGGCAGTTAAAGAATGCACCGGGCCACATGTTCATTTTTTCCCCTGTGCTTAAAAGACATTAAAAAACTGTTTCTCAACTGTGACTCCGGAACAACTCAGTACGCGAAAAGCGGCCAGAATCGCAAACAACAATGAAAACTCTACGTGACTCACAGGTAGTGATGGGCCGCTCGATACTCAGGTTTCGACACTGTGTCGAGCTTTCGAAGCACTGCAGATTTTAATACTTGATCGAATAATGACATCTGTGATTTAAGGATTTCACATTTTCTTTCTCAAATGTGCTTACCTATATCATGGCAAAGTACAGGAATAAACCTTTATTTTCTGTCTACTCCGTTTAATTAAGACAGAGCAAAGAAAACATTTAAGGCTATTAAATGTGATCTCAAGAAAAGATCAGGGTTAATTATAATACTAATAACAGGAGTGATTATAATGATACAGTGCAAAAGTAAATACTAATTGAAAGAGCCGGGAATGCACGAGGTGAGGCGTCTTATTTTGTTTAACTCTTGCTATCGTATAGTGCATTCTGCCTGTCGGCGTTAGTTATATTTATATTTTTTAGACATCACATACTACAAGCTGCTGACGAACCCTTCTCTTCGTTGTCAGTCTGTAGCTACGAAAAAATAAAAGCAATACGACTTTTAACAGACGTCATTGAAGTGTATCATAAGTTTCTGTAACGTTAATGAAAATGGCCAGGAGGTGTCACGAGAGAGGTGAGTGTCAAATGCTTCGAAGCTTTGATATGATTTCCGACACAATTGCTTCAAACGTGTTGATGCTTCGCGAGGCTTCACCCCACCCATCACTACTCACAGGTTACTGAACGAGAAATCAGCAGACTAGCATGACGGATGGGGCGTAATGGGCGTCCTTCCCCTCTCCTCCGGATTTTTCAAATGTTAATTTTTTCCCTGTGCTTAAAAATCATTTAAAAAGCAGCCTGATTATGCGGCGTATGGTACGCCGCGGGTTGGCTAATAATAATAATAATAACTAGCCAACCCGCGGCGTACCATACGCTGCATAATTATGTATTGATGGGTGAACACTTCCTAAAAGACACAGCTGTCCAAATGGGGGGGATTTGAGGATACGACTGTAAGTGAATGAAAAGATGGAACTCTGGAGAGAGCAACATACAATTGTCCGTGACTGAAAACTGGAGGACTGCCGCCACGCCACCACCTCCCAGAGCAAGAGACGGGGCTGGACGGCGGTCGGGCACGAAGGGCGGAACGGGGGGAGAGGAGAAGGATGCCCATTCCGCCCCGGCCCCCCCCCCCACCAGGTTCACCTACGGAAACCTTGTTACAACTTTTACTTCCTCTAGATAGTCAAGTTCGATCATCTTCTCTGCGCTCCGCCAGAGGCCGTGAGCGACCGATCCGATCCGAGGACCTCACTAAACCATCCAATCGGTAGTAGCAACGGGCGGTGTGTACAAAGGGCAGGGACGTAAGCTTATGACCCACACTTACTGGGAAATCCTCGTTCATGGGGAACAATTGCAAGCCCTGGTCCCCATCACGAATGGAGTTCAACGGCTTACCCACACCTCTCGGCGCCAGGTAGACACATGTTGATCCAGTGTAGGCGCGTGCAGCCCCGGACATCTAAGGGTATCACAGACCTGTTATTGCTCAATTGTCCCTCTAAGAAGTTGGACGCCGACCGCTCGGGGGTCGCATAACTATTTAGCAGGAGGGAGTCAAGTTTCAGCTTTGCAACCATACTCCTCCCGGAACCCAAAGACTTTGGTTTCCCAGTTGGCTGCCCGGCAGGTCATGGGAATAACGCTGCCGGATCGCCAGTCGGCATCGTTTATGGTCGGAACTATGACGGTATCTGATCATCTTCGAACCTCCAACTTTCGTTCTTGATTAATGAAAACATTCTTGGCAAATGCTTTCGCTCTCGCTCGAATTGTTGGTGGGTGGGGCTCTGTGAGTTGGTGGGCGTAGCTCCGTCATGTGTATCCCATGGTCTCTGTCTTAGTGACTTGTTGGTGGGCGGGGCTTTGTGAGTTGGCGGGTGTGGCTCTGTCTTGCGTACTCCATGGGTGTCTTGCATGCTCCATGGGTGTTCGTATCCCATGGTCAGGCGATGTGGTGGATCATATATAGAAAAGTAGCCATAACCGAAAAGAACAATGAAAAGTCAATGTGGCTCAGAGGTGCATGTGGATTGTAGCAGAGACGAAAGCGACTGGGGCGGTGTTTGGTGAGCTCTTGCGAGCGGGCACATGACCAGGCAGTGTGTATGCTTCGAGAGCGAGGGTGGACGCGGTAGGACCATCCAAGAAGAAACATGTTTGTTGCGGATGTGAATCACTGTATGCAGCGTGTAAAACAGTTTGCGAGGGGTATCCCATGGTCTTAGAGTTGGTGGACGGGTCTCTGTGAGTTGGTGGGCGTGGCTCTGGCTCTGTCTTGCGTGCTCCATGGTTGTCTTGCGTGCCTAAGTCGTGCCTTAGTGAATTATATATATAGATAATAATAATAATAATAATTACATTTATATAGTGCTTTGCTAACATACTCAAAGTGCTTTACATAGTTGGGAGTCAATTCCATCACCACCAGTGTGTAGTATGCATTTGTATAATGACATTCTTGTGTCAGTATGCTCACTTCAAATTAGCTATTAGGTGGTGAAGGGGTGAGAGATATAGACAGAAGATAGTGCAGGGCCAGAATGGACATGGGAAGGATGGGCAATTTAGCCAGGACATCAGGATACACCCTATTCTTTTGAAAGATGCCTAGGGATCTTTTCTGTCCACAGAGAGTCAGGACCTCGGTTTTACGTCTCATCCGAAGAACAGTACAGATTTTTACAGCAGAGTTCCCATCACTGCACTAGGGTCTAAACACAGAAAACAGGGTAAGGCCCTCGAAGGGCCTCACCAACACATCTTCCATGAGCAGCCCAAGCATTAACCTAGATGGTCTCCCATCCAAGTATTGACAGTGCCAAAACAGACTTAAATGATGATTCAAATCTGCCAGCAAGAATTACATCTGCTCCATGACTGGTTTCTTTTAAACACTCCATGTTGCCATTATATGCTTTCGCTTATGGCAGTGCTGTAAGCAAAAAAAAGTATGTTTGGAAAGTGGATGAATTAATAGACAAAGGTTTTTGGCTCCGATTAGTTAATTGTTCAAATATGTTTTTAAAATCTATCTCATAATTTTAAAAGAAACTGTGCAGGGCCTTCATGCTCACAATTAATTGAATATATAAACTTAATGAGAAATATATTCATCTAACCAGGAAAGATGGGGTAATTTCTATTACAGGGTCTAAGGGAGAAGAATCTTATGTTAGCACAAACTTGCACAACTAGGGACCAACTGTGAAGGGGACTCCAGTCAATTGGCACTGACACACACACACACTCACAATTGCAATATAGAGATGTGGATGTGTGTAGGGTGTTAGAGGATGCAAGACTGTGGTGGTTACCTTTCATTTAGACCTAAGACACCAAAGGAGTGAGGTAATGTTTACCACTGCATCACCAGCCCATCAACATCTAAAGGAAAGAATATTCATTTTTAAAAATTGCTTATCCCATTCAGGATCATGCCAGCAAGTTATCCAACCTAGTGTTCTCTAACTTTTACTTTTTTAAAACGTTTTTGGAACATTGTGTGTCAATTGGACTACTTTAATAATTTTCACTTACTGTAAATCATTTCTTCTATTTCTTTAAATGCATGGATAAATAATTTAAACCACCAATTAAACAACAAGATAAATTGTTCATGTGTAATGTTAGGGTCACTCGGAGCTGCACCACAAAGTGGAAAAGATTTTTGGTATATTTACTCAGGTGAAAAAATTGATTTAAACCTATAAGGAAGCTAAATTAGACAAAACTGATTACTGTCACGTATCAGCACTGGCTGGGTTTTCCAGTCACCCTGGCCCTTAGTGAGTTGTGATTGCAGGAGTGAGTGCGTGTTTCAGTGTGTGCATGAGTACATATTCTGATGGACAGAAGGTCACCCTGTAGGGTTATTTCCAGCCCTGCACCACCTGATGCCAGGAAAGACTCCAGCATCCCATGACTCGGAATTGGATTAAGTGGGTTTAAGTATTTCTAGTACTAGTCTGTTATGATGCAGAGGATTGACACATTGCGAACACAGAACTTCAATGAGTTTCACTGGTAATGAGTTCATGTGCCAATGGAGGAAGCCAGATCATATGACCCTAGGAAAACTCTTTATAGGTCCCAGGGAAGCGATTATGTTCTCCTTGGAGTAAAGAGAGGCACCCAGCGTTTGTTTAGCTTAGGCAGCTGGAGAGGCCAACTTGTTCAGTGCACATATTCCCTAAGGCAGGAAAAGCTTGTTTCATTTGGAGTGTTTGCCTTAGTAAAGGCCTAATAAAGGACTACCTTGGATTTTTAATATGCCTGGAAATGACGGGGACAAAAGTCACCCATCTGTTTTTGATTGCCCTTGTGCCACCAATAGCTTCATAACAAATTCTATTCAAAGCTCTGGAAAATGTGTGCAAAATAAGACATCTTTTTATGCAGTAAAACAAGAGTTGTAAAAAAAGGAGAAAGATGTTTCATTTTATTAGACCTTCATGGAAAGGACAAAAATACTATTTACGCTTTTCATTACAACATTCACTTGCTCTGTTAAAGAGACATTTTATAGTTTCTCTTTATTGTTAGATAGTATAAGATCTTAAGTTCAGCACTGCTTGATCACAATCTGTGAGAGAAATATTTTCCCTGAGTCCACTTGATCTTTCTCCAGATATTCATACGTCAGGTTTGAGGATACTTTTTATGACGTAAAAGCTTGGCTGAGATAGCTTCATGAAATGGGTTTCCATTGTTGAGCAGCTCCACACAAGCCTAAGATCGCTATGTACAATGCCAAGAATCAGCATTAGTGGTGTAAAACATGCTGCCATTGGACTCTGAAGCAGTGGAAACATGTTCTCTGGAGTCTGATGTATAATTACTCTATCAGTTTGAAGGACGCCTTGAGAATGTTACCTTCCTAGACTGCATTGTGCCTACTGTAGAGTTTGTTGAAGCAAGGATAATGGTCTGTGGCTGTTATTTAAGTTTTGGGCTAGGCCTCTCTTGGCTCAACTGAAGGGTACTGTTAATGTTTCAGCATACAAAGACATTTTAAACAATCATGTACTTCCAAATTTGTGGCAACAGTTTGGGGATGGCCCTTTTCTGTTCCAGCATGACTGTGCCCCTATGAACAAAACCAGGTCCATAAAGACATAGTTTGATATGTTTGGTATGGAGAAACTGAAGTGGATTGTAAAGAGCCCTGACCGCAAACCTAATCAAAAATTTTGGAATGAATCGGAACTCTAATTGTGAGCTAGGTCTTCTCATTCAGCATGCTCTTTTGGCTGAACTTGTACAAATTTCCACAGAAACACTCCAAAATCTTATGGAAAGCTTTCCTAGAAAAGTGGAGGCCAACTCCATGCGAATGTCCATGGTTTTGGAATGGGATGTTCAACAAGCACATATAGGCGTGATGATCAGGTGTCAGCCACTTTTGGTCATGGGGCCATTCTGTCCGTTTGATGTTACAGTCAGGCAAGTATTAGTATTGGAAATGTGGCCCTTTCAAGCAAATGGAATGCTCTGCTGGGGCAGGAGCCCCAGGAGCCACCAGAGGGAGCTCTGGTGCCAGATTCTTGTTTCAACATGGGGCCACCTCAGTGTTTGGCACTGATTCCGGGACATGGTCAGAAGTGACTCCAGGCTGTGGTATAAAGCCATGGCTTAGCCAAAGCCCAATGGACTGTAGAGTTTGGAGACAGAGACGCAGAGAGAGATAGAGAGAGAGAGGTGGTCTCAAGGAGAAAGAGTGGCCAACATTGAGAAAGAAAAATGGATGGAGGGGTACAGCCATAGGAAAGTGGACCAATGCTCCCACAAATGAGCAAAGATTCAAGATCTATAATGATAGGGACTATGAGGTTTGTTATTTTTACTTGTGCTTTTTGTACTTTGAGTTCTCCTGTTATTCATATTTGCATGTGTTTTCTTTTTATTAATAAGGATGCCTGTTGTAAATATATTTTTTTACTTTATTCTATGTGGGGGGCACCATCTTTCACACCACTTAATTCTTAAGTAAGAATGAATTTGTTGTCATTGAGAGAGCATGGAAAGGATGTGTATGTCAGATTTGGTAAGTGTCTGCTTACTTCATAAAGCCAAACAGAGAGGGCCTGAGGGCTGCCATTTCTCTCCTGAAGATACTGTGTGCATGTGGAGGACAGCAGATGTTTGCTTTCTTCCTAACAAAATGTACATATCCTTTTATTTATGTCCCGCTAACATATTAGAGAATGCTGCTTAAGGAAAAGCAGAGTAAGGAGATATAAATCAGGACTTCAAAGTTGCGGCACTCCATGAAAGAAAGTGGCACATTTTGAAATGTAGGGATATTATTACTGCACATCATCTCACTCATCCTCCTCTTCAAAATAATTAAAAAAGATGTCCTGCATTTTCTACAGCAAAGGTATCTTTAAAGGTGTGGAACTTTCATCACTGAGAACTATATTGTTAATTATTACAATGAAGTGTGGGGTTGTCATTTTTCAAAAATAGAGGCTTGTCTGAAGTTGAAAATTGCAAAATAATGGGTTTTACCACATTTCAGCGTTGAATACAGTCAGCCACAGTAAGTGGCTGTACCAAAAAAAAAAGTTTTGTGAAGACATTCCGGTTGCGAATGAGCATTAATGCATTGACTCACTTCTTGTAAATCTGAGAAACCTGAGCTTTTAAGTGTTACTTTGCTAAGCATTAAAACACACTCATCGGTGATGATGGAAAAAGTGCATTTCAAAATGTTTGGCCATTTGCGCAACTCACCTTATGGAATACCACTGAAACAGGAACATTATGTGAAATTAGTTTTGTGATGAAGTGTTTAAATGGTGAGCAGCAGACTGCTATAGAGGTGAACCTTCTTGTCTCAACACTCCAGGGATCTGTGTTCAAGTCCTTACCCTGGGAGCCTCTGAATTTAGCTGCCGCATTGACAAAGTCTCCACATGGGTTTTCTGTAGTTACTCAGGTAGTGTCTACCACCTAAAAACACATCTAGTGGTACTGCTAAACTGGCCTGGTATGTCTGTGTACATAAATGTTCCAGCTGTTGGACTGTTGTCCTGTTCTGAGTCAGTTCTTACCCAGTGCTGGCCATTGCCAGCCCACTGACCCTGTAACAGAAAAAGTATATTCAGAAATGTGAGAGATTTTGAAATTGTTAACTCACAGTCCTCACTTTGGACTACTGTTTATTGTGCATTACAGTAATTAAAGAATAAAAGTAGACAGAATCATATTTTGCACCAATTGATTTTTTGTCCAATATTTCAGGGCTCGTTTCCAATAAAGTTAAAGAATTGGAATAATAATTCAAACTGGAGAAGATGCTCCAGTCCCCTTGTTATATCACCACATTTAAGTTTCCATGGTAGACTTAGGAAGCAAACCATAACCATTTAAATGTTGGTTGTTCTAAGATGGTAAGAATTGAAAAATGAAGTGCAGAATAACTAGCTTGTAATTGTGAAGTTGTTGCAATAAAAGAGACTTGGCAGGATGCAAGACATCGGATAAAAATCAGCTGTGAAATTTCCTATTTGGCATAGAAGGCACGTGCTTACGAGTGCCAGGTTGAGTGGGCCAGGAATCTTTTGAGAGAAGGAAAAAGAGGAAAATAAAGGGAAAATTTTCTTAATAGTAAAATATTTGGTTCTAAAAATGGGCTTTGAGCCCATATTAAGGAAAAAAATGAAAAAGGTCATTATATGCATATAGTAGTTGGCATTAGTACTGTAATAATTGTCAGGAGATATGCTTAATTTGTTGCAAGGCGTAAACAAGTGTTTTACTAGTTCAATGAGCCACAAGAATTTATCATTTTTTTATGTCTGATTCTAGGGCGAATAAAAATAAAAGACTGCATGATCAAAGCCGGTGGTGCAGTGGGCAGCAGTGCCACTTCGCAGATCTAGCATCTTTGCTTTTATTTAAGCCCAAGCTCAGATAGAATCTGTGTATAGTCTGAACATTCTCCTTGCATCAGCATGGGCTTTGTTCTGGATACTCAACTTTTCAAGTAAAATGTCAGATTTCTTTGAGTAAAAACTATTGAAAAAATTTCATAGGCCTATAGATTCATAGGTTCAACAGAGTACAGTGAAACTCTTACTTGCAACACAACAGCACTCTAAAGCACCATAATCAGCAAGTATTTCCTTATCTGGAAAATTTTATCTTCCTTACCCCAAACCTTCTGTCTTCCGTACCTCAGATTTTACATCTTACCTCAAAACTCCTGTTTTTGTTAGCTCAAGAGGGTTGTTTTCCTTACCTAGAAATTCCTCTCTTCCTTATCTGAATTTATGTGAATTTGCCCTTGGGATTAATAAAGTATCTATCTATCTATCTATCTATCTATCTATCTATCTATCTATCTATCTATCTATCTATCTATCTATCTATCTATCTATCTATCTATCTATCTATCTATCTATCTATCTATCTATCTATCTATCTATCTATCTATCTATCTATCTATCTATCTAACTAACTACCTTATCTCAAAGTTAGAATTATACGTATAAAGACTATTTTTATATACATTTTATAGTGTGACAAAATGGGTGGGCAGTAGCTGCAGCATCGCTTTTTTATATGACAGAAGTTTGGTTTCAGCTCTCAGCTTTCAATTTCTGCACTGTGAATGGACATCCATCCTGGTTCAACGGTGCAGAACTGAACAAATAAGTTTGTGAAACAAATACATTTAGTGGCCAGGAAAGGAGCATAGTTGAACATCTTGTTCTAAAGTGAAATGTATTGCAAATACACTTATAAGCAAATGTAAAGAATGAGACTCAAAGATATTGTAGATAGTTGTAGGGAAGGAAAATGTTCAAACATTTTTGCAGAATATAGATCTTATAAACTGTCAATTACAAAAAGAAAAACAGCTTGTCAATTAATTGCTGACAGTTTCATTATTTTCAGAGTGAAGGAAATAGATTTGGGGGCAACCAGCTAACTTGGGTGGATGTAGAATATGGCCACTAAACCATTGATGATGATGATGATGATCAGTCAATCAGCCAGTTTACTGAGTGATCTCTAGCTAGTTACCAAAGCTTTAAGAAAGTTATTTAGAGACATCCTACTCAATAGCTGTTTGAGAGGTTCTAATTTTAAAAATAGTTCCCTCATCAAGACATGTCATCTTTCATTTTTTTATGCACCATTCTCACTATTTGGCTAAATGTTAATTTTCTGTGCATAAATTACATCCTATCTCTTAACTAAAACTTAAATTTTTTGTCAAACTTCCATACTGAAGTTGAACTTCTGATATCTATATTACTAACAGAGAATGCTAAACCGGATGATGGACGCAGGCACATCCGGCCATGGGTCGTAGCTGCAAAAAGACGTACTGCGCAGGCGCAAAAAGAGTCCGTGAGAGTCGGCTGAGGAGCCGAGAAAGGCGGACAAAAGAGGGCGGACAAAAGAGGGCGACAAAGGCGGATGAGGGGCCGCGAGTGGCGGACAAGACCACAGAAAAAAGGAGTGAGCACATACAAAAAGGAGTCACACGAAACTAAACACACAAAAAAAAAGAACAGACGAGCGCACAACAGCAAGGCACGACCACACACCCCCCCCCACCCTACAGGCACGGGACGGGACGGGACGGGACACACACCAAGAGGGGGATTCAACAAGCCCATGGAAGACAAAAAAAAAGAACACAAAACCACCCCACAGACCCTACAAGCAAGGGACGGGACACACACACACCCAAAGCCAAACACAAAAAGAAAGAAGACGCTCGCGCAACAACAATCCTCAACCCCCCCCATCAATAAGAAGTGACACCCAAAACCACATTTCTAAAGGAAACGTCCATATTAAACATACGTCATCTGAACACCTTCACACTAGGCAGCATAGGTGTGAGCATAGGTGGATCTCCTTACAATAAAGCACTATTAACCGTTCAACTGCAGAAAAGGCTACATATTAACAGTGAGTGCGATCCTCCTTATTACTTATCCAATGCACGACGTAGACTGAAACGGACTTTTCGCAAAGCGGTGGCAAATCAATTAAAACTACAAAATAGCGCGTCACAAATAATGTACATGCAACAACGCGGCAGTCAAACGCCACAAGCAAAACATGCCCGTCGCGGACATCAACGCCAGACACCTGCTAAATGCTTACGCCAGTTGGCTGACAACGCCTTCAATAATGAGTCCACTATTGAGGAAAATTCATTGGGATTAATGAATGTTATTTGCAATCATTGTCATTCACTTAACTTCCCAGAAGAAACAACTGGCAATACAAATAATGAATTTACACGTTGTTGTCAAAAGGGGAAAATTAGACTGCCTCCTTTACATATAATCACCACGGACCAAGTGTCATTGAAACAAAACCAGAATAAAGCACGGTCAGAAATTAAAGACAGAGTAGAAAGGAAAGTAAAACGTCATAAACAGGTTGAACAAGGGGGCCACGCACATGGACAGCAGGTTACAGATAATGAATAATTCTTTGCATTTATATAGCGCTTTTCTCACTACTCAAAGCGCTCAGCAATTGCAGGTTAAGGGCCTTGCTTAAGGGCCCAACAGAGCAGAGTCTCTATTGGCATTTACGGGATTCGAACCGGCAACCTTCCGATTGCCAGTGCAGATCCTTAGCCTCAGAGCCACCACTCCGCCTTGCTGAAGACCGGAATTCAAAAGCTTGAAAAACATGAGCTCAACTGACCACAGATACAAACTGAAACGAGAAAAACTACGGGGTACGCAGTAGTCCACAATGCACCACGTAATAGTACGGACGAAACTCTGTATTACCGGTGGGGGACTCCAGAATGACACGGGCAAACGCTCCGTATTAAACGTGCGTCATCCGGACACGTAGCTGCCCAGCGGGCACGGGTTCAAAACGCCGGGGGTAGGCGAGCGAAGCGAGCAGGGGGCGAAGCCCCCTTGTATTGCATAAATGGTTTGACTATGAACACCTTATTAATTAGTATAAGATCAAGTTTAGGGCTATGTGACTTAAAACACCCCACCCTTTTCATATAAGTATTTTTTTTTTCAAAATTTCTAAATTTTGGTTAATGTAATTCAAAGTGAATGATATTAAAACCTAACCTTCACCAATCCAAGCACCCAATAACAATCCACATTGAAAATAAAAATCATTTTATGAGTAAAGGAAAAGAGAATTAAAGATGTAGAGGAATAGTTTAAAGTACATTAGAATATTAGAAAGGTTGTGATGAAAACAAGCCATTTAGCCCAATGATCTTATCCATCCTATTCATCTACATTGTCAATTATAATATAAGTCAAGATTTGAATGTTCCTAAAGGCCTACTCTCCACCACACTACTTGGTAATTTATTCCATGTATCTGTTTTTTTGCGTGAAGAAATCACACATCACCTAATCTCTAACATTTGTGCAAAATCTGCGCTTACCTTATCTTTGTTCTTGTATTCTTGTTGCAGAGTTGATTTTGAAGTAACAAATGGGATCTACTGTACTAATTTCTTTCATAATTTGAAAGACTTGAATTGTGTCACCTCTTAATCTTCGTTTTCTTGGACTGAAAAGGTTTAACTCCTTTAGTCCCTCCTCATAGCACATCTTAGTCCCAGAATCAGCCTAATCACTCTTCTCTGGCCTTTCTCTAGCGCTACTATGTCATTTTTGTAGTATGGAAACCAAAACCAAATACAGTATTACAGGTGAGGCCTCACTAGTGCTTTATATAACTTCAGCATAACTTCCCTTGACTTGTGCTCCACACACCATGACAATTAACATAACATACTATTAGTATTCTTGATTGCTACTGTACAGTGTCTGGAAGTAGATATTGACAAGTCCACTATGACTCCTAGACCACAAATCTGCCCAAGCCTGTACTATAACCAATACCTTCTGTAACAGTTTAGCTGATTCTTCATTATCTGCCCTTCTACCTAGTTTGGTACTATCAGCAAACCTGAACAGCTTATTGACCATATTCTTGTATATTAAAAAGAGTAGAAGCACCAGAACTAATCCCCGTGACACACCACTTTTACATCTCTTAATTCTGAAAAAGTTATCTTATCATAACCCTTTGATTCCTGTGTTTGAGCCAAAAATCTTAGGATTATCAGATTTGCAAATCTCCCACCAGGTGAAAATAATACAACTTGATGTATCCATATTACTAAATGAGAATGGTAAACCGGATATGGACGCAGGGACCTGCCCGTGGACGCAAAAGCCCCCCTCCAACTAACAGAAATCGCAGGAGACATGGTGCGCAGGCGCCACACAAAGCCCCCCTCCACTAACAGAAATAAGAAATGAGGCAACGCGCCCATAACACACAAAAAAAAAGGAGTCAGACGCAGGTGCCACACAAAGCCCATAGCACACAAAAAAGAGGAGTCTGACCCACGCCCCAGAGTGAAATGGGACAGACTACAGAGTACACACACTAACATAAATAAGAAATGAGACACAAAGCCCCCCTCCACTAACAGAAATAAGAAATGAGGCAACGCGCCCATAGCACACAAAAAAGAGGAGTCAGACGCAGGCGCCACACAAAGCCCATAGCACACAAAAAAGAGGAGTCAGACCCACGCCCCAGAGTGAAACGGGACAGACTACGGAGTACACACACTAACATAAGTAAGAAATGAGGCAACGCGCCCATAGCACACAAAAAAGAGGAGTCAGACCCACGCCCCCGAGTGAAACGGGACAGACTACGGAGTCCACAAAGGGTCACCCATCAAGCCGGAGATTACCGCTCAAAAATGAAAGAGCAACCGCAAGCAAACACCCGACATCATACAGAAACCCCACAAATACGGACAAAGCAACATATTTGAATCACATTATCCCTGCCCCACAGTGAAACGGGACATACTACGGAGTCCACAAAGGTTCACAAATCAAGCCCAAGATGGTACGGAAAAAGAGGAGTCACCCCCCCGCACCAGAGTAAAACGGGACAGACTACGGAGTCCACAAAGGGTCACACATCAACCCCGAGATATTACGGAAAGCGAATTGTGTTACGGAAAACAGCAGATACTACGATAGGAGCATTCGCCTACAACGCGCATCTGAAATCAACGTACACACTACACAGCATAATCCATGCACTTATAAAAAACCGCACGCGGACACCCAACGTCATACATAAACAACAAGAAACCGGACTACACTACATATTGGAATCACATTACAGTGATGCAATATTAACAGGACAACCACAGATAACACAGGCGCAACACCTGATGGGTAATAATAAGAAGAAACGAACGCTCCGTATTAAACATACGTCATCTGAACACGTACAGACTATACAGCATAGGTGAATCTCATTACAGTAATGCACTGTTAACTGTACAACCACAGAAAACGCTCCCTATTAACAGTAAGTGCGAACATCCTTATTACTTACTCATATTACTAACGATAAAGAACAGACAAGTCATGAATTCACGATCACGGGTGCAAAACGATACGGCTCGAGTAACGGGACCACAAAGACGTGCCTGCATGAAAAAAACAATAAATGTGTGCGCCTACAACGCGCTTCTGAAACCGCGGAAGAAAAACTGTCTCGGCTCCAAAAACGAAAAGCTCGACTAACACAGGTACAGAAACGAGCCCAAATGGACAGATACAATGAATGTAGACGCATGCAGCGCGCATCTCAAACTGCGGAAGCGAAGCAGACACGGGTTCAAAAGGAAAGAGCTCGAGTGACAGACATACAAAAATGGGACCGACAAGAAAAAATCAATGAACGCAGACGTCTACAACACGCGTCTCATTACAATTAATGAATGTCATTTGCAATCATTGTCATTCACTTAACTTCCCTGAAGAAACAACTGGCAATACAACTAATGAGTTTACACATTGTTGTCAAAAGTGTCAAGTTAGACTGCCTCCTTTACATGAATATCCTGAATATGTACGGAAGCTTCTAACTAACGATGTACCTGAAAGTAAAAACTTTATGAACTGCATTAGATCCTACAATGGTTCATTTGCTTTGGCATCTACCGGAGTAAATATCAGGGCTCCAGCTGGCAATGGCCCATACTGCTTTCGCGTATGTGAACAAATATTACATCGCATTGGAACAGTGCACCCTGAAACAAATCACGAACGCAAATTTGCAGAAATATACATCTTAGATCCAGATGACGCAATCTATCAACGAATGAACCTTCCTGAAAACAAACAATGCATGGACCTTATAATGAGAAACGTCACTAAGGTCATAAACAATCACCCATTAGCTAAGTGTATAAAAATGCTACATGAGGTTGAAAGAGAGGCCAATACAAAAGCAACCTACGGCTGCCCGGCAGGCACGGGTTCAAAATGCCGGGGGTAGGCGAGCGAAGCGAGCAGGGGGCGGAGCCCCCTTGTTGTTTAGAAAAGAAAGGCTGGACCGAAATGCAAAAGGCAGTAATAATTGAACAGAGTGGCAGGGCAGTGCAGCTTTTAGCAATTCTGCGTTACTCTGTCAGAATCTTCGCCCAGCCATTCTTTCAATATGAATTATGTGCCCTTTGCCTGTGTCTTTGTGTGTTCTGTTCCTGTTCCTTAAATACATAAAGGATGGGTTAACTTGCAACTTCTATAAGTGAGTGTTATTGTAACTTGTGATAGTTTGGCGCCCCATCCAATGTTGGTTCCAGTCTTGCTCCCGATGCAGTCAACATAGATATTAGCTATGAAAGCCTTGAACTGGATAAGCCAGATAAAAAGTAGACAGAAAGAATTGTTCATATATTAGGAATGCAGCAAATGAAAACAAAACAGAATTAATGAAAACAATCAAACCTAACCCAAAGCCATTTACTATATAATAAAACAGCATGTCCAGTGCCTCAGAGCAATCTGGTTGGTCAGTTTGGCTTTAGTGAAGTGTGAGTGCAAATGTGGGATGCACAAGGAGGAGTAAAGGTACACACTGAGAGGTTTGCCTTCAAGTATAACACCAGACAGAAAATAATGACAGAGTCTGAGAAGTAGGCTTTATGGGAGGACGTTTGAGAGAGGGAGTACCAGTGAAGAATGGTTCAGACACACAAGAATACAGATCAATGGTGCTGAAAGTACGCGTAGGACAAAAGATAGGAAATATTTTTTAATTGTTCTATTACCTGTTATTTATAAGTACCATGACTAGTTATTAATAATAACCTAGACTGAAATCTGAAGCTATTCTTTAAATCCGTTTACTGAAGTTGCTTATCCAACAGCATGTTATTCTTCAGTCTATGTGCAGACAGGAAGCCAGAGCTGGATGATCTAAAGAAGCAAATTGAAACGTACACATGTTACAAGTCAGACTGCTACTGATGTTTCAATTGCTGAATACTTAAGAAACTACAAGAAAAGCAGGTAGTGGTTTCTCTTTCAACATTGTATGTACAACGTGGAAATAGACTTTAATGGAAGTTAAGATAAAACAGAAAGGTGAGGAGGCAGATTTTGGGATGAATGATAAACCTCCACATGAAGATAGTAATACCAATAAACAGTTTTCTAACAATATAAGAAAAGTATGTTTTGTTGGTAATGCGGCTATAATTAGTGGTTTGTATTTCGCAGATTGAATATGGAAAAGGCCAATAAACTGGGAAAAGCACAAACGGGTGTCCAGTGATGGTGTTGACTGATTGCATTTTAACTTGGCATAACAATATGCCAACAAGTGAGGAGGCCTATATTTATAATAATCACTAACTGTCCTTCTGACACTGTTGAGTAACGTTTTCACTTTACACTAGGCAGTCTGTTAATGAAGTGGGTGAGAAGAAAGATTTATCCTGCTTGGCTAAAGGAACACCTGTTATGGCCCATTTTGTTCAGCATAAACACATCAATGCATTTTCCTTTGTAGCTGGTAAATGCTTTTACTTTGTTGTATGCATTTCTCCTGGTGACAACAATGTATGTAGCAGTAGCTACAATGTCCATTCCACAAGCACCCTGTGTACACGGTGATCTGAATGGAGAGACAAAGCCTGCTGGGCTAAACGAACACTTTAATAACCATGGACATCTGTAATTGTTTTTCTTCAGCATTGGGTGTCAGTGGATAGCTCCTTACCATTGTGTGCATTACCAGCAGATTCCAGCCCTAATAATCCTTCTCACTATATGGAGCATTTTTCTATGCTTTTATCACATTAGTTACTCCAATAAAGTGCCACACTTAATTTATCATGTTTAACTTATATGACTATAGCGGTTTCCTATTAGTTCGAGAATAAAGAACACTACTTAGTCATTTAACAGAAAATCCCTCAACAATACTTAGAATTAAATTATTATATATTCGACCAACACCTTTCCCCTGGGTGATCTCCATTGGTGTTGTTTACATGTATTCTTCTTCAATTTGAGCATAGGTGGATTAAACAACTTGCTCAGGGGTGCTCAGTAAATCAGAGGCGGCGACTGAACCCACAAACTTATGATTTATAGTGCACTGCCTTAGGCTCTAAGCCACATTGCCTGCTAACAAGGCAGCAGATATGTTCTCACAATCTTGCTTTCCCAATGCCTTGATTCAGCTACATAGTATCACAGCCTATGACATAATGCTTGGCTAAACTCACACGAGAACAGCAAAGCTCCCTCTTCATAGTTGCATTTCAGATTGTCATTAATAATTTTAAACCTTAATTCTCCATTTTGTTCCTTTACCTTCTGACATGTTATCCTGTGGATTTACACTACTTTCTTCTGTTACTCTTGTACACAGTATCCTCACTGTCTAAACTGCTTTGTAATAAAATTAAACAAACTACTTATAGTAAAGAATAGTTAATATCATATGATCAAAAGATAATTAATTAAGTTCTAATTAGTACAGCCGTCAAGATCTATGCAGGCCTCTGGCTTTTATCTCAAACCACTGCATCCTGTGCTGGGCTGTGACTCGCCAGAGTTTTGGAACACATTTAGCGCACAGGATGAAATTCCCCACATGAAATAACATTAAACAAAGAAAAAGTCACAAACAACCAAAAGATTATGTAAAATTATTCTCACTTTAATTAATAAAATAAACTGGTCAAACATTTATAAAATTAATCAATGATGACCCTTCAACAAACTTTGGCCTTCATCAGTACTGTATTTAAACTATTTTAATTCTGAATTGTTTCCACCTACAACATAAACTCAATTACAGGGAATCAGTACCATAACCATACATTTTAATCCCTTTTATTAAGACTCCCTCAACCAAAATCTCTAAATTTAAGGAAATTACTACTTTTGGACGCCTACTTAAGCTAAAATTCATATCTCTGTCTGCTCCTCTGATAATAGGCCCCAACTGTCTGATACAGATAAAGAAATGCTAGCAGCAGCTTCTTGACAATATAAACACCCTTTTCTGGTTTGTTGATTACTAACAATAATTGTGCATACACCTGAAATCTATTTTATCAGGATATTTCTGTTAACCTCAATGAAGCCTTGGCTTCCCAAGTTTTTTATTCTTTGTGATACCAATCTGTATAAAACATTTGTGCTCACTTGTATTACTTTCCATCTGTATTTGACCATTTTTGGCTTTTCCTGGATTGATCTGCTTACTCTTGTCAGATTAAGACATCAAAACAATGCCATAATACTTATGTGCTACCTGAGACTAGAATGATGGCAAGGCAGGAAAAAGAATAATAACATGTGTAGCACTTGTACGTTTAATCAGGACTTTCAGTTGTCCTGTAGGTCTGTGTTGTACAGATCTGAAATGGACGTCCTCTTCATTTCTTGTAGCTATCATAAAAAGAAAATTTTTACTTGACAAGTCAGAGCATTATTGTATACTGTAAATCACAGTCATAATTATAGGGAGAAAATAGTATTATCTATAGTATTTAAATAATTAATGCATAATTGTTTGGTGGTTCAGGAGAAGAAGCAGACTGAGACAGAAGAATAAGACCGTTTCTAGATCAGATTAGAATAAATATTACTGTGTTTGACCCAAGGGGAAATTTAGATATCTTAGAAGCTCAAGAAATATAAAAATATTGCTACAAACAACAACAACCTCCTCATAAATAAATATTACAATCAAGTGATTGATGTTAAAAGCCTTCAAACTGAACACAGTGATGTAAAGCATACAAAAACATTGAATTCATCCATCCATTTTCTGAAGCTGTTCTTTTCTTTTTAGAGGTTCATGGTCTAGTGACATTAGATGAAAGGCAGGAGAAAACCATGATAGGAGAATCAGTTTGGGAGCAGGCACACACACACTTGCTCAAACCAGATACTGTATAAAACAGTGTAATGATCTAAAGCAGAAACCAAAAATATTTTTGGATATTGGTATTATCACATTTGCATATTCATTAATAAGAGATAGAAATTAAGGATTTAATGTATAACAACAATTTCAGTATTCTTATTAACCAAAATCAATTCAGAGAAATTCTCTTTTATTAATTACCATGATGCTCAAACATTGACTAATAAATCAGCATTATTTACAATACTATGAATGTATCAAAGACGAACAGAATGCATATCCCCACTTACTGGAGAGGTAAAGAGAAGGGAAAAACTAAACTGAAAATATCCTCCAACCTGTAGCCCCTGACAATTTCTTGGTATTTCCTGGAATAAGTGCCTCATCTGGAGTGTCTCTTTCTTTCCTTGTGTCCAGTAATTCACCTAAACAGGGATAACCCTTTCCCTCTTTCTGTCTGTAGTACTAGGGTGTTGTACCGTGTTAGCCATTATGAATGTAGAGAAAAGCCAAGCAAAATGACACCTTTTATTGGCTAACTAGAAAGATTACAATATGCAAGCTTTCGAGGCAACTCAGACCCCTTCTTCAGGCAAGATGTAATCTTGTCTGTATTTCTCTTTTCTTCCTTTGGATTTTCTTCAAATGTGTCCTTCCTGTCTGCTGGTTCAAAAGATCTCTGAGTGTAATTGGACCAGACCTCTTTTTTTTGGAAGTCAACCTGAGGGGAGAAAATAGAGGAGTGCAGTAGACTTTTGGTCAGAGTATCGGTCTTTTTGTGTTACTCTAAGCAGTGGCTGTATTTGTGGCAAAAAGCAATAGAAAAGGTATAGTGGTGCATTACAGATACAGGGTGTAGACAGGGAGTCCTACTGAGGTTACTGCCTGTGTGTAGTTTGCACATTCTTTTTGTTTTCGTACAGATTTTATCGTGGTACTCCAGCCCACATCTCAAAAAATATATGTGTTAAATTCATTGGTAACTCTAATGTGGCCTGTATCAATTTAATTTAGTTATGGAAAATTGATTAAAAAATTACAGACACTACTGGCTTTGATGGAATTGATGTAAGTTGTAGAAGAAGTACCACACAGAAATAATATTATACTGCATTACAGCTCAATAGAATAGTTAGTATAATGTGCTATGAAACTAATTTTCCTCCTTTAGCATCAAACCTTTGTGGGCAAGAGAATGGTGGCAAAACTAGATGCCATCCTGAAAAAAAAAACAACCCTTTATCCCCTCCAGGTGCACTTTTAGACACATATGGTGTACTTAGAAACACCTCTATGGGTCTTACTGCCCACTGCTATCAGAGAATTCAATGCTTCCTCTTGATGTCCCAAACTAAATGCTGATACTCTTTAAGTTAATTTTACTATTTCTACACAAAATACATTTATGTATATATTTATCTATTCATCTGTTTGTATATTTATTTATTGTATTATTTGTCCCGTGAGTCTGTATCTTTGTTTTGTTGTGTTTCTGCTGAGGTATACATCTAAATTTCCCTTTGGATTAATAGCGACAAGTCAAGTAAAATGACACCTTTTATTGGCTAACTAAAAGATTACAATATGCAAGCTTTCGAGGCAACTCAGACCCTTCTTCATCTAATCCAATCTAATAAATCTAAAATACCCCTTTCTGGAGTGAACAGTTGATTTTACTTGATCATTATAGTTCAAATATTAAAATACTTAATTCTGAAACTGGAGCACTGGCAGATTAAGTGACTTCCTCAGGGTAACAGAATAAGTCCACGCTGAGTACTGAGCTGGGAATAGTGTTATCAAAAGGCCCTATCCTTAGCCATTAGGCCCCACTGCCTCCTATATCCTGCTTCACCAAGCTCTATTTTTAACATTCCAAACCATCCACCCACTACTCACTTCTTCCAGCTGGTTATTCAAAGGGATTGAAAGCTGGCTTCAAATTCCTTTTTTTTAAGTTTATACAAGAGTATATTACATCCACATGTGTTGAACGCAATGTGCTTTGTTGCCCAAAATCTTTCAGAGAAGAAAATGATAAACTTCTGCTAATCTACAGCCCAGTTGCACCATTCTGGGTCATCTTCAAATGACTGAAAGCTTTTGTAATCTGCCAGCACTGTTAGTTTCTTAAAAAAAGCTTTGCTTGTTTTTAAACACATGCGACATGACTTTAATTATGTCTGACATTTGTCCGGATGTACGTGTTTGACGGGATTTGCCTCTAGTCAGCCATGTAGCCAGTGTTTCTGATTTGCTGATGAATGAATACAGTTTTATTGATGAGTTGCCGTGTCTCGTGATACCTTTCTTTTACAGTACTATTGCACTGGAAGTGTAATAATGTGTGACACGATTATTGACGTAAGTACAGAATTGAGTCAGGTAAACATCTGGGAATCAAAAACCTCTGCAATTTGCAGTTAAAGTAATCAGGCATAACATCGGAATGATACGCATATTGTCTGCATTCCAGGCGAGCAATGACATAGTATCAAGACTGGTAATCATTAACAGTAAGAAGGCCAATGATGAGGTTCAAAAGAATGAACTGTATGCTCTTTGAGGATGGTAAGCTTTAGCTAACTGTCAACTAGAACAAAATGTGTTCATGTTTTTAGAAAACAAGAAAGAAAAACAGCTCAAAAAGGGACTGTGATATTAGTTTTATTGTCATTGTCTGTGAAGTCTAAAATGTTTTACAAGCATTTAATATCAAAACTAGTAGGCATTAAAAGAGATGAGAAGATTCCACTGTCATAGTTCAAAACCAGAATGCTGATCATAAGGGACTTACTTCTTTAGTACCTGGTTTTATTACAGTCTTCTGTGTTGCGCTGTTAAAGCGTAACATTTTTACACATAGTAAATCATGTACTGTATATACTGTATGTATACTCAGATAGCACACACTTGTATATTCATCACAGACTGACAGTCATTTGATAAGCCTGCAACAGTAGGTAGGTATGGTAACAAAGCTGGAGAGAGCAATCAGTTTTGTTAAACAGGGTGGTTTTAACATCTAATCCATTTTCTGGAGGGAACGCTAATGTCTAGTAGGATTAATGACCAAGCCATTCTGCTTTATAGTCTTTAAGGTTTTGATAATTCTAGTGAACTATCAAATAGGTATTGTGTTTATTCACATTGAGTTTCCCTCCCTTGAACACCTGGAAACACGTAGAAGAAGGGTAGGAACAATTTTCTTTTGTCATGGCAGCCTGTAGTTGTTGTGGTTGGGATTCCTTGTCCAACCTTCTAAGCAATTTTACAAGTGATGTAGAATAATCTACTGTTTATATAAAAATAAAACCGTAATCTGTTTGCCAATCATTCAAAAATGGCTGCAATAGAGATAAGCCACAACAGAATGAAACATGATTTTTAGTGCATGTCAAGTCACTATTCAGAATATGGCAGAAAGAGACCAATTGAGGCTGGTGGTAGGACCTTTTACTGTTTCTTGATGGCAGACATTTATTCAAATCCACTTTATGATGAGGCATTTGCAATTTAGGCTTTGGTGCCAATACAATATTGCGACTTGCAGTAATTTTGCATCAATGAACTCTGAGCCATTTTACATTATCGAATACTGCCTCTGGTTCTGTCTCCTGTAATAATACAGAGACCTGCAGCAAAGTCTGTGAACCTCAAGCCTTCCTGGTCCACTTTAATATGGATGCTTCCTGCGGTTCATAGATTAAATTTTTCAACCAGCCATCCAGTTTGTTAATGTGGGGTTAAACATCTATTTATGAAACCACACTAAATCAAGAAATATAAAGAAGTAACATTCATGGCCCTAAACCAACAAGGACAATTATGGAATTCAATTATATACAAAAGAACAAATTCTCAACTCTCCTTTCTAAGAACATGTAATTTTCTTATATCAAAAATTTCATATTATGGGTTATTTTTTTAGGGTGTTGTTGTTTGCCACTGTGCTTAATTTAACAATATAGCGCAAACGGTATTTTGCATAATGTAAAAATATGTACTTACCTTATGAGGAATACGTTTTCATCTATTTATTGTAGACTGAAAGGTCATTTTATCAGTATTAGTGCAAGCGTCAATATCCTTAATAACTTCTCTGAAACCAACAGATGGATATTAATATTTATGAATGTTTCTTCTGTTTCTGGGATCAAACAGTAGCTAGAAATTTGCAAGTAACTTCATGCTTAATTTACCTGCTTAAAAATGCATCTTTCTTTTGATAATAAGCAATCTTCCTTTTTCGATTTAATTCTCTTGGAACTGTCTACCTTAATGGAGCGTCCTTAGAATCTGGCAAAAATTACTCTACCTCAGTTTCATCAATGAAAATTCTGTTGTTCATGTCACATTTACAGCACACTTAGGTGTTGCCTAATTATTTTCTTCCCTTTTATCTATGTATTTTGTTGATTTTGACTCTATTTCCCATCGGGATTAATAAAGTATCTATCTATCTATCTATCTATCTATCTATCTATCTATCTATCTATCTATCTATCTATCTATCTATCTATCTATCTATCTATCTATCTATCTATCTATCTATCTATCTATCTATCTATCTATCTATCTATTTCGATAGGAGGTGTGGTGTAGCATGGTGGAGTAATAGGCAGTGCATGGCATAGGGTTCCCCTGCAAACCAACCATTTTCAGCTAACTTTTGCCATGCTTTGCCAATGTATTTTATTCAACTCCAAGATATGCAGACAGTCGATTAAATGCCTTACTGGAAATCTTATTCCCTGGGTGTCAGACATGCATTTTGTCGAAAAACCTCTAGAAGAGAATTGGAGCATGTGATGAAAGCTAGGAGGCAGCCACTGAATTTGAAAATTTTGAAAGCTAAAGAAATGAGTCATGAGGACTGACAAAGAAAAATCATTTTCAGAAGCAAGCAAAAGTTTGTTAACAGGAAAAGGCAGTACAAAACCAAGAGCCAAAACATAAAAACAAATTTATAGTAGAGAAAAGCAGCAAAGGTCTTTATTCTAACTATAGTTTTTTTTTTCCTAAATAGTTTGAAAGTTCTTGGTTTCTTTTAGAAATAATCTAATACTCACTTAAGGATTTGCTGTGTTCCACCATTGTAAATAAGATGAGAATGAAGACTCAATATGACACATGACCTTTGCATCATGTGACCAACAATGGGCAAGGCAACCATTTGCAACATGACTGGAGGTGTGCAGGAGGCACTACTAAGAGATGGCGATTACAGCGAAACCCCGTGAAAATGGTGCTGCAAATATGTCACTGACATGTAAACAAACATAAATAAACAGTATTAAAAATGCTTTCAAACATTTTAAAAAATAAAACAGATAACTTCATTAGGTACCAAAAATAATATTCATAAGAGAGAGTAACTAATACTGTAATTCCTGTGCTGAAAAGCTTTATTAATCCAGCTCATCACAAAAGGGCATTTAAATGGCGAAAAAGTCTGAATCAGTGTAAGCAGCCCTAATTTGGGGTATTCGTAAGAAATGTAATGATTTACTTCATGAAGCAGAAGTGTAAAAACAAGAATAGCTGTATCATATATTTGAAACATTCAAATGTGTGCATCAGTTTAAATGTTTAAATATTCGTGATTGTAGTAGAAATTTGTTGTTATTTATCTTCTGAAGTCCATAGAGGGGTAAAAAAATCAAAAATAACATCATATTTATTGAAATAGCATACAACAATACCCCATGTGCTTATGTTTGAAATTTGTCAGTTTGAACCTTCCAGAAGTGGCTCTTGGAGGGCTAGGACCACCGGTAAACAATCACATATCATATCTTCTTATATAATATGCTACTGTGGCTGTCCGTTTGTCTGTCCAGGATTTTAAATCACCTGTAGCTCACAAACCGTTTGAACTATTGACCTGAAATTTGGTACACATATACTACGTGACGTCTACTGTCCACTTTTGGGGTTATGATTGATCTCCAAGGTTATTCCTCTTTTTATTTTATTGTAGAATCAACTCTCAGCAATGGCCAGCAGGGCGGCCATGCAGCACATGCGTATGGGCGCTGTTCTCATTCCCTACCAACCTTTGCCATCATTTCCCCTAACTCTTCATATCTTAAATTATTCTTGAGGCAGATTGAAGACTTAAGTGCCAGCTTAAGTGAAAAATAAATGAAAACATACTAAGTAATTGCAACACAAACACTGACTTAATCAGTTTTAATGTGAAAAGATGCCAATGAAAGAAGAGAAGAAGCGGGCCGCTAGGATGGAGAAAAGAAGAGCTGCTCAGGAAGCTGCAAGTGCATCAACCTCTGAGTAAACGAATGCTAAACGTACAGAGAAAGAGTCTGAAAACTAGGAATGCTCAAGTCAAGTGTATTCACTGCACGCTATCGTGCAGTGCACCATTACTGGTCTATTATAATTGTCATCAGAAACCTCGAAACAGCATAAAATGACAGCCTATATACCTATATAAGTTTGACCCCTTGTATCCCATTAGAGGCTGAACTTCTGGGGTTGTTTGGCATGCACAACTTCATGTCCTTCTGATCATTTTTCCTGAACACACCTATTTGGCTTAGTCTTTATCATGATGGTGTAATTTCATGGTCTAAAATTAAGGTTTTTTAGGAGAAAAATAGGGAGACACCCCAAAAAGCTTGAAGCCTTGCATAACTAGACATCAGGACGAGTAGAATAGTATACTGTATATGAAGGGTGAATAAGCAGATGCCAGACAATAAAAAAACAAAAAAGGAAGTGATTTCAAAATATGCATAAGTTATCCATATTACTAACCGAGAATGCTAAACCGGATGATGGACGCAGGCACATCCGGCAATGGGCCGTAGCTGCAAAAAGACGTATTGCGCAGGCGCAAAAAGAGTCCGCAAGGGTCGGCTGAGGAGCCGAGAAAGGCGGATAGAAGAGGGCGAGAGAGGCGGATGAGGGGCCGCGAGAGGTGGACAAGACCACAGAAAAAAGGAGTGAGCACAGGAAAAATTGAGAAATGAGGCGCAAAGAGCACCGAAAAAAGGAAACGGCACATAAAAAAGTATTCAAACGCAAGCAAAGCACGAAACACATTGCACACGAAACTAGACCCAAAAAAAAAAAAAAAGAGGCTCGCGCACAACAGCAAGGCACCCCCCCCCCCTACAGGCACCGGACGGGACACACACCAAGAGGGGGATTCAACAAGACATGGAACACAAAAAAAAGAACACAAAACCACCCCACAGACCCTACAAGCAAGGGACGGGACACACACAAAGAGGGGGATTCAACAAGACACAGGAACACAAAAAGAAAGAAGACGCTCGCGCGACAACAATCCTCAACCCCCCCCCCCCCCCCCCCCCCCACACACACACACACACACACATCCATAAGAAGTGACACCCAAAGCCACATATTCTAAAGTGAACATCAACACCTTCACACTAGACAGCATAGGTGTCAGCATTGGTGGATCTCCTTACAATAAAGCACTATTAACCGTTCGACTGCAGAAAAACAAACATATTAACAGTGACTGCGATCCTTCTTATTACTTATCCATATTTCGCATGCTGAGAAAGAAACAAGTCATGAATACACGGTCACGGGTACAAAACGAAAAGGAAAGGATAACAGGAACAAACACACGAAAACGAAAGAAACAACAAAATAGACGGCTATGCAGCATAGGTGGATCTCATTACAATAAGGCACTATTAACCGTTCAACCGCAGAAAAGGCTCCATATTAACAGTGAGTGCAATTCTCCTTATTACTTATCCATATTTCTAAAAGAAAAAATGTCTCGACTCCAAAAACGCAAAGCTCAACTACAGCTTCTAACTAACGATGTACCTAAAAGTAAAAACTTTATGAACTGCATTAGATCCTACAATGGTTCATTTGCTTTTGCATATACCGGAGTAAATATCAGGCCACCAAAAGGCAATGGCCCATACTACTTTCGCATATGTGCACAAATACTGCATCGCATTGGAACAGTGCACCCTGAAACAAATCAACAACGCAAATATGCACAAATCTACATCCTAGATCCACATGACGCAAACTATCAATCAAAGTGCTGCATCGCAACAGGCACGGATTCAAAACGAAACACCTCCCGTCTCAGACATACGTTAATGGCAGCGAAGGCTACAACGGGCTTCTCACACAGCACAGGCAAATCGATTACAGCTCCAAAACAACACGTCCCAAATACTACACATGCAACAACGCGCCTCTCAAACGGCACAAGAAAAACATACACCAGTAAAATTCATTCGGATTAATGAATGTCATTTGCGATCATTGTCATTCAGTTCACTTCCCTGAAGAAACAACTGGAAATACAAGTTATACATTTACACGTTGTTGTCAAAAGGGTCAAATTAGACTGCCTTCTTTACATTCATATACTGAATATCTACAGAGGCTTATAACTGACGATGTACCTGAAAGTGAAATCTTTATCAACTACATTAGATCCTACAAATCGGTATCCACTATGAACATTAACGGTGGCACTGCACGTGACATCCGTCATGAAAAAATGTTGTTTATTGATGAATGTTCAATGGCATGAAGTCACTTACTCAACACCATTCATAAACTTCTACAAACGTTTATGAATAATAATATTCGATTTGAAGGAAAGGTACTTTTATGAGGAGGAGATTTTAGACAGTGATTAGCTATTCTTCCAGATGCCATGCACTCAGCTATTGTTCAGTGCACCTTAAAATACGCAGACAATTGGCATTGCTTTCAAAAGATACAGTTAGTAAAAAAGATACGATGTCCAGAACCAGATCATAACAATTGCTTATTACAACTGAGAGATGGTACACTCACCAATACAGCTGGACTTCAGGCACATATTATTACAATTCCTCAAGCCTTTATCTGCGACAACTTAGTTACAGAGACATTTCGAACAGCAATCTCATTAGACCAAATGCCCCTTTTAACACAACGCACTATATTATGTCCAAAAAATATTAATATGGAAAACATTAATACCCAAGTCATTCCATTACTTCCTGGAGAGACACAACTCTTTCTAAGCTCTGACAAACTTGACTCTGATCACAACAATAACCATCTTAAATGACCTTACAAGTTCTGAGCTGGAATTACCTTTTACACTTAAACGGCGTGTACAAAGAAATTTTCAAATAAACCTTTACACTGTGCCACACACTTTATTGTTTGCTTTCTATTTGCATCATCTACACCGTCACACTATTCTATATCTCATTCATACATCGCGCTCTTTGTCATTCCCAACACCAGGGGTTGGCGAGCGAAGCGAGCAGGGGGCGGAGCCCCCTAGTTCTTAAGAACATAAAAAGCAATACTTAGGAATGAACAAAATCCTGAAGTGAATTAATAATCTCTTGTCTGGAAGACAACACAATGCCATATCAAGTTCCAGACAGTTTGTTCAACATCACAGGAATCTCAATAGTGCCACATATAATCTCTCTTCTCATTTCATCCATTCATTGCCTCTGGTACTAATGATTTAATAGCTGATTGGGTCAACTGTATGACAGTCAAAGTGCATGATAATGCAGCATTGTAATGTTCTCTGCCAAAGATGTTAAAGAAAGGAGTAATATATAGTTAACAAGAACTAAAATGGCACCATCATCATAGATCTCCAGTACGGATGCTTGTCACCAAAAGGACTGGAAAAGCTGCCTTTTTTAAGCATTAAGCTTTATTCATAAAACATTTGCTCATTGTTGGCTCGTTTTCTGCTTTTAAATTCCTTACTTCTTAATTTATAATATTAGTTCTGTACTTAATTTTTACATTGGGTTTTCACAATTTTAAATTTGTGTTTTTCTTTGTGTGTGTGTGTGTGTGTGTTTCACAGTTCAGAGCTCATGTACTATACACTTCAAAACAGCAACAAATGATTTAATAGCATTAAAATAGATGGCAGAATTTGCAGTGAATCATTTAATCGGATTTATTAATCAAAATCCTATATATATATAATAGTATATGGTGAACAAAAATAAATTAAAAGTGAGAAATTAAATGTTTCGTTCCACTGAGCAATAACAGTGGTAGTGCTGCTGCTTTGCAGTAAGGAGGCTGTGGAAAATTTGGGTTCGCTTCCCGGTTCCTCCCTGTGTGGATAGCGCTTTGAGTATTGAGAAAAGCACTATATACATGTAATGACTTATTATTATTATTATTATTATTCAGTCTAAATAAGTGTTGTCAGAAGAAGCACTGTTATTCTGTACTAAAGATCAGAATATGATACTCCCTTTATAAATGTTTTCTTGTGAACTTCTTATTAACTTGATTGTGACATGCAAAGCAACTTCCATCCAGGCAACAAAGGTATGAAGTGCCAAAAAGTAAATTATCAGACTGTTAATCGATTAAATTTGAAATGTATCAGTCACTTAATGTCTATATGTGTAAATGTGCAGTCCTTCAGAAAGTAGTCAGAACTTCACTTTTTACACATTTTATTACATTGCAGCCTTGTGCTAAAATATTTTAAATTCATATTTTCCTTAACCAAGCTACACTCAATATCCCAAAATGACAAGGCAAAACAGGACTTTAGAAATTTTTGCAAATGTATTAAACATAAATAGGTCTTTACTCAGTGCTTAGTTGAGTTTTCATTAGTCTGACACAATAAGCTTCACACACCTTGATTGGTGTCAGCCATTCTTCTCTGCAGATTCTCTCCAGCTCTGTCAGGATTGTTGGAGACTTTTGATTGACAACTGTTTTCCAGTATCTCCTTAGGTGTTTCATTCTGTTCAATTCCAGTCTCTGCTGGGCAACTCTAGGACATTCTCACAATTGTCCCTAAGCCACTTCTGTCTTGTCTTTGCTTTGTGCTCAGTGTCACTCTCCTGTTGGAAGGTGAACCTTTGGGCCTGTCTGAGGTTCAGATGCTCTGGAGAAGGTTTTCATTAAGTATATCACTACACTTTGCCCTGACCAGCTTTCCTTCAACCATGTCTAGTATCTCAGTCACTGCTGCTGAAAAAAAAAACATGCACAGCATGATACTACCAACATCATGCTCCACCATTGGAAGGGCATTTCACAGGTGATGAGTGGTGCCTAGATTCCTCCAGACATGATGCTAATCTTGGTTTCATTAGACCAGAGAATCTTGTTTCTCTGAGTCCAAGATCCCTTTAGGTGGCCTTTTGCAAAGTCTAAGTGGGCTTTCATGTGTTATTTACTGAAGAGAGGATCTGCCCACTTTGTCACAAAGCTCAGATCGGTGAATTGTTGCAGTGAAGTTTTTCCATTTCCACACAGGTTCTCTGGAGCTCAGCCAGAGTGACCATCGGGTTTTCAGTCATCTCCCTTACCATGGCCCTTCTCCAAAAATTATTCGGTTTGGCAAGGTGCCTAGCTCTAGAAAGAGTTGTGGTTATTCCAAACTTCTTCCATTTAAAAATTATGAAGGCAGCTATGCTCGTGGGAACTTTACATGCTGCAAGAGTTTTTGTTGTAGCCTTCTCTGGATCTGTGCTTCAACACAATCCTCTCTCTAAGCTTTGCAGACAATTCTTTTGACCTCATGGCTTCATTTTTGCTCTGATAGACATTGTCAGCTGTGGCACCTTCTATAAACACTTATGTATTTTTCTTAATCTGTAAGAAATTAATTAATCTTAATCTGTGCTGTACTGCGGTGGGTTGGCACCCTGCCCAGGATTGGTTCCCTGCCTTGTGCCCTGTGTTGGCTGGGATTGGCTCCAGCAGACCCCCGTGACCCTGTGTTCGGATTCAGCGGGTTGGAAAATGGATGGATGGATCTGTGCTGTAAGAATTATGTTTCTGGACTTCTCTAGCGCCTTCAACACCATCCAACCTCTGTTCCTTAGGGACAAGCTGACAGAGATGGGAGTAGATTCATACCTGGTGGCATGGATCGTGGACTATCTTACAGACAGACCTCAGTATGTGCGTCTCGGGAACTGCAGGTCTGACATTGTGGTTAGCAACACAGGAGCGCCGCAGGGAACCATACTTTTTCCGGTCCTGTTCAGCCTATATACATCGGACTTCCAATTCAACTTGGAGTCCTGCCACGTGCAAAAGTTCACTGACGACACTGCTATCATGGGCTGCATCAGGAGTGACAGGAGGAGGAGTAGAGGAACCTAATCAAGGACTTTGTTAGATGGTGCGACTCAAACCACCTACAGCTGAACACCAGCAAAGCCAAGGAGCTGGTGGTGGATTTTAGGACCCCGTGATCATCAGAGGTAAGTGTGTGCAGACGGTGCAGACCTATAAATACCTGGGAGTGCAGCTGGATGATAAATTGGACTGGACTGCCAATACTGATGTTCTGTGCAAGAGAAGACAGAGCCGACTATACTTCCTTAGAAGGTTGGCGTCTTTCAACATCTGCAAAAAGATGCTGCAGATGTTCTAGCAGATGGTTGTGGCGAGTGCCCTCTTCTACGTGGTGGTATGCTGGGGAGGCAGTATAAAGAAGAGGGACGCCTCACGCCTGGACAATCTGGTGAGGAAGGCAGGCTCTATTGTAGGCATGGAGCTGGACAGTTTGACATCTGTGGCAGAGCGACGGGCGCTGAGCAGGCTCCTGTCAATCATGGAGAATCCACTGCATCCACTAAACAGTGTCATCTCCAGACAGAGGAACAGCTTCAGCGACAGACTGCTCCACTCACAGACTGAGGAGATCGTTCCTCCCCCACACTATGCGACTCTTCAGTTCCACTCGGGGGGTAAACGTTAACATTATACAAAGTTATTGTCTGTTATATCTGCATTTTTATCACTCTTTAATTTAATAGTGTTTTTTATCAATATGCTGCTGCTGGAGTATGTGAATTTCCCCTTGGGATTAATAAAGTATCTATCTATCTATCTATCTATCTATCTATCTATCTATCTATCTATCTATCTATCTATCTATCTATCTATCTATCTATCTATCTATCTATCTATCTATCTATCTATCTATTTAATCATGTCCAAGTAGCTGAATCGACCACAGGTGGACTCCAAAGAAGATGTAGAAACATCTCAATGATGATCAATAGAATGGTATACAAAAATCCAGAATTCAAGTGTCATAGCAAAGGGTCTAAATACTTGTATCAACGTAAGATTTCAGTTTTTATTCTTAATAAATTTGAAAAAAAAATCTAAAATCCTGTTTTCTCTTTCTCATTCTGGGGTACTGAGTGTTACTTGATGTGACGAAAATATGAATTTAAATGATTCTAGCATAAGACTATCAAAATCACTGAAGTAACAATTTTCATGATACAAAATTAAATAGTTTTTCTTATGAATTATTTTAAAAACCATCTCTTACTGAGTGGCTGCTATCTGTAAACCATGAATAGAAATGTTATACAGACGTGTCAGAAATCAAATTAACATGACACATATGATTGTGTCACTTTTATTTTAAGACTAAAAATCATTTTGTTAAAATCGCATACATGATCTGTGTGTTGTTTTTTAAGCAGTGAGCATATAGTATTCATAACAGTAACGCCAGCATTCTGAACCAAACTCTGTGATTTCATCTTCATTTAAAACCCACACTTAATTTTTTTTTGACTGCTTTTGCTTGGTCAACCAGTGATTATTAACTAGAGATTATTTTTAAGGCTGTAATAGTCACTGAAATTCTGGGGAAATGCCACATGTAAGCACTCATTTAACACTCTGTAGTCTCCGGTTTTCAATAAAAGCAGAGATAATATTAGAGACTAGTAATTATTATAAAGCTAGAAAGCTTTGCTCTTATCCTGCTTCCATTTATTCCCCGTCAGATTAATGTTGTCATCGAACTCTAACACTTTCAGTTTTAAATTAAAGTGAAGAACGTAATGTTTTAATTAATACATTGCCTGCTTATGTTTTACGTCCTTCCTTCCTTGGCAGTTTCTAAAAGTTGTCAAGTATGCAAACATGCATTGGGATAAGGAGGATTGGTGTAACTTTGACTACTCAAAAATGTATTAGTTAAGAAACTGTTAGCTCTTTGACTGCATCTAAAATTCTACATTTATAGGTTTTTGTTATTAACAACAACATTTATTTATATAGCACATTTTCATACAATACCCTGTGGTGGGCTGGTGCCCTGCCCTGGGTTTGTTTCCTGCCTTGCACCCTGTGTTGGCTGGGATTGGCTCCAGCAGACCCCCGTGACCCTGTAGTTGGGATATAGCGGGTTGGATAATGGATGGATGGATTTTCATTTTTCTCTCCCTTAAAGATAGGGTGAGAAGCTCAGTCATCCGGGAGGGGCTCAGAGTAGAGCCGCTGCTCCTCCGCATCGAGAGGAGTCAGATGAGGTGGCTTGGGCATCTGATCAGGATGCCTCCTGGACGCCTCCCTGGTGAGGTGTTCCAGGCACGCCTAACCGGGAGGAGGCCCCAGGGAAGACCCAGGACACACTGGAAGGACTATGTCTCCCAGCTGGCCTGGGAACGCCTTGGGATTCTCCTGGAAGAGCTAAAAGAAGTGGCCAGGGAGAGGGAAGTCTGGGCATCCCAGCTCAAGCTTCTGCCCCCGCGACCCGACCTCGGGTAACCGGAAGGGGATGGATGGATGGATGGATTTTCATACAAATTATGTAGCTGAAAGTGCTTTACAAGATGAAGAAAGAAAAAAGAAAAATATAAAAATAAAATGAGTCAATGCTAATAGACTATCTTGATTAACTTACTATCAATGTGATCACATTATCAGTGAAATATAATTTAAATGTAATTTGTAGTTTTATGACTGTTTTTGTAAACATAGCATAAATTATGAATGGAATACAACTTTTCCATCCATCCATTATCCAACCCGTTATATCCTAAGTACAGGGTCACAGGGGTCTACTGGAGCCAATCCCAGCCAACACAGGGTGCAAGGCAGGAAACAAACACCGGGCAGGGCGCCAGCCCACCGCAGGGCACACACACACACACACACACACACACACACACACACACACACACACACACACACTAGGGACAATTTAGGATCGCCAATGCACCTAACCTGCATGTCTTTGGACTGTGGGAGGAAACCCACACAGACACAGGGAGAACATGCAAACTCCACGCAGGGAGGACCCGGGAAGCAAACCTGGGTCCCCTAACAGTAAGGCAGCAGCGCTACCCACTGTGCCACCGTGCCACCTACAGCTTTTTCATTTTAATTTTTTTTTAATTTCTTAGAGTGACCAACATTGATAAACTGAAGTGGGTTAAACCAAAGACTCCTCAGGTGTCTAAGGACAGCTTGCATTTCTACATCCATTCTCACTAACTTCTACAAGTACACTGTGAACTCCATCCTCACAGGTTGGATTCTTGCATCCTGCTATAACACTGACTGGGCACAAAAACATAAAGCACTGTATTGGGAAGTGAAGGTGTTGTTCAGGACAGGGTTATTCAGCCACAGCTGCTACTTTCACACTCTGTTCTGGAAAACATTACAGGCACTATGATCCTATAGATTTAACACAATAGTGCCCACAAATGATCAAATATCGAACCAGCAACAATCCAATTGCTGGCACAGATCCCTAGCTTCAGAGCCACCACTCCACCCACAAACAAGGTACACCAGAAAAAGTATTCCATTCTCAATTTATGCTGATATGTTTACAAAAACAAGCCATAAAACTACAAACTATATTTAAAGCTCTGTAAAAACAGTATACATGAAACTAAATTAATATTACAACAGAAGTTGTACATTATGAAATATGATAAGCTTAATTGCTGATTTTTAATAGCAAAATGTATCATTAGCAGCAGTAACACAACAATAGACACCTACTGTTAAATTGTTTTTCTCAGAATAGACACAGACAATATAAAACTGATTTTTCCATCTGTCAGCCATCTATTGAGTAAGTACTATGATGTAAACTTTAAATGTCTTGAAAACACAAAATTATAATGGAGTCATGCACTAGTATGAGCCACATAGCAGACTGATCAGCCATGTACGTTTTCAACACTTTTCACTTACAATAAGATAGATAGATAGATAGATAGATAGATAGATAGATAGATAGATAGATAGATAGATAGATAGATAGATAGATAGATAGATAGATAGATAGATAGATAGATAGATAGATAGATAGATAGATAGATAGATAGATAGTGTAAGGATGACACAAACCAGTTCTAAAAGGGTTGGGACATTTTCATGATCTTCATGTATTCTGAGAAGCAAAAAACAAAAAATGAATGAGATGATTGTTAGGTGTTTTCAGACTGGAGTCCAAAATAAGACTGGGTTGGGTGGAGTAGGCGGTGGTTTTATAAGAACCAGGCAGGAAGAGGCAGGTCCAGAAGGCTGTGTGAAGGAAGTGTTGTCGGAAGTGGAACAGGTTTCAATCTTCAGTCCTGAAGAGAGAAGAGGAGAAAAAGCATTAAGCAACGACACCCACCCCTGGTCTAGTGGAGATTCACCACCATCAGAGGCCTTCCGCTGATCCCTGAATTGCATGTGTGAGACAGATAGATAGATAGATAGATAGATAGATAGATAGATAGATAGATAGATAGATAGATAGATAGATAGATAGATAGATAGATAGATAGATAGATAGATAGATAGATAGATAGATAGATAGATAGATAGATAGATAGATAGATCTTTACATATTCATGAAAATTTGACTCTGTGTATAAAGTATTTCTTTACCTAGAAGACTGTTATTATATACATTGTGTCACACACGTGCGCATGGGAAACAGCTGAAGGGCCTAAACACTAGTAATGCTAAGCCAGGCCAGGGGCAGCAGAGTGTGCTGACTATCTCTCTCAGTCCCTTGCAGACCTTTCCCGGGAAATCCCGCCTGTTGCCAGCCCCAAGGATGACGTCACTTCCGGGCACAAGGACGCCACTCCCAGTTCCTGCACCGATGACGTCATTTCCCTTCCAGGCCTTTAAAACTGCCATCTTGCCTCAGTGCAGGCAGTTCTGTTCTGGACTCTGACCTAAGCACATCGTGCTACTAAAAAAACAATTTTGCAGCCGAGAATACATTATACGGGTGGCTGCCCCAACTCTTTATGATGTCTCTGACTCATTCTTCTTACAATTGGTAACTGGTGTGATTTGATCTTCTGTTGTTAGTCAGTCCAAAAAGAATTCCTAAACCACATTTACTTCAAGAAGAGTAAGCAGGTTTGATTTCAGGCTAAGATGACTGATAACTGTTTTCTTTTTAGTCTAAAGATTTCCAATAATGTATACTGTGTGGTGAATTAACATCAAGAGGGAATTTGCATTTCATGTCCTACCAGAAATATTATATTACAAAGATGATGCAAATGAAATGATATAGTATGCATATACAGGTATATAAATGGTATAACTGGTTATTTTGGTAGATGTTGACTGGATAAATACATATAAAATAATTGTTCAAAGGTTCTGTGTTATTCTTGTACTTAACCATCAAATCCCACTATCCCACTATTCAATTGTTGGTACAGCTCTGTTAGTGATTTTATTAGACATCTGATAGACAGATTGGAATGTTAGTAACATGGATTTAAAGGCTAATTTCAATTTTGGAGATGGTCAGCTGGAAGACACCTGTCAGTTGACCAAATATCAGCATACTGAGATACAGTACTATACAGCAAACAGTGATCATTAAGGGTTAAAAATATAGGAAAAGGAAAAAATGCCTCAAGAATAAAACTGACTAGGGAGCTGAGTCATGGTCCACCAATAAAATACAATATACTTGCAGTTAAGCTCGAACCGGTCTCACGTGCCACTTAGCAGAAGGCAGAAGACATAGTCAAGAGTCAAGAGCAAAGGCGATGTGAGGCTCAGCAAATTGTTTAAAAAATAACTCATATTGTGCTGGGGCAGATTTGCAGCTGTGTTTATCATAATGTATATCCATAAAGAAGTGAAAATGAGACAAAGTCATCTTAATAAATAAGGAAAGATGTTTGATTTTAGCAAAGTAGGAGAAAGAAGATCTACCTCTTCAGCAGTTTTTGCTTACTTTTAGTTTGAATTTTATTCTATCTAGACGTTGATACAATTGTTTCACTTCCTTTAAAAATAACTTTCTATATAAAAATGTCTAGAGTAAAAAGCTGACTAATAGAGAAAGACAGTATGGGAAATTTTGCTTTTTAGATTTTAAATTATTTGGCAGATTGCTTCCAGCTCATGTAACCTATTTTGAAAAGTCAGGTGTCTTCAAGATAACAGATACCAAAACTGAAACTGTTAAGTAAGTTTTGAATGTTATGGCAACAGTAACTGGCAAATCAATACTGACCTGCAACCACACACATTTAAAGAAGGGCTTAGGAGTGAAATTTAAAGATTTTTTGTATCGGCCACACCTGTATATTAATACTGCATATTTAAGTTGACACTAGAAACTTTGTTGCAGTGCAATCCAGTCTAATGGTCTTCTACTTTTTTACACATGACTAAAAGAGGATGTTGAATTTCCAATTTTTTATACATTAACTTTTATCATGTGTGGTATTTGCTCACAACAAATGTAATCTTTCACATATTTATACACATTTCTGGGTTTGCCAATGAGCATTCCATTCTGTTTAAAATAATCTATCTCAGTATAATAAATACAGTAACAAAATAATCTGTAGTTCATTTATAAAATACCTCAAATGTATTAACATCAGGTATTACATGAAAACATTTATTATTTTATCTCCAAGGTTGTTGCTTTAAATGAAAATGAGTGTAAAATACAGCCACCTTCGGTAAATAAAAAGCATTAGATTTCTTTGCATACATAGCCTTTTTAGTTTTTTTGCTCGTAATTGGCACGGAAAGGACAAAAGTATTTTTTATACCTGCTTATGGCAATTAGCTTATGTATTACATTACATTTAGGTCCCAGTTCATTTTCCCATGGAGATCAGTAGGTTTCATTCATAACTGTAATCCAAGGGACCTGACCCCATTACCACTAATCCATTTTTTTTACCCTTTGATAAAATTTGTGGTCACAGGGATTTAAATCCTACCTTAGCATACATGAGCATAAAGTAGGACTGGCCTTGAACGCAACCACATACATTATATACTGGTACAAAATAGAGACACCACTTGATCTTATATTTGAGGGTGCTGGACACCCTTTTCACATTATTTATATGAATTATTGACATTTGTTTTATTTGTCTTAGTTTTGTTGCTTTATTGATGCCATACATTAATAATGTCACCAGAGCATGTCATTGGAGTGTGTATTATCATTCGCAGGCTGCATTATCATCCATGTTTCTATACAAGTACACATGTCACATTAGGTAAGGTCAGGTCAGGTTGGGGAGCATGCAATAGTACAGCGCATTGCTGCACCCATCAGATGCCGAAACATTTCCTGTTTTTCTCTGTCTAGTTGGCAACCCCCCAGGCAGACACATAATCCAGTTCTGCCCCTAGAAATGACCACCAACACAACTCTCAATAACTTTCAGGGACTTATCATGGTAGGTCTTCCTCATCACATTAGGATCAGCAGTCACACCCAAGGCTGCAAGTTCTCTACACAAACTGCATGCAAACTCAATAGAGACAGCCTGATTTTGGAGTCTGGCCAGGTCCAGCCTCATTATCCTAGTAGGTGGTAGTCTGCTGGACCTAAGCGGGATCTTCAGAGTAGCAACAACAAGTCTGTGGTCAGAATTCACAAACTTGGTCCTTCTGTAGACCCTGCAGTTCTGTAGGAGTCTCCAGTGTCTGCCCATAAGGATGTGATCAATCTTCTTCATAGCACCACCAGTAGTGGAGTACCAAGTCCATTGATGCAGCTCAGGGTGCTGAAACCAGGATCCAGAGATCCGCAGACCCTGACCTTTTACTGCAAAGTCAAGAAACATGTTAGTCACTTTCACCATGGTCGCTAAACCAATGGGGACCCACACAATTCTCATAGCCAGCACTGTCAGTGCCAGTGGTCGCTTTGAAGTTACCCATGACCAGAGGAGTGTCACCTCGTGGGCACCTATCAGCCACTGAGTAAAGTTGCAAATAAAATGTCTCCCTTACTGAGATATCATTTACTGCGATCGGAGCATACACTAAGACAACAGACAGGGCATCCAGAGAAGGCCTTAATCAGAGTCTCATAATACTCTTGTTGAAAGGAGCGACATTGGACACCATCGGAAGGAGCCAATCCGCCACAGCAACAGCTACTCCCTGAGTATGACAGCCATGAGAGCGACCAAACTAATAAAAGGTGTACCACTGACAGAGATCTGGCCAGTCCCAAGTCTGCACACCTCAGAGAGTGTTGCCACTGAAATGCAGAGATTACGAAGCTCCTCCAACAGGAGAGGAAGATGATTGTCATGCTGAAGTGACAAGACGTTACATGTGCCTACCCAGATGGGCTGCTTCAGATTGGGACCCAAGTGCTGCCATGCAGCAGGCAACGCTTCAGCACCACACCAGTTCTGATCCCCAACAGGCCCGACCCCATTGGTTCTCCAACGGTTTTGACTCTTCCGGGGATGAGGCTCCCAAGGAATTTCCACCATCCCTTTCCTAATACAAGCAGCCTTCCTATGGGCCCAGCAGAGCTACTCCCACAGACAGCAGAAAGGAGTCCTGTCTGCTGTTTCAGAGCTGCACGAAATTTTTATTGAGGCTAGAGTGCTAATCCTGCCAGCAACCCCCAATATTTCCCTGAAAGTTAGATTCAGTTTAACATCATACCCAGGAGAAGTAGCAGACAAGCACCTCCAAAATGGTTTCAGGTAAGGGCTCTTTAGCCATGACCCATCCCCACCCTCTTTCCTTTCTATGCTATGCACCAGAATAAGTGTTACCATGCCTGTGAACATACAGAAAATGTTTGCTGATGAGATCAAAACATACACTCCCTGGCCACTTTATTTGGTATTGGGTGGAACACCCTTCAGCCTTCAGAACGGCCGTAATTCTTCAAAGCATAGATTCAACAAGGTTCTGGAAACATTACTCAGTGATTTTGGTCCATATTGACATGACAGCATCACACAGTTGCAGCTGATTTGTCGGCTGCACATCCATGATGCGAATCTCCCATTCCACCACATCCCAAAGGTGCTATACTGGATTGAGATCTGGTGATTGCGGAACCCATTTGAGTACAGTGAATTAATTGTCATGTTCAAGAAACCAGTTTGAAATGATTTGACATTTGTGACATGGCTGATTATCCTGCTGGAAGTAGCCATCAGAATTGCGGTCAAAACGGGATGGACATGGTCAGTAACAATGCTTAGGTAGGCTGTGGCATTTAAACAATGCTTAATTGGTACTAAGGGGTTTCAAAGTGTACCAAGAAAATACGCCCACACCATTACAGCAACACCAGGCAGGATGGATCCATTCCTTCATTTTACTGATGTGAAATTCTAACCCTAAAATCCAAATGTTGCAGCAGAAGTTGAGACTCATCAGACCAGGTGGCATTTTTCCAATTTCCTGTCGTCCAATTTTGTTGAGCCAGTGCAAATTTTAGCCTTGGTTGCATGTTCCTAGCTGACAGGAGTAGCACCCGCTGTGGTCTCCTGCTGCTGTAGCCCATCTGCTTCAAGGTTTGATGTATTGTGCATTCACAGATGCTCGTCTGCACACCTCGGTTGTAACAAATGGTTATTTGAGTTACTATTGCCTTTCTATCAGCTCGAACCAGTCTGGTCATTCTCCTCTAACCTATGGCATCAACAAGGCATTTTCGCCCAGAGAACTTCTGCTCACTAGATATTTTCCGTTTTTCGGACCATCTTAATCTTTCTTTATAATTCATCCCCAGTAGCCCTGGAATCAGCCTAGTCACTGTTCTCTGGATTTTCTCCCTTGCTGCAATGTCTTTTTTTGTAGCCTGGAGACGAAAATTGCACACAGTACTCCAGATGAGGCCTCACCAGTGCATTACAGAACTTGAGCATAACCTCTTTTGACTTGTACTCTACATACCGTGCTGTATAACCTAACATTCCGGTAGCCTTCTTGGCTTCTGAACACTGTTTAGCCGTTGATAGTGTTGAGTCCATGACTCCTAAATCCTTCTCATAAGGTGTACTCTTGATCTTCATACCTCCCATTGTGTACTCAAACCTAACATTTTTACTTCCTATGTGTAATACTTTACATTTACTGACATTAAATTGCATCTGCCACAAATCTACCCAAGCCTGTATGCTGTCCAAATCCTTCTGTCTTTCTTTGCTTGTGTAAAATTTTTAATCAGTACTGCAATGTGTTGTTTTTTTTCATGTCAGCATGTGACATCATGCTTACAGAGAAATCGAAGCATTACACACATCTGAATCTGTTCCTCGGATAGTCGCAGTCAGGGCAGCTGATGGAACGGTCCTTACGGATGACACTACAGTTGTGACCCGCTGGGCTGGCTACTTTGAGCAGTTGTTCAAAGCTGATCCTCCAGCTAGGACGTTGGATCTCTCTGGGTCCACGGTTCTTGAGGCTGATCCTTCAATTAGCTGTGAACCACCCAATCTCATTGAGATTGCACAAGTGGTGAACCAGCTGAGGGGGGGGGGGGGGAAGGATGCAGGGATCTGTGGTATCTGGGGTGAACTTCTCCAGGCTGGTGGCAAGGCTGTGCTCCTGGCATTGCAAGCAATCTTTGCTTCCATTTGGGACACTGGCATCATCCCAACTGACTGGAAAACAGGACTTGTCGTCCCTATTTGGAAAGGGAAGGGTGATTGCCTGGATTGCAGCAACTACAGGGGGATAACACTGCTCTCGGTGCTGAGTAAGGGCCTTGCTAGGGTCGTCCTCAATAGGATCCGTGATCACTTGCTCACCTACCAGCGATCGGAGCAGTCTAGTTTTACACCTAAGAAGTCTACCATCGACCGCATCCTGGCACTGAGGGTTCTCATGGAGCGCAAACGCGAATATCAGCAGAGTTTCTTTACAGCCTTTGTTGATTTTCGCAAAGTGTTCGACTCGGTTGATCGAGCTGCCCTGTGGGACATCCTGAGGATTCGCGGGATTCCCTTAAAGTTGCTGGATATCATGGCTGGCCTGTACACTGGTACTGTGAATGCTGTGCAGAGTAGAGGCAGGACCTCTGCATTTTTCCCAGTTGATTCTGGGGTTCGTCAGTGATGTGTTCTTGCTCCTACTCTGTTCAATGCTTGTATGGACTGGGTGTTGGGCAAAGTTGTGGGGTCCAGTGGCTGTGGGGCATCTGCTGGTGAAGAAAGGTTCACAGATCTTGACTTTGCTGATGATGCTGTGATCTTCGTGGAGTCAATGGAGGCTCTGAAAGGGGCGCTCGAGAGACTGAACAAGGAGTCTGAGTGTCTGGGCTTGCGAGTGTCCTGGAGAAAAAACAATATCCAGGCCTTTAATGACCTCTTGGACACAGCCATCAGCAGTGTGTCTGTTTGCGGAGAGAGTGTTGACCTTGTTGAGAGGTTTACTTACCTTGGCAGTGACATTCATGTCTCTGGTGACTCTTCCTATGAAGTCAGTAGATGGAGAGCATGGGGGGTCATGAGGTCTCTGGAAAGGGGTGTGTGGTGCTCCCGATATCTATGCAAAAGGATGAAGGTCCAAGTCTTTAGAGTCCTGGTGCTTCCTGTCTTGCTATATGGTTGCGAAACATGGACGCTATCCAGTGACCTGAGGTGAAGACTGGACTCCTTTGGTACTGTGTCTCTCCGGAAAATCCTTGGGTACTGTTGGTTTGACTTTGTGTCGAATGAGCGGTTGATCATGGAGTCCCAAACGAGGTACATTACCTACATTGTGAGGGAGCGTCAGTTACGGCACTACAGCCATGTGGCAAGTTTCCCCGAGGGTGATCCGGCTCGTAAGATCCTCATTGTTAGGGACCCGAGTAGCTGGACGAGACCAAGGGGTCGCCCACGTAACACCTGGCTGCGGCAGATAGAGGGTCATTTCCGGAGGGTGGGACTGGACCGCGTGTCTGCCTGGGGGGTTCCAAACCGGGATTCCGAGTTGTTTCATTGTGTAGTGGGTGCGGCAACGCACTGTACCAGGGTATGCTCCCCGACTTGACTTGACTTGATGTAACATCACAGATTCCATTTTTAAAGACGCTTTGGCAGGGACATTGTTCTAAATAGCGATTTGTTTGGCCAAAGAAACAAGAAATCTGCTCCTCTAAAATGAAAAGAAGAAAAGATCTTTTTTATTTTGGAAGGTACCCAAAAATACATATTTTCTTGAGGCTTTATTTTTGAATGTAAGACCTGAAAACCTGGACTGAGTAAGAGTTCCAGGAACACATCTTCGGACCATTTGTTTTTTTTGTGGCCTTATGCAGCCAGATTTTTCCTCTCCTGTTGCTCTAGCCAGGTGTTTTTGAAGGGCCGCTAACCTATTTTTATTCATTCCTTTGGGATCGCCTGCATTTTTACAATGGTAAATTCCCATCTTTTGAGAAGCCATCCGCACCCACATGGTTGTCCTTACGTTCATTTAAGCAGGTGTCCATTCCATCTAGCATTAGCTGCCTGCTGTTCTCTATGGTGTCCCTGACAAATTTTCAGTTTTATCCCCTGATTTTGCTTTTTTTCATTTAAAGTGTGGAATAGTCTGTGTAGGAGAACTGCTTCATTATTCAACTCAAACTTGTCTAGCATCCATGTACTGTGTATATCCTAAACAAGCCAATAGACATTTACAGCAAAATAATGTTGTTTTTAGTTCTTTTTTATGCAATCAACCAAGTCATGTTATGCACAGTCCTGATATTCACCCTAGGTAATTGCATTCTCGTTTTTTTCTTCTAACCTGGAAGTATTACATGTACATATTGTTTGGCTGAGCATTTTTTACCATTCTTTTTCAAGCAGACTGGCAAGCAATGCTAAGTAGAGTTCAGTTCCATTGTGATTTGTTTAGTTCCAAACAATTGACTCTGGGAAGCATGCTAATTGTTTGACTGGTAGCTTTTGAAATACTGGCATGAATACAGATTAGAAAAGTGTGGTGGAATGAGGAGAACAAAAATAAGGAAGACCTGGGAGAAACCTCAAAAAATAATAAACCTGCACTGTTTCAAATGTTTATGAGAAGGAGAAGAAAAGACCATTGAGACAGATGACTGACAGTAGAATGAAAGATTAATGGCCATCAAGACAGAAAAATTATAAGAAGCCACAGTTTATAAAATTGGATTTATTTTTATATAACCCTAATGGAAGAAATGGCCCTATGTCCTGACAATACACATGGCTCTGGATATGCCTTGGTGCTGAAAAGACTAACTAACACACATACACAGAAATTTGCCTAATATTGTGTAAGCAAGACAATATTTCCATCAGTGATGACTGACACCATACACAATGAAAAGAATTATTTTACACAAACCAAAATGAAAGCAATAATGGCACAAAAAATCTAGAAAATTGAGCAAATAGATTTTATCATAATTTTTTTCTGATATTATAGTATTATTACAATAAAACCATACTTGTTTCAAAGTATGGACGTAGGCTTGGAGAATAATTAAATGGTGCCTTTATTCAGTAGGATTTAATTTATTATTTGTAATGCAATTTAATTTTACTACCAAACAGCAAAATACTGTATTTTTCATGTACATAATTGTTGATTCAGGTGTTCAGCTCTCCTGAGGGCTTTGAAAAACAGTGATACAGTATTTCTGCAAACATGTGGGGTCTAATTAATGGCATTTGATAACATTCATTGTTTTTGAAGTTTAGCTTTGCACCTGGGCTTGCTTTTTATTTTTTTCTTATTTGCATATGTGTACTACAATTTTAAAGTCGTAAGCATTTATCTGAAACAGATATTTTGAATAACTGACTGGGACTGTAACTACTGCTCCTAGCAAAACTTTAAATTTCATTCATTGATTTAGTTGTGTTTATGGAGATAGTGCCTTTTTCCAGAAGCTTTATTTAAATTATTAAGTTCTCTGTAAAGAAGAAACCCAAAAAATGCATTTGCAAGTATCTTATCATGTAATAATCTGGCATTGTATCCAACACAATTCACCACCATTTTATTGTAACGGCTAGGATTAACTTAAGTATTGTTTAGATTCTAAAGCAAAAAAAGTGATGTATTACTTCATTACTTAAATCAGACTTTCATTCCAAAATTATAACAAAGCCAGTTTACGCTCAGACTGCTTACGTATATTTAATAAGATTTATCTCTTTTCACATACTTCTGTAAATACTGTAAAGTGACATCTTTGACCAGAAAATTAAACTGCTTGGGACAGTGAGACAATGGATCCAATGTGGCACCAGAAATCACACTTAAAAAATTTGATGCAGTAAGGTAAAATATCATCTGTTCAGACAAAAACTGCAGACCACACCAAGGTACAAAAAAAAAGATGATAAAACAAAAAACTAAATTCAACGACAAAAGTACATACTGTATTACATGAGAATGTACTTGAAAATAGTAAATTGGAACTGATACAATGAATGCCTCAAAAGAAGCCTATTTAAATATCCAGAAATAAGAGCGGGGTGGGAATATGGTGACCAAACTGCCATTGCCAAGCAAAAACAGATGCAAACACTTAAGGTAGGCATAATAACAAAATAACAAAATATCTCATTAGTTTAGTGTTAGTCAACACAACTGAGGATGAATGTAGTTTTCCATTTCCTACCTTCCTCGGTATTATTTTACAAATTTCAAACATGTGATTATCAGAACTTGCATTAGTTTCTATTCAGAGCTATTGGATAATTTCTGAATGAGAACTAATGCATTTGTACGCATTATATATATTATATAACACATAATATTGCAATGTTTCAAGAGTTTGAAACTGATGAGCTTTTATTGATTGCTTCCCAGCTAAACTTTTCTAGCTGTGGGAGGCACTGCAACTTTTCTACTCGCAACTGGACTCTTTTAACTCTTTTACATGGCTCGTCTTCCACTTCAGTGTTACAGCCCTGAAGCATGCTGCTCTTTGACTCTCGTTCCCTTCTACTTGATCATTCACTCTGCGCTGTTCCCACATACCGTGATACTCCTTCTCAACCGAAAACATACTATGCTCTCCTTGTTTCTGTTCCCAGCGCCGACAGAACGAGCACACTGTTCCAGCACATTCCATCCTTTCTTTTGGGACCTCCTCCTCCCGCTGAGGTCTTTCTTATATAATTTGCTTGTTAATATGAATTAATTGGCAGATTATACGCATTTCTTAATCAAAATCCTAACTTTAAATCCACTAGTAATAGGTTGATGGTCTTCAGCAAAGCTGTCTAACCTACTGTATGTGTTTCTTCACACATTTATAAAAATAATCATGTCCATGCAAAAGTTCACCAGAAACTAATGTTGCATATTGCTCCCAAGGGTGGTATATAAAGTGTTCCAAGACAGGACTAACTGCGGAAGGCAAGTGTTTGGCTTTATATGTAGTAGGCAGGAAGAGGAGGGTCCAAATAGATTAGACGGAAGTGAGGTCAGTAGGAGAGCATGGTCAGTAGGTATAAGTGGAAACCAGGTGGCTTTTAAGTGGTCTTTCCTTCCTGTGCGCTGCAGAGGCAGGAGAAAAGATACTAGTACACTTCGTCACCCTCTGAGCCAACATTTTATCCTTACTTAATCCCACTGACTGTCTCCCATGTGCACATGTGTCACAATATATATGTTAAATATCAGTCTGAAATAAATATTTATAAACTGTTCTAAATTTACCAACCAAAAAAGTATGTGACAATCTTCAGTCTTATTCATGATTTTTTTTTACTATAATATGACAAGATATCACAACACATCCTGTGGGTCAGAATTAACCACTTTATCTTTGATGGGGCAAATGTATAGTATCTGTGGTTAGCCAAGAATAGGCTAATAATGGTGAATAGCAAAGTATTTAAAGAAATTAGGTGGATAGGATTGAGAGCTTTGTTCGGCTGAATTGCC